>NW_027507764.1:279344799-279755302 GCF_037356315.1 Lithobates pipiens
CTACGAAGGCAGTAACATCAGCCATAGACTAGGCCACCAGAATTGTTGGGAGATGGCCCAAATGAGTTGATTCTTTCCAGGATGGCCAGCTGCCTTGGGAGAATGGTAAGTCTGGAGCACAGCAGTACGGAGACTCTCTGGGACAAAGCAGCGGTCACAAGGTTTATCAGGAGGAGCATGGACTTGAGCAGCAAGAATTTTGTCACCCAAAGGAGAAGTAAGACTGGTGCGAACCATAGCCAAGATACGATCAGGAGGAATCATAGGAACCGGACTTGGAAGTGGAGGAAAATTGTCGTGACAAGGCATCAGCCCTTACATTCTTAGTACCGGGTAAGAATGAGACAATGTAATTAAAGCTTGACAAGAAAAGAGCCCTTCGTGCCCTTCTGGGAGAGAGTCGCTTAGCCTCAGACAATGCAAGATTCTTATGGTCAGTAAGAATAAGCACGGGCACAGTGGTACCTTCAAGGAGATGTCTCCATTCTTTCAGGGCTAAAATGATTGCCAACAGCTCTCTGTCACCAATCTCATAATTGCACTCAGCAGGTGACAATTTCTTGGAAAAGTAGCCACAGGGATGCATAGTGCTCTCAGAGTTAGGACGTTGAGACAGAAGGTCGCCAACTCCAGTCTCAGAAGCATCAACTTCTAGAATAAAAGGCAACGTAGGATCAGGATGTGCCAACACAGGAGCATAAACAAAGGCAGCCTTGAGAGTCTCAAAGGCCTTAATGGACTCCGGAGACCAACTCTGTGGGTTACCGTCCTTTCTGGTCATATCAGTCAGAGGCTTGAGCAGAGAAAAGAAGTTAAGAATAAACTTCCGATAGTAGTTGGCAAAGCCCAGGAAACGCTGCAGAGGACGTAAACCAACGGGTCGAGGCCACTGTAGGACTGCCGACAGTTTCTCTGGGTCCATCAAAAAACCAGCAGTGGAAATTACATAGCCCAGGAATGTAACCTGTTCACGATGGAACTCGCACTTCTCCCGTTTACAATAGAGGTTGTTCTCTCATAGTTTCTGAAGTACACTACAGACTTCTGTGTGGTGACTCTCCAGGGACTTGGAAAATATGAGGATATCATCGAGATAAACCACCACACACAATTGCAACAAATCTTGGAGGACATCGTTAAAAAAATCCTGGAAAACTGCCGGGGCGTTACAAGGGCCAAAAGGCATTACCAGGTATTCATAATGGCCTGTTCTGGTATTAAACGCAGTTTTCCACTCGTCGCCCTCCTTAATGCGCAGCAGATTTTATGCCCCTCTCAGGTCAAGCTTTGTGAAAACCGTTGCTCCCTTGAGGCGGTCAAATAACTCTGTAATCAATGGAATCGGGTAGGAATTCTTAATCGAGACACGATTGAGACCCCTATAATCTATACAAGGTCTCAGTTCACCGCTCTTCTTTTTCACGAAGAAGAAACCAGCACCAGCAGGAGACGAGGACATGAGGATAAAACCTTGAGAAAGTGCGTCGTACTCCTCCATGGCCTTATCCTCCAAGACCGACAAAGGGTAAACTCAGCCACGAGGAGGTATGGCACCAGGTTGAAGGTCAATTGCGCAATCCTAAGGCCGGTGTGGAGGCAAACATGCTTCACACATCGCCAAAATCACGGTACTCCTCCAGCAGGGAGGGGAGTAAAGCGGTGCACAGGACCTTGGATACCTTCAGGAAGCATGTCTCACGGCATTGTGGTGACCAGGAAAGAACCTCAGCACAGAGCCAATCAAAATAGGGTTTGTGCCTCTGTAACCAATGATAACCAATAACCAGTGGAAATTTGGGTGAGGAAATAACTTGGAATTTGATTATCTCATGGTGAGCCCCCACAGCCATGGACAACGGAACCGTATCATCAGTCACATGGGCAGGCTGTAAAGGTCTCCCGTCAAGAGCCTCAATGGCAAGTGGAGTGTCACACAGCTGCAGCGGAATCGAGTTCTGCGAAACAAATGCAGCATCAATGAACAGGCCTGCAGCCTCAGAGTAGTTTAGAGCCTGCATCTCGATGGACAACTCAGCCCAAGAAAGGGCAACCAAAACCAGGGGCTTATCCTTCCGGATAACTGGGGACGAAACAACGCCACCTAAGGTCTTTACATGACAGGACCTCAAGGTTCGGGCGTTCCCTGGACGGGTAGGACAAGACTTCAAAAAGTGACCTGCCTGGCCACAATAAAGGCACAATCTCTCCCTCCTCATAAAGGCTCTCTCATCCGCAGAGATACGCGTGAAAACCCATGTGCATGGGTTCATCTTCACTGACCAACTCGGTACGAGGAGGCATGGGAGGTGAGGGAGGCATGGGTGGGACTACAAAGCTCAGAGGCAAACGTACAGGAGGCTTCCGCAAGCGCTCCTTAAGAGAAAGTCTTTCTCAGAGTCTGGAGTCAATGAGGATGGCAAACGAGATCAAGCTCTCCAGCTCAGTGGGTATATTTCGGGCTGCTATCTCATCCTTGATGTAATCTGAGAGACCATGAGAAAAAGCAGCCACGAGGACCTCATTGTTCCAAGCAACCTCTGCTGCCAGAGTACGGAATTCAATGGCGTAGTCCGCAACCGTTCTCGTACTCTGATGGACATGAGGCACTTGGCAGCAGAAGCGGAGCATGCGGCAATGTCAAAAACCCTTTTAAAGGAGGCCACAAACATAGGGTAACTCAAGACAACAGGTTTTTGCGTCTCCCATAGAGGGTTAGCCCAGGCCAAGGCTCTCTCAGAAAGCAAAGCTATCACGAAACCTACTTTGCTTCTGTCCGTGGGAAACGCCTGGGGCAGCATTTCGAAGTATATCTCAACCTGATTGAGAAACCCTCTGCATGAACTGGATCGCCCCCAATCGTAATACTCGAGGCGGGTGCCTGCACAGAGACTGGCGCAGCATTGGGGATGGCCTGCGACTCAGGTTGTACCGGAGCAGCCACTGTGGGGTGTTTCAGGTGAGCTGTGCGATCCAGGAGCATTTGTAACGCCAAGACAAACTGATCCATGCGGTGATCTTGCTCATTCAATCTGGAAAAAATATTACCAACAAGTGGATTGACTATCTTCTGAATTCATGGCCTTTGTGTACTGTCAGAAACCATGAAACAGACTGAGACAGAAGTACAAACAAATCACACTTGTTTATTAATAAAAATAAAAAGGTAAATAGAAAAAAGCGTAGTCAAGCATAGCTAGAGTCCAGTAGCCAGATCGGGTAGTCAGCCAGTCCAAAGTTCATTAACTAGATCGGGTAATCGGCCAGGCCAGAAGTCAGGGATCCAAGGAGAGCAACTGCAAGCAGGATAAGAAGCCAGGAGGGATGTCAGCAAGCTAGTCTTGAAACAAACAGCAGGAGATGGTTCCTTATGATGTGACCAACGCGAAGGCAAAGGAAAAAGTGAGCTAGAAGGCTTTAAAAAGGCAGGTCAGACGAGCATCATCGGGAACAGCTGGTAACTGTGGAAAGAGAATAGAGCTGGCAATTAGCCGACAGCTGAGTGGCCACCCCAGAGCAGGAAGGGCTAAGCCAGCCCTGACACTACCAACATATGATGAAGACACTGCCAATGGGATGTAGCAGCTGACAGCCTTGGCTGCAGAGCAGTAAAAAAACATTTGAAAGGCATCACTGAGGCAACCCCCTTCTCCACTGCTCCTCTCTTGACCAACAGAAGCAACAAAATTATTGATCAACTGCTTACCCCCTTTATCTGAGCAGGGAAGGTCCCTCCATTGACAAAAACCACTGTGTAGCTCTCTGTCTTTGGGAGGCTTAGCCCTTCCTAATTTTAGATATTACTGGGCAGCAGTTTTGGCTACTGTGTGATTAGTGGTTTGCCTAGCTGCAGGGCATCCCAGTGGTCAACTCTGAAGCAGTACTTTTAAGTTCCTATGCCAAACTCAGTAATGTGGTTTTCCATGGGCCTTAATATAACACTGGCATCACAACCCCAATGTACACTACGATTAGGGTTTGGCAACAGGTGGCTAATTTTATGGGCGATCCTATTATTTCACCCCATACACGGCTTTGAGGTAACCCCTCTCTCCCACATCTTAAATCAATTCTGGATCCCGTGGTATGGGCAAGATTTGGAATTACAGAAAGGAGAAAAACCCCCAATAGAATGGGTCTTTATAAGTGACTGAAAATAGCTATTTATTCCAATGATAATTTCAGCTAGGGATAGATTAATTCAATTGAAGTTTTTGCACTGTGCATATTACACTCCGCAGACACTAGCCAATATTTACTGTACAGTTGACGATCACTGTCCTAGGTGTAGAACAGAAGTAGGCACCTTCATACATATGGTCCGGTCCTGTCCTGCCCTTCAAACCTACTGGCAAGGGGTGGTGGAGGAGTTTGGTGCACTTTTAAATCAGCAGGTTCCTTAAGACCCAGCCTATTCTACTGCTGGGTGTGAGTACTCAGTTGAAGTTTTAATTATAAATATATATATATTATATAATTTTTTTTTCTATTTATTTTTTATTGCCATTCAAACACCATCGTTCGCCAATGGCACTGATGGACTGCCACCGACAAAACTTTGGTCCCTCTGCATCTGGGAGTGCTAGGGATCTACAGGCACTGCTGTAAAACAGTGCAGAACTCCTCAGGGCGGTGAGTCCAGCGGGTTAGAACCCCTCAGTCAGCGGCAGCAAGGAGTATGGGACTGTCACTGTCCTAAGTCCCCTTCGGGTGGCAGACAGGACAGGGTAGGGTCAGCATGGCTTCAGAAACTGGTGTTTCTTCCCCCGAAATCCAGGCAATTGCAACTAGGTCACCTGCGGACTGCGCGGTCCCTATGGACACCCTGATGGCGGTCCTCAATTCGTTCGTTGCCAAGATAGAGGCGTGCATGGGAAGAAAGGTGCTAAAAAGCGGCCCCTGCCCCCCGTCCTCTGGGGAGAGCTCTGACGCAGACTTGGGTCCTGCTGAGGCCGGTGACCCCTGCTCTGTCTTGTCAGATGACGCTGACCAGGACCGTTCGGATAGTGAGGATGAGTCCCCATCTGGGTCCGTGCGTGACAAAGCGCTTGTTGGAGCACTTATCACAGTGTGCGTGATACCCTGAAGATTCAGGAGCCAGCGGATCCTTCTGCTGATGTACCAGTCCATTTTGGGTCCCGCAAGCCAGCACGTTCACTTAAGGTGTTCCTGTATCTGACTTATTTTGACAAGTTCATTTACAAGGAATGGGGTCGCCCGCAGCGGACCTTTTCGTCCCCAAATACATGGCGGTGCATTACCCTGTTGAGGAAAGCCTTCTCAAGAAATGGTCGGCTCCTCCGGTCCTGGACCCCCCAGTATCCAGGTTAAATAAAGTAACCACGATCCCGGTTGAGGGGATTCAAAGATCCCACGGACAGGAAGGCCGAGGCGGTGGCTCGTTCCTTGTTTTATGGTTGTGCGGTCAGCCGTGCAACCTGTAATGGCATCCGCACTCGTGTCGCAGACACTGACTGACTGGGCAAAACGTTTGCACAGCGAATTGGGAGAGCAACAGGCCTCCCCTGTCTGCGAGGAACTAGCAAACCAACTAGTGCAAGGCCTTAAGTACATCTGTGATGTGGCCCTGGGTACTCTTCCTCTGTTATCCAGGGCCTCAGTGTCAGCTGTGGTGCTGAGGTGCCTGATTTGGCTAAAATGCTGGTCTGCTGACCAGGCATCCAAAAAAGCCCTGACGGACCTTCCTTTCCTGGGCGACCGGCTCTTTGGAGCCTCGTTAGATGACATTTATTAAAAATGCCACTGGTGGTAAGAGTACACTACTCCCACAGGCCAGGAAAGCTAAGGAGCCACGCCGTAGGCAAGGGCCCTCTTTTTCCGCTCACAAACAGCTTTTTCGTCTGCCCGGAGCTTCAAAGAAATGTCCCCAGCCCGACAGGACGCCCACAGACGGTCAGAAACGTCCCTGGAACCGCAAGCCTAACAAGCCTCCGAATAAAAGTGCTACCGCATGAAGGTTTGCCCCCACCTGTGTCTCGGGTGGGGGGTCGCCTTCGGGAGTTTGCAGCCCGGTGGTCCTCCCGGTTATCCGACCAATGGGTCTGCAATCTGATTGGGTCGGCCACCATTTCCAGGTGGATAAGACAGATTGTAGTCCAAGCCTACGCCTTGAAGGGGCAGGTGCCCCCCTTTCCGGTTATGGCCCACTCCACAATGGCAATCGTAATGCATTGGGCCTTTCAACACCAAGCGTCAGTCGCTCAGGTGTGTAAGGCGGCGACCTGGTCGTCTGTCCATACGTTTAACAAGTTCTACAAGGTAGACGTCAGTGCATCGGCGGATGCCTGTTTTGGCCATTATTTTCCTGGTTTTTCGAAAAAAAATCTGTATTGTTATGTTAATACTCTGCTGCATTACTTCCGCAGTTGGTTGCGGTCTTTGGGATCACTCCTGTTGAGGATACCTGGTTATTTGGTGGTGTTTTTTTCCACGCACTGCTGTTTTTTTGTGGGTTTAGTTTCACTAGTTCCCACTTGCCATGGTGGATGAAGTTTTTATGCTGTTTTTCCCACCCCTCGTTTGGCACTGCTTGGGGATGTCCCATTTTGTTACAGAGAGGAGCTGTTTTGGTCGGTGAGTATAAGAGAAAATAGGATTTTTTGTACTCACCGTAAAATCCTTTTCTCTGTAATTCACCGACCGACACAGCACCTGCCCCTCCCTTTTTTTTCTCTTTACATTATACTGCTTGTTGACGTACTGAGGCTGCTAGGGCAGACTGTGGGAATGGTAGCCTAGGGCAGTGTTTCTCAACTCCAGTCCTCAAGGTGCCCCAGCAGGTCATGTTTTCAGGATTTCCTTCAGATAAAACGGCTGTGGTAATTACTAAGAGAGTGAAACTGATCAAATCACCTGTGCAAAATAATGGGAATCCTGAAAACATGCCCTGTTGGGGCACCTTGAGGACTGGAGTTAAGAAACACTGGCCTAGGGCCCTCCCCCAGGGTGGAACTAAAAGTTCTGAAGTGTTGTATTACAACTTTGCCTAGTAATCCCCAGTGAGGAGGAAGGGCTAAGCCAGCCCTGTCAGAAATAAGGTGAAATAAAATAACCCAAGGATCAAACTGGATTGTATCTTTTTGTATTATAGATACCATATTAACTGCTTGACAATCAGCCGCCGTCATTATACTGTGGCAGATCAGCACAATCCCACGACCGGTCATAGCTATACGTTGGCTCCTTTAAGTGGGATAGCAGGTGCACGCTCTGCCATATTGTGGGGGTGCCAATGCTTGTAGCCAATGGTTGCGATGACCACTGGCCACGAGTGATCGTAGGCACGATAGGCAGAACAGGGACGCGTGTGTGTGTAAACACACAAATCCCTGTTCTGTTCTGTGAGGAGAGACAGGTTGTGAGTTCCTAATAACTAGGAACCACGATCTGTCATCCCCTCTAGTCAGTCCCCTCCCCTACAGTTAGAACACACAGCCAGGGAACACAGTTAACCCCTTGGTCACCCCCCTAGTGTTAACCCCTTCCCTGCCAGTTGCATATAATAATGCATTTTTATAGCACTGGTTACTGTATAATTGTCCCAAAAATGTGGCAAAAATGTCAGATGAGTCCGCCATAATGTTGCAGTCATAATAAAAATCGCAGATCGCCGCCATTACTAGTAAAAAAAATTATAAAAATGCCATAAATCTGTCAACTATTTTGTAGACGCTATAACTTTTGCGCAAACCAATCAATATACACTTATTGCAATTTTTATTACCAAAAATATGTAGAAGAATACATATCGGCCTAAACTGAGAAAAAAAATTAGCTTTTTAAAAAAAAAAATAGAAAAATGGGGATATTTATTATAGCAAAAAGTACAAAATATGTGTTTTTTTTTTTTTTTTTTTTTCAAAACTGACGCTCTTATTTTTTTTTATTTTTTTTATAGTGCAAACAATAAAAAACACAGAGATGATCAAATACCATCAAAAGAAAGCTCTATTTGTGGGAAAAAAATGAAAAAATAGTACAGTGAAAACTTAATAAATACCTAAATTTCATAAGAATTCATGGAAAAATAAAACATATTAGATTAATAGTAGCAATAAAAATAAAATTAAAAAAATATATATATTAGTGATAATAAAAAAATTGGTGATAAGAGTGAAATAATAATGTAAAAATAAAAAGTGTTCAATCTTCTGTGCAACCAAAAAAAAAACAAGGATCGTGACCACCACCACACAAAGGCAAGCAATTTCATGCCACAAGTCAATCTCCACAGCACCTCCTCAGACCATGATCACAGTAGGCTCCCTTATTGAATGAAATGGGCCGGGAACGTCAACAGCAGCCCCTGAAGCAGAAAGGCAGTACTCAGGATCCCAGGGAAATGGAAATAAGAATCACCATAGCATTATTTTGTATAACAAATTTAATAAAAGTAAAGAAATACACAAGACCTGGAAGCTGTTAAACCAAATAAAGGAAATAAGCATAAGGCACCTAAATGAAGGCATTGAAATGTTGGAAAAACGTAAGGATATTATCATACGACCAGCGGATAAAGGGGGAGGTGTTGTAATACTCTCCAAGGATTTTTACCATGACCAGATTATGGATATGTTATTGGATACAGTAACTTAGAAGAAATTGGGGGAAAAAAACTCTACATCACCGTATAGAGATCTATAGAAAGGCTGATAAACATGGGATCCAATGCAGGAGTGTTAACAAGTAAAGAGAGAAGATATCTGCCACCATCCAGCAGTCGGGTACCCACACTGTATACTTTGCCAAAAATCTATAAAGACCCAGTGAATCCACCTGCAAGGCCAATAGTAAACAATATAGACTCTGTTTCCTCTAGGTTGGGTCAGTACTTGGATAGATTTTTGCAGAAAAGTGTACAATGTCCCCGATCCTACTTGCGGGATACAAAAAGTTTTTTTTAATTATCTACAAAATGTGGATCTAGTAGATGAAGAACAAATCCTCTTAGTGACGGCAGATGTATCATCACTATACTCAATAATTCAGCATCATGATGCTCTTTTGGCTCTGAACTGGGCCTTAAGTAGAATAGATGACCTCCCACATAACAAAAAAGTATTTTTAAGAAATTCTTTGGATTTTTGTCTTAAAAACGAATTATTTTTGTTATTACGATTTCTACTCACATCAACGAGGTGTTGCGATGGGCGCTATATTTGTACCCAACATTGCCAATCTATTCATGGCAGAGTGGGAAGATCAGGTCATAGTAAACAGCCACCTAAACTCGTCTTCTACAAATGTTTTATAGACTATCTCTTCTTTATTTGGGCCGGCACAGAGAGAAATGTGGAGATATTTATACAGTGCCTTAATACAAATGACAATAACATCAGGTTAACCTCCGAATGGCATGAAAAATAAATCAATTTTCTTGATGTCAAGATCTATAGAAAGAATGACAAATTGGAAACTATGGTGTATTTTAAGAAAACAGACAGGAACAGCTATCTCCCGACATCAAGTGAGCATCACCCTCAATGGCTGAAAAACATACCGAAGGGACAGATCATGAGGGTTTGGAGAAATTGTTTTGAACATGACAATTATATTACACAGGCCAATATATTGCAGGAAAGGTTTGTCACCTGAGGATACAACTCCAACTTGTTAGAGATGGTTGAGGAAATAGGGGATATCCCAAGATCAACGTGTCTAGAAGAAAAAACGGTGATTGTTCCTTCAAATGCAGCGATGAAGAATATCCAGAGTAAAGAATGGGGCTTCATCTCAGATTTCCATGCTCAATACAGGGAAGTGGAAGCCATCTTCAGGCAGCATTGGTATGTATTGTTGCTGGATAAGTGTCCACCAACTTTCTGGGATCAGATTGGCTTTTTTGCATGCAGAAAGTGCAAAGCCTGCAGAGAAGTTTCCAGAGCGTTGGGAAATTACCTTTCAGGTAAAGGATGAAAGTCTTCACAATCAATCAATTCATCACGTGCAATAGCATTCATGTAGTCTATGCATTAAGGTGCCCGTGTGGGCTCATTTACATTGGACGTATAACATATCCATAACATCAAAATTGGTTTTAAAGACCACAATGTTTCATTGCATTTTAAATTCAAACATGATATGGATGCAATTGGTTTGGAATTCTGGGGGGTTGAACAAATCCAACTGCATTGGAGAGGGATCAATATTATCCGTGAACTAAAAGTGAAACTCAATGGATCTATTTGGTAGACGTATTGGCGCCCAGAGGCCTAAATATTGAATTAGATATTAATTGCTTTATTAGTGATATTTAGTTGTAACCATCAGTTAATAAATCCCCTTACTTTATTTTATATTATCCCCAAATTTATAAAGGATTCTGGTCCCACCTTTTTAGGGAATAAGGGATGGTTTCTCCTCCACATGATTTTGGTGCTTTTATTACACAGTGTATATTTTCCACACATTTGTGGATTTTACATGAGTTCACACCCTGAAGACTTATTGGCTCATTGCCAAAAGTTTTACGTAACAGATAATCTTCAATAATATTAATTTATCAAATGAAGGGAGTGGCACATGAGGTCAAAGTATCACCAGTATGTAGTATATATTTGTGCATTATATATTTTTTATATATATATGTTCATATATTGTAATACTGTACGTATGGACCCCATGATTTTTTTTCTTGCTGTTTTAGAGCATATTTTATATGACATATATGAATTTTTAATGATATAGGATAGAGTCTTAACGTTATGATGGCCATACATGGTGACAAGGTGGTCCGTTAGACGATCGTCCTCCGTGCAGACCAGCAACTGTGATTCTTAATTTTTTATCATTTTTATATTTATAAACAAGCCATTTTACATTATGCTATTTGTATGTGATTTTGATATCTATTATTGGTTTTTAAAGGTAAAAATTAATTTTACTTATAACCCATCTAGTGCTATTTTATGTTTAAAGTATGTATATCAGCTGATTCTGACATGACACGTAGTGTGCTGTGTTTGCGGCGGCGTTTATTGGCCGTTCGCACTGCATGTCAGGGACAGTGTGGTTTAGATTGGCTGCAAACACTGCGGGACACACACAAGTCGACTTCTGGTGGGTAGGTCACACCCTCAGATGAAGTCAGGATATGACGAAATGCGTCAGTGTCGTGACCTACAGGAAGTGACGTCTGCGCCTCAATGAGTGCATACCAGCCAGCCGAGCGACCAGGAAGCCAGCCGCTGTTCTATACAGCAGATGCTCTGCTCCTTTCCGGCAAACGGTACAACTAATAAGGCACTTTATTATACACTTCATTTATTTTACATTGTGGTACGCATATTTGTATGGGGGGGGGGGGGGGGTTGGTAAATATCAACAACATTTTGGAAACGGTATTACACTATGTGGAAATTGTATTTCTTCACATGTATACCCCAAGCCCTGGTTTAAATAACCCTGACATCTAGTGGATGGTGGGAGATGAGCAGTGGAAAAGTGGGTACGTTCTTGAGATATCAAGGCTTTATATTATTTGTGGTCTGGTGAGTGCATCCCCAAAGGGGAGATTCTGCCAAGTTTGGGTGGAGGGCTTTGTACAAATCACAATAGAGACTCTCCTTTTCTTATGCTTGCCTCATCGTATTGTTTATGAAAATGGATATCTGCATGTGAATGTGGACAAAAGAACTGCTGCAATATTACATAAGGACTTGTATTGGAATTTTTCATTTTCATTTTTCTAAAGAAATACACTTGCATAGAAAGCCGTAAAAACGCCCATAAAAAAATGCCGGCCGGCATGCAATCGCCCGTCCAACCTACGCCGTATCACGATGACGTCAGCACGTGCTCAACTTGATGTACGTTTCATTGTAAAAAGACTTATTCGTGGGTGATTATTGATTAGTGATTATCACTACTATATATTTTTTTAATTAAATTTCTATTTTTATTGCTACTATGAATCTAATAATTGTTTATTTTTTGGTGCATTCTTATGAAATTTACATATTTATTACGTTTTTACTGGACTATTTTTCATTTATTGGCCTTTTTTATCACTTCTCTGGGATTTTTCGAATTTCATTATTAACACTTGTTGTTTATAATTCTTTTTATAAATTATAGTTATAATGTTTGATTTAATAGAGGGCTAGATCAACTTGGACCACATATTAATTGCATAGATTTCACTTTAGAGTTTTCAGTCACATGATGAAGTTGGGGTTTATCCTCTAAAAACCATGACCGGAACCCTTAACCATAAGGAACCAGGCAAAAAATAGGAATGGTTATAACAAGGGCATCACAGGGTAAATATACTTCCATGAATATCGGAAGTGCAACGAGTCCCATATAGCCAAGTGGATATCGTCAGAGCAGATACTGAGGGTGCTAAAGTTCTATATTTACGTGGGAGCCATACAATAACCGATTGGTCAGTTTACGCAAATAGTATGTTCCATCTGTACCACAACCTGGAATCCCCTGCATATTTCCAATCTATTGCCTGTTAATAGCTTAAAACTAGGTAGATCTAAACTCCTAGAACCTCCATGGATGTACTGTATCATACTAAAGAATGCTGTCCTTTCCATATAAAATGGGAAACCAAGGATTGAAGGGTAGAGAAAAAAAACAGAAGTGACTCCAAAGGAATCATTTGGAACAAGAATAACATACCTGGTAGGATAGTCATTTTAACTATATTGATTTTCCCCAATTGATTTTCTCCTCTCAGGTTTTCCTCATTCATAGCCCCTGTACACATGGTCGGACATTCTGCCAACCAAATCCGTTGGATTTTGTCTGACGGATTTTGTCCGACGCATTGTGTCCGAAACTGTTGCATACACACGGTCGGACCAAGTTGTCGGATTTTGCGGTTGCCAAGAACGCGGTGACGTAAGCTGTGTACGGTGGGACTAGAAAAGGAAAGTTCAGCACCACGTCCGGCACCCTTTGGGCTCCTTCTGCTGATCTCGTGTTAGTAGAAGTTTGGGGAGAGACGATTCACGCTTTTCACATTAGTGATTCAGATCGCTACTGCTCTTCGGTTTCTGCTTGTCTTTGCGTATCTGATAATCAGTGCGTGCAGTCATTAAGTATTTGTTTCTCATTGTGGACTATATCTTGGTATAGTACGATTTGAAAGGCATTTTTGAGTGTCTGCTTGCTTCTGCTATTCAGGTCGTTCTTTCAGGCCTTGCTGTTTATCGGTGCTTTCTGGTGTCCGTTCTGACGAGCCGACTGTTTTCAAACCATGTTTTGTCTACGTACTCGTCGTAGAGTTTGTGCTGTGCAGGGGCTTTGTGTTGGGGTTCTTACTTTGACACAAGCCCGGTCCATGAACAGGGAGGGGAGGCGTTTGTGGACCAAGAATTGGTTGCGCCAGCGTGACCATTTCTCGCACATGCCTTTGCTCTGTGAGATTCGCGAGAATAACCCTGATCATTTCAGGAATTATCTCCGGATGACGGACCCCGTTTTTCACCATCTGCTGGCTGTGCTGACCCCTTATATCACCAGGCAGGATACCTGCATGTGGCAAGCCATCACTCCGGAGCAGAGGCTCATCGCCACGTTGCGCTACTTGGCGACAGGGAGAAGTCTTCAGGACCTCGAGTTCTCGACAGGCATCTCCCCCCAGGCTCTGGGGATCATTATTCCAGAGACCTGTTCTGCCATCATTCAGGTCCTGCAGAAGGACTATATGAAGCTAAGTTTTATCCTTAAACATCACATTCTATGTATCTCATGATTGCTAATATCTTGCATTTCTTTCCTCATTCCCTAATTACCATCATTGCAATATGCTCTAATTCATATGCTCTGCCCCTTTGTCCTCATGCATATTTGCCTCACTAACTTCCCCACCATGCTCTTCTTGGCCCATCAAACTATAGTCTAGTCACTTACCAATGTTTGTCAGCTCCATAGTATTGCTTTCCCCTAAGCACCCCCTAAAATGTCTACAAATGTGATGTGTGTGCTTCAATTCATGCAAAGTGACCTTTTTTTAATTTTTGGGGTTGTGCCAAACTCATTAGGAACCCCCCTCCCCCCAACTGCTAGCTCAGCTGATAGCAATCCTCTATCTGATGACTTGACCAAACCCAATACACACTATACCTACCTTTTTGATGGTCACATTTATGGACGAATTCACCAAAGCATGTAGTGTAAGGGCCTGCCTCAATACTTTCAAATGCAATTTTTTTTTTAACACATTAATTTTCTTGCTATGTAATAGCAGAATGTCAAAATGTGCTTCCATTTTGTTTTAATTTTGTTATTATGACACTTCTTACCTGTCCCGTGGGCTGCCAATAGTGTAAGTAAGGAGGGGCTTCACAAAGTAGCACACATTATTTAGGCATTCAGCTCTCAATGAAGTGTAGAGGGTTACCTGTCCTAAACATCCCCCCTCATTTTTTAGCAAGGGCCCATCATATGGGGGGGGGGGGGGGGGGGTGGGGGGGTGATGACTCTCATAAGGGGACCTTATACTTTAGGCTTTAAATACTCAGTTCCCAAAATGTTGTTATACTAATTTTGACCAAAAATGTGGGTGTCTAATCTGCTTGCAATGTTGATTTGTCAAATTACTAATTTTTGTTCTTGTTTCAGTACACAGTGTCCTTCAACGCCACAGGAATGGCAGACTGTGGCCTCCCACTTTGCCATTTTTTTTAAGTTGTGCCTTTTTCACCAACAGTGCAAACCCAAGTTTAGAGCGAGATGAGGGGACAGTCTCTTCTTCAAATAATGTTATGTTGTGGGTCTGCTACACACACACCTTCTTTTTGTAACTAATGTATGTATTACTCACCAAAATCGTGCTCATTTTCAGCACCATGGCAGGAAAATGGCATGATTGTCCAAATTTACACCTCACTGTGGGTGTTTTTTACTAAAGGCACATCCACTATGCACTACAAGTGCACTGCAAAAGTGCACCTGAAACTGCACTTGGAGTGCAAAGTGGAGTTGCCTTTAGTAAATCACACTCCTTCTCAGCACAAACTAAAATTTGACTACAAATACATTTTATGCGTAATGAAAAAGGAAGCCACACATTGTTGATAATTAAATTTTTTAATACAAGCACATTCACATGTGCGTTTTGAAAAGGTTTTTACAACAAACCAAGAGATTGTGTGTATCCAAAACGGAGTTTAATCAGAATTTTGTTTCCTTGTTGTTTTTGTGTAAACAGGCATGTATTAAACCGTAAAATACTGAACACAGGAACTTACAAAATTCAACTTTGAAAAGTGAAGACAATATCAGACCTGAGTATGTACAAACTGGGCTGATATTGCCTTCATCACATGGGGTGTGACCCCTGAAAAATCCAAATTTGGAAGATGCACACAGTGTGTCAACATGTGCTATCTCCCATAATGGGGGATCAATGTACATGCTTTAGGGCTGCAACCCCTTCATCTCAGACACTTTGCACAAAACATGTACATTGATCCCCCATGATGGGAGATAGCGCATGTTTACACACTCTGTGCATCTTCCAAATTTGCAATTTCGATAAATACAACATTTTGTTTTTAAAATAGCAAAAATAAAACCCTATCTAGCTTTTGTTGTTTCACACTCTCCCCAAAACATCAATGATCTTCATTTTATTTTTTACATCATTGATGTTTTAATATTTAAATGAGAAACCCCCCCCCCCCCTTTTTTTTTTTTCTTTGGGGAACACCTCAGCATTTTGATAGGGGATATAATGAAATATATTATGTATTTATGTATATTTGGATATATGTATTCTATATGTATGCTTATATATGTTTTTTAGTATTTCATATATATATATATATATATATATATATATATATATGTGTGTATATGTTTTTTTATTTTTTATTTATTATTTTCTTCTCCTTACAATTTAGAACACTGTCATCAGCTCCTGAAGAAGCGTCATTACAGACGCGAAACATGTAGAGCACCAAAAATATATGTAATTGTTGACTGCATGGTTGATATCCTTGATTCTATATTTATATAGATATGTACTTTTTTTGTTTTTGTTTTCCTCTTTGGAAATTTGAAATGGATTTTATTACTTTTGATAGGATATCAACTAGGTCTTAAATGTGTAGTTACAAGGAGAAAATATCTTTCTTTTTTTTGTAAAAAGAAAACTGAATTTTTTATACTTTTTGTTTTTACTTCTGTTTTAATAAATAGAAATAATTCTTTTTGAATATACTGGTTGTGTTTACAACTTCTTTTATGCCTAAAAAGTCCAACTGAACCCACATTTTTTGAAGTCTTTTATGTGAAGGTTCTTTTATAATTTTTTTATTTTTCTCCCCAATTTCCCTCTTTCCTTGTTTATGTCTATATTTACATCATTGATGTTTTGTTGGATAATTTCCAAATCACGATTGCACCCCATTATCTCCTCGATCAAGATCTGGGCACTTTCACTGGTAAAACGGGAATCTTCTTCCACATCACCTACAAAACAAAGCAAAAAAACACACCATGTAATAAAAATATGGTGATATACATTGCTGAGCTTACCGGAAGCTGTGTTCTCCAACACTCACCTGTTGTGGTGACAATTTGTCCAACCTCCACGATCTCTCCTTCCTCCTGCTCCTCTGTGCTTTTGGAAGTTGGCCTTCTTTGGGAGGGGTGTGGTCCCTGGTGTCCTCATACTTGCTGAGTCTTCTCTCCCCTATGAGAATGTAAACAAAGAATAATTAGCACACAGAGGGCAGAAATAGGAATCTGAAACATTGCTTGGAAGTGTTGTACAATTGTGTTTTTGGGCCGAGTTACAAGGTGAGAACATTATTGGGTACACTTTGTTAAGCTGGAATACTTCCCTGCAGAACGATGTTTCTTATGAACGAATGAAACCATGAACTTGAAAGTGGCCATTTTAAAATGCACATCATGAAATCAAAGCACATAGAGCAGTATGCAAGCAAGAATAATCATATGAACACACGACAACTACTTACTTTTTTTAAGAACACTCTTGATCCTTAGGTACTGCTCATGCTCCCTCAGTTTTAGGTCTGACCAGTGTTTTCTCAGTTGATCCTTGGATCGGCGTACCCCAAAATTCTTATGAAGACTCTTCACAACTTTAGTCATGATCTTGGCCTTTCTGATATTTGGGTTTGGGTAAGGTCCATACTTCCCATCATAGTCGGTCCTGTTCAATATGTCGACCATCTCCAACATCTCTCCAAAATACATATTTGAGGCCTTAAATCTTGTCTTCCTGGATCGGGACGTTTCAGGCTCTGGGCTTTCCTCACCCTCCTCCTCGTTAGTGGAACTATTATTAGTACGCACCTGCGTTCTCTCCGCCATGTGCTCTCCCCACTGCGCCAGAAGCGAAGGGGCGGGGAATAGTCTAGAAAGAACATCAGGAGCGGGCGGAGTTTCACGCATTCGCACTGTATATAAAACGCAACAAGCGTGTATCGTCCGTACGATCTGGGAAGAGAGTGAGGCGCAGACGTGATGAACGTGCAAACGAAGGTAAAATTTTTAACTTGGTGCTTCACTAGACTAGACTGCTTCTATATAGGCCAATGTTGGGACAAGATTAGGAGGGTTTTTAATTAGTATTTGAGGGTTTGTCTTGTGTTGTGTCTTGCAGACAATATGAATCCATTCCAAAATGAAAATTTTATGGGGCTATTCCTAGAACTCTACAAGGAGATGCCCTGCCACAACAAGTTTTATGCCGACATAACAAAGAGGAACGCAGCGCTGGAGAAACTGCTTTCTTTGGTGCGGATCATGGTCCCCACTGCAGACATGGCCTATCTGAATAGGAAAATTGGGGCCATGAGGATTACATATTTATTTATAGAAAGAAGCACCTGGAGTCCTTGAGAGCAGGAGATACAGATGCCGTTTATTTCCCCAGGATGGTTCACTTTGACAGGCTGCATTTTCTGGTAGACCAGGGGGTACCCAGGCCACCACTCTCCAGTCTTCCTTCAAGGCACCCTTCACCCCCAGCTGAGGCTTCTGATGTGCAACCTGGGCCTTCCAGGCAGCAACATGTGGTGGGGCCCAGCTTGAGACAGGTATTGCATTGTTGAACATATTTCTTGTTTTACATTTATTGATGTTAACTAGATGTTCTTGTTGATCAGTAAGTTGTGATTTATCAAAGTGGTTTACATCTCAAGAGACAGTAATGACCAAAAATGATTGGGACAGGAAAGAAAAATGCTGGACTCAGAATGATAGTCTGTTCTATTTGGCAACATTCAATTTGCAAAAGCCAGGAGCACAAAATGGTGTGATTGATGATCAAAAAACTAAAACTATGTCCCCTTTTCATACACAGGAAGACCTCAGTCGGGGGGAGGCTGTGGCAAGTGACAGCCAGGAGGTCGACCAATGCCCTCCTCCTCGTGCCCCAACTACAGGAGCCCAGCCACAGCCTCGAAGGATGCCTGGAGGGAAGTGCCCAAGGAAGACGAGTGAGTGATGGCCTGGGTTCAGTCTGGTCTGTCAGAAGATGCAGCCTCTTGAAGATCCACATCCTGGGGACATAAATGGCATCTGAATTTCCTGTTCTCTAGGACTTCGGAACCAGACTTCTCTCCCTGAGATATGTACTCCTCAGGCCACCAATTTTTTATATTCGAATTTGTTCATGTCTGCCCTGGGGGCCAAAGGCTGCACCAAAGTAACAAGTTTCTCCAGTGCTGCGTTCCTCTTTTTAGTTTATTGTGACCAAAATAAAGTTTTTTTTGATTGATGAAATACTTGTGTGTGTGTGTTTTCCTTCCAAAGGGCCGGTTTTTTTGATTGATGAAATACTTGTGTGTGTGTGTTTTCCTTCCAAAGGGCCAGTTTTTTTGTGAGCAGGCAGGTACATTTCCCAAAAAATAAGTGTAATGAATAACAAGGGGTACCAACACTAAACAACCTGTAAATTAAAAAATAAAAACAAAATCTCAAAAATACAATAATGTTGTGGTAAGTTTACACACAAAAAACACCCCAAAAAAAGGATAAATGACCAAACTGTCTTTAAAGGAGATTTTTAGGGAATCCAAAAAAAAAAGCATCCAAAAAAGAATAAACAAAATCTAAAATTGTGTAGATGTGACGCAAACTAAAATTGTATTGCTGAAATGGTAAAAAAAAGAGTAATGAAATGCGTTCGGGAGAAGTGTGTGTGATTATGAGCATCAAAAGAAGTTCGTTCTTGCAGCATTGTAAAGAACAAGAGAATGCGCTTGATTTTTAACATTGCAGCGTGACGAATGTGCTATATCGCTTACGAGCAGTAGTTTTACCTGAATGAGCACTTCCGTGTCGGAATTTGAATGTGAACATGTGTGGCACCTTGCCCGTCGGAGTAGGCGGATCGGAGTATGTCCGATCGGACCAGTTTGTCGGAAAATATTTCCAGCAAGTTGGAAAACTTGGTCCGACGGAATCAGACCGATGCATACCACACACAGTCGGATTATCCGACAACATGGTCCGATAGGACACATTCCGACGGATTCTCTGACCGTGTGTACAAGGGCCAAGTCTGACTGTGTATATAAATAGGCACACCCTCCCTACACAACCAAACTGTTATTTGAGCTATGACTAAGCACCAACAAATGGTGTGAAACTGGTCTGTTACTCATCCCTGCTTTTGCCTAGACTGTACTGGATTTTATTTACAATAAGGATGCCTTATTGGTGTGCGGCCGTCCAGGATTTGTTTTTTGCTCCTATGCATCATTATTGAAAGAAAAAGGTTCTAATGAAATGGCAAACAGGGGTGAAAGAGGACATCCCCATCATGTGCAATTACTAAGTGTAAATGATTCACTGAGTGAGCCATTTACCCTTATCCTTGCGGACAGAGATGCATAAAGAGCAAAAATGCAATAAAGCATCATTGGGCCAAAACCCATAAACTTCAAATTTGTCCTATAAATATTCCCAGTCAACCCTGTCAAATGCTTTTTCAGGGTGGGCTGGGAACAAATCCTGTAATGAGAGATAAAGGACAAAGTCTTTGGCAAATTACCTCTTGCCTCGCGACGAGGGATAAAACCTGTTTTGATCTGGATTAATCCAGCGTGGGAGCAGCGGAAGTAATCTATTCGCCAATATCTTAGAATAAAGTTTTATACCTACATTGAGTATAGAAATAGGTCAGTAACTCCCACAACATGTTACATCTTTTCCTGTTTTTTTGAAAACAGTAATATATGTTAGTAATTCCGGACAGAATCCCGCTGCACCTGCAATATAATTGGCATATAAAGTCAAATGTGGTATTACTATACGCTGGAACTTTTTGTAATATGAAACAATGTATCTGTCCGGACCCGGTGTTTTACCTAGAGGCATAGATTTTAAAACCGTATTAAATTCTTCTTCTGAGAAATTAGTTTCCAACTTTTTAATGATATTCACGGGAAGTTTAGGTAGCCCTGCCTTTTTTTTTTTTTAAATAATGTATTTTAATGTAAGGGCGTGTCGCACCATTGCCTTTCACATTGTAAAGATCTTTATAATACATGCAGAAAGCTTCCACAATACTTATAGTGGTGTGTGCTAAATCTCCCGGGTCAGATCAAATTTTTGCTATATCATTTCCAGATTTTTTTTCTTTTAAAGAATGGGCTTACATTTTACCCGGTTTATCCCCCCCATTCATGTAATCATTGTGAAATAACCTGATATCATCTTTTCTGGTCTAGGTCTAATAAAGATTTAAGTTCTTCATGTTCCTGCATTAAGTTCATCAATGCTGTTTCATGTAAAAACAATTTATGTGCCTTCGCCAGATCGGCTACCTATTGTAATAATTCAGTCACTTTCCGCCTTTCTCTTTCTTTTTCCTTGCTCCAAGCTCAATAAATCTTCTCCGAATATAAGCTTTATGTGCTTCCCAAATCAATGACTTGGGAAGATTAGTGGGAGATTGATCATGAAAATATTGAATTATATAGGAGGAGTGGTTATCTACAGTATCTCACAAACGGGGGCACCATCAGGGGGGTACAGCCATTACAACTGTAAAGGGCCCCAGCTCTCCTGCAGGCAGCCCGCCTGCTTCTCCCGGTATTCCCACTGGGGGAAGGGGGTGTGATCCGTCATCCTCCACCTTACTATCTCCCCTCAGCTCAGGGTGGCCAGTGTGCAGCCGCCCGGCGCTCATGCGGGAGGGCGCCCGTTCATCCACCTCCTCGCACCGACTTCCTGGGCTCAGTCTGGCCAGGGTGCCACCCGCTTCCCAGGTGTTCACGTGGGGGTGGGGGGTGTTGTATGTCCACCCACCATTTTTGCTGGGCTCAATGCCGCACGTTTGGGGGGACGCCACCCACTTCTCCCTTCCATCCTGCCAGCACTGGGGGGGTGCTCACTTCTCCCGGCACTCATTGAGGGGGGCGTCCATTCGGCCACCCTACACCCACCACGTGCCACTCACCCGCCAGTTCACCTCCCTGGAACCCACGCTATGCACCATGGAGGGGATACCAGCACACTTCTCGGTTCTCATGGGGGGCCACTCACCCGCCTGCTCACCTCCCGCTACTCACGTTGGGGGGGGATTCCTGCACATCTTCCGGCACCCACCATTTCAGTGGCATGGTTCATCATGGCATTTCAGCCCCAGGATTCTGTCTCAACGTTCTTCTGTCATAACGTTCTGTCCAGCTTTTTCCGTCACAGTGTTCTGTCCAGCATTTTTGTCTTAGGCCGCGTACACACGCGGGGACTGTTCGCTGAAACTTTGTTCGTCAAACAGTTGCCGCAACAGTCCGCTCAAAATTTGCATGAGCGGACTTGCCCACACACGAGCGGACTGTTTCAGCGAACTGTTTGCCAAACAGTTCGCTCAACTTTTGAAATGAACGGACTCGCCCACGTAAGGCGGAGGCAAGTCCGCCCATTTCGAGCGCGTGTACAGGTAGGCGGGGCCCGCGAAGGAGACGTCGTGGGCACCGCCGCCTGGAATGGACTTAAAGGGGAACCCCAACGCCGAAAAAAATCGGCGTGGGGGTTCCCCCAAAGTCCACAACAGACCCTTGTCCGAGCACGCTACCCGGCCGGCCAGGAAAGGGGGGGCGAGCGAGCGCTCCCCCCCTCCTGAGCCGTACCAGGCCGCGTGCCCTCAACATGGGGGGTGCCTTGGGGAAGGGGGGGCCGCGCGGCCCCCCCACCCCAAAGCACCTTGTCCCCATGTTGATGAGGACAAGGGCCTCTTCCCGACAACCCTGGCCGTTGGTTGTCGGGGTCTGCGGGCGGGGGGCTTATCGGAATCCGGGAGCCCCCTTTAAGAAGGGGGCCCCCGGATACCGGCCCCCCACCCTATGTGAATGAGTATGGGGTACAATGTACCCCTACCCATTCACCTGTAAAATAAAAGCACCCAAAAAAAAAACACAACACACGAGAAAAAATATTTTATTGCACAGCTCCGGGGGTCTTCCGTCTTCGGGGGTCTTCTCGCCGGACTCCTCCGCTATCTTCGTGTAGCTCTTTTGCTAGCGGAGGAGTCCGGCTTTCTTCCTCCCCGCCGCCGGCCTCTTCTCCCGACTTTGGGGGTCTTGTCCCCCTCTTCGGTTCTTCTGCCGGGCCACCGCGCCTTCTTGTAGCTCTTTTGCAGGCGGTGGCCCGGTCTTCTGTCACCGCCGCCTTCCGTTCTTCTGCCGGGCCACCGCGCCTTCTTATAGCTCTTTTGCAGGCGGTGGCCCGGTCTTCTGTCGCCGCTGTCGCCGTCGCCGCCTTCCGTTCTTCTTCTTCTTCTTGTTCTTCTTCTTCTTCTCCAGGAGATGTTGACACGACGCTCTCTCCGGCCGGAATGCCAGAGCCGCCCTGCGCTGCCACTTATATAGTGCCAATGGGGCGGTGTCACATGGTATATGTCACATGGGTTGGTCACATGGGTTGATGTCACATGGTGACCCCGCCCCCTTACGATGTCATAGTCCCCATGTGACATCAACCCATGTGACATATACCATGTGACACCGCCCCATTGGCACTATATAAGTGGCAGCGCAGGGCGGCTCTGGCATTCCGGCCGGAGAGAGCGTCGTGTCAACATCTCCTGGAGAAGAAGAAGAAGAAGAAGAAGAAGAACGGAAGGCGGCGACGGCGACAGCGGTGACAGAAGACCGGGCCACCGCCTGCAAAAGAGCTATAAGAAGGCGCGGTGGCCCAGCAGAAGAACGGAAGGCGGCGGCGACAGAAGACCGGGCCACCGCCTGCAAAAGAGCTACAAGAAGGCGCGGTGGCCCGGCAGAAGAACCGAAGAGGGGGACAAGACCCCCGAAGTCGGGAGAAGAGGCCGGCGGCGGGGAGGAAGAAAGCCGGACTCCTCCGCTAGCAAAAGAGCTACACGAAGATAGCGGAGGAGTCCGGCGAGAAGACCCCCGAAGACGGAAGACCCCCGGAGCTGTGCAATAAAATATTTTTTCTCGTGTGTTGTGTTTTTTTTTGGGTACTTTTATTTTACAGGTGAATGGGTAGGGGTACATTGTACCCCATACTCATTCACATAGGGTGGGGGGCCGGTATCCGGGGGCCCCCTTCTTAAAGGGGGCTCCTGGATTCCGATAAGCCCCCCGCCCGCAGACCCCGACAACCAACGGCCAGGGTTGTCGGGAAGAGGCCCTTGTCCTCATCAACATGGGGACAAGGTGCTTTGGGGTGGGGGGGGCCGCGCGGCCCCCCCTTCCCCAAGGCGCCCCCCATGTTGAGGGCACGCGGCCTGGTACGGCTCAGGAGGGGGGGCGCGCTCGCTCGCCCCCCTTTCCTGGCCGGCCGGGTAGCGTGCTCGGACAAGGGTCTGTTGTGGACTTTGGGGGGACCCCCACGCCGATTTTTTTCGGCGTTGGGGTTCCCCTTTAAGTCCATTCCAGGTGGCGGAGCCCGCGACGTCTCCGTCGCGGGCCCCGCCTACCTTCACACGCGCTCGAAATGAGCAGACTTTCCTCCGAGCGGGAACAGTTTGCTCATTTCGAAAGTAGCCTACACACGGGCGGACTGTTCGCTCAAACAAAGTTTCAGCGGACAGTTTTTCGGAATTTCCGAAAGACTTTGTCCGTCAAACTGTCCGCTGAAACTGTCCGCTGAAAGCCCACACACGGGCGGACTGTCCGCTGAAACACTGTGAAGCGGACAAAGTTGGGCGAACAGTCCGCCCGTGTGTATGCGGCCTGAGTGTTTCTGTCCAGCATTTTCCGTCATAGCGTTCGGTCCAGTTTTTTCTGTCATGACGTTCTGTTCAGCATTTTCTGTCATATCGTTTGGTCCAGCATTTCTGTCATATCGTTTGGTCCAGCATTTCTGTCATATCGTTTGGTCCAGCATTTCTGTCATATCGTTTGGTCCAGCATTTCTGTCATATCTTTTGGTCCAGCATTTGTCATATCGTTCGGTCCAGCTTTTCTGTCATAGCGTTCTGTCCAGCATTTCTGTGATAGCATTCGGTCCAGCATTTCCCGTCATAGCGTTCTGTCCAGCTTTCTCCGTCATTGCATTCGGTCCAGCATTTCTGTCAGTGTTCTGTCCAGCATTTTTGTCACAGTGTTCTGTTCAACATTTCTGTCATAGCGTTCGGTCCAGCATTTCTGTCATAGCGTTCTGTCCAGCATTTCCGTCATATCGTTCTGTCCAGCTTTTCGGTCATAGGGTTCTGTCCAGCTTTTCGGTCATAGGGTTCTGTCCAGCTTTTCGGTCATAGCGTTCTGTCCAGCTTTTCGGTCATAGCGTTCTGTCCAGCATTTCCGTCATAGCGTTCTGTCCAGCATTTCCGTCATAGCGTTCTGTCCAGCATTTCCGTCATAGCGTTCAGTCCAGCATTTCCGACATAGCATTCTGTCCAGCTTTTCCATAATATCGTTCGGTCCAGCATTTTCCGTCATAGCGTTCGGTCCAGCATTTTCCGTCATAGCGTTCGGTCCAGCATTTTCCGTCATAGCGTTCGGTCCAGCATTTTCAGTCATAGCGTTCGGTCCAGCATTTTCCGTCATAGCGTTCTGTCCAGCAATTCCGTCATAGCGTTCTGTCCAGCATTTCCGACATAGCGTTCTGTCCAGCTTTTCCATAATATCGTTCGGTCCAGCATTTTCCGTCATAGTGTTCGGTCCAGCATTTTCCGTCATAGTGTTCGGTCCAGCATTTTCCGTCATAGCGTTCTGTCCAGCTTTTTCGTCATAGCGTTGTGTCCAGTTTTTCCGTCATAGCGTTCTGCCCAGTTTTTCTGTCATAGCGTTCTGTCCAGTTTTTCTGTCATAGCGGTCTGTCCAGTTTTTCTGTCATAGCGGTCTGTCCAGCATGTCTGCCATTGTGTTTCTGCCCCTGGATTTCTGTCATAGCTTTTCTGCCCCTGCGTTTCTGTCATAGCGTTTCTGCTCCTGGGTTTCTGTCATAGCGTTTCTGCCCCTGGGTTTCTGTCATAGCGTTTATGCCCCTGGGTTTCTGTCATAGCTTTTCTGCCCCAGGGTTTCTGTCATAGCGTTTCTGCCCCTGGGTTTCTGTCATAGCGTTCTGCCCCAGGGTTGCTGTCATAGCTTTCTGCCCCAGGGTTGCTGTCATAGCTTTCTGCCCCAGGGTTACTGTCATAGCGTTCTGCTCCAGGGTTGCTGTCATAGCGTTCTGCTCCAGGGTTGCTGTCATAGCATTCTGCTGCAGGGTTGCTGTCATAAGCATTCTGCTGCAGGTGTCTTAGCGTTCCCAGGGTTGCTGTCATAGCGTTCTGCTCCAGGGTTGCTGTCATAGCGTTCTGCTCCAGGGTTGCTGTCATAGCGTTCTGCTCCAGGGTTGCTGTCATAGCGTTCTGCTCCAGGGTTGCTGTCATAGCGTTCTGCCCCAGGGTTGCTGTCATTGTGTCACCCCAGGATTTCTGTCTTTGCATTTCTGTCTCAGCATGTTTTCGGGCATTGAATTTCTGGCCAGGATTCTGCTGTGGCGTCGCTGTCTGTTTTTCTGTGGTAGCATTTCTGCCCCAGGATTTCTGGCATTGCATTTATGCCTCAGCTTTTCAGTCTTGGTTTTGCTGTCATTGCGTTTCTGCCCCTGGATTTCTGTCTCTACGTTTCTGCATCAGCATTAAGTTTCAGCGTTTTCTGTCATGGTGTTTTTCATCATGGCGTTTCGGTTGTAGCGTTTCTGTCTTTGTGTCCTGCCCAGCATGTCTGTCATAGTATTTCAGCCTTGGTGTTCAGTCTTAGAGTTTCTCAGAGGGGCGTTTTTCACTCATGGCATACTCTGGTAGTCTTTCGTCTTCGTTGATTGTCATGTCCCATCGTGTCTGTGTCATGTTTGTACCTGGGCCAGGTAGCTAGGGCTCACACGTCAGGATCTGTCACGTCTACAGATCCATGCGGGCTGAGGTTTTCGTTTGTTAATTGATTGTTGTCCACAATCTTCTCGCCCGTATACCATACGTCATACGATGCATGTTCATTCACCACATCTATACGACTACCCACTTGGCCTGTGGGTACACTAGCCCTGAGTTTTTCAGTTAATTGCCTGTCTCTGCACTGCAGGTTACTCGGGCTCACTTACTACTTACATGAGGGTGGTGGGGGTCCGTCGTCAGGTTCATTTACACGCAGTGGTCTTGACATTTCTGCTCATGTTTCATTTTTAGGTAGGCAGGGGGGCATTGTTGTTCTCATGTCTGGTTGTCTGTAATTTTCTAGTTTGTGTTTCAGGTTGGGCCGTCTTTGCATCCATACTGACATCAACCATGCTTGCACTCGCTTCCATCAGCCCGGCCGTTGTTGGGGGCTAGTTGATTGGTGCTGATGTCATTTTGCCACTGGGCTCACCCTTGGGTCGGAAGCAGTCACAAATGTTTTCTTCAGTTGATGTCCTGTTGTGTTGAGGCCCTGGTTACCACCCAGGGATGTATAGTCTCTCTCAGGGTGTGTGCTAAGCCACATCCCCGTGATGATCCTTGGGTGGTAGGTTGGGCAGATGTCATAATGATTCTGGATTCCACACTTGGCTTTGATATTGGCAAAGCTGGTCAGTATGTCTGGAGTTCTACTTGGGGACGTCAGTCCAGTCGTTTTTTCCGATCCCCAGCCTGTTCCAAGTAGGGGGGCTTGGGTATGTCTGTATCATGCCATGGGACTATTTCCCCGGGTCTGGCCCTCCTTGGTTCAGGATTCTGACTCCGCTGTTAGGTCTCATGTTGATGCATGACCCGATCGTATCCGGTGGGACCAGAGTCCTGTGTCCGGTATGGTTTCTCCATGTTTGACAATATTATTGCCATGGTGCATGGGCCTTATCAGTTTACTCAATCACATCCATCAGGTATCCAGCTTTTCGCACTCCTGCTAGTGGTCTTTTTTGCCACTTTTGCCACTCACCCTCTCACCCTCTTGGGGGGGGTATGTCTCTCAGCTATTTCACTGGTGTTCGTTGAGGTATTTCGCCACCATTTTCAGGGGTTCCTCGGGCCAGGCCTTGTTCCTTTCCCCCCCACGTATCCTCGCAGTTCATTCTCAGGTCTGGGTGTCTCAGGCATCGGGCTCAATTCGATCTTTCAGGGGATGTTCAGTTGGGTTCGAGGTAGTTTCGCAGGTTCTATAGGGGGTTCCTTCTCATCACCAAGTCAGGAGTCGGTGTGTTCTTTTGTCACAGCAGATACTTTCCAGTTACTTACTGGATACTTACTGTTGCCGTCCGTGAGCACGCCATTATCTGTGATGGTTTATTACCTTCCCTGCTTCATCTAAATTTGTGTCTTTTTGCCCTCTTTTCAGACATACTGACCAGCTAGGCCAAGGCACACCTCAGGTCTTGGTTCTTGGGAGTATCGCATTTCCCAATTGAAGACTATGACTACACACACACACACACGCTGTAGCCACCACCTATTCAAGCATCCGGCCCCTTTTTGGATGCCGGGCACCTGAATTACAGTGGCGGGTGTGTATGAATATTCACTGTTTTGGCACTGAACCGCCTCTCCGACAATCAGAAAGCACGGGTGTGTTACCGGTCATCAGGCGCCTATCAGGAGGAGGAGGAGAGGAGACCCATGGAGCACACAGCTCGCCGCCGTCACCCTCTGCCCTACCGAGTTAGGGTAGGAGCCAGGCAGACCGTGAGCAGGCTGGGGGTCACAGTATTAACTTTTAAATGGACACAGTGGCGGTATTTGGGCACAGTGGCTGCAATTGATGGGCACAGTGAAGCTGCAACTGATGATTTTTTTCTGAATTTTTCAGTTTGTTTGCGCCTTCCCAAATTTTTTTTTAGCACCAGCTGCCATTGTATACAGGGGTGTGTGTGGGATGACATATATACAGGTGTGTGTGTGTGGGGGGCTGACATTTTTATATATATATATATATATATATATATATATATATATATTATACAGGTGTGTGTGTGTGGGGGGCTAGCATATATACAGGTGTGGGGGGGGGGGGGGGGCTGACATACACAGGCGCGAGGAAGGCTGACCTTAATACAGTATAGAGGGGAGCTGAGTACATACAGGTGGGGTGGCCCGTGGGCAAGCCCTGGGGAATGTTGGTGGTAAGGCTCACCCCCCCCAAACACCAGCTATATATACAGCCCCCCATACACACACATATATACAGTTCTTACCCCTCCCCCCAAACACCATCCATATATAGAGTTCTTACCCCTCCACTCCATACACCCATCTATATATACAGACCTCACCCCCACCCCTCCCCTCCATACACCATCCATATATAGTCCTCACCCCTCCCCTCCATACACCATCAATATATACAGTACAGTTCTCACCCCCATACACCATCTATGTATACAGTCCTTATCCCCTTCCCTCCATACATTTATCCATATAAAAAACAGTCCCCCCCCCCCCATACAATGTTCATATATACAGTCCTCACCTCTCCCCACCATACACCATCTGTATCTACACTTCTTACGCCTCCCCCCCACCATCCATATATACAGTATAGCTCTCACTTCCCCCCCATACACCATTTATATATACAGTCCTTATCCTCTTCCCTCCATACACCAACCATATAAACAGTCCTCACCCCCCCCCCCCCCATTCACCGTCCATATTTACAGTCCTCACCCCACCTCTCCATACACCAACCATATATACAGTTCTTACCCCGCCCCTCCATACACCATCCATATAAACAGTCCTCCCCCCTCCCCCCATACACCATCCATAAATACAGTCCTCATCCCCTTCCCGCCATACACCATACATATATACAGTCCTCACCCCTCCTCTCCTCTCCATACACAATACATATATACAGTCCTCACCCCCCCCCCATACACCATCCATATACATAGTACTCACCCCTGCTCCATAAACCATACATATATACAGTTCCCACCCCTCCTCTCCATACACCGTCCATGTATACAGTTCTCACTCCTACCATACACCATCCATATATACAGTTCTCCCCACCCCCATACACCAGCCATATATACAGTCCTTATCCCCTTCCCTCCATACACCATCCAAAAAAAAAAACCTCACCCCCCCCCCCCCCCCCCCCCCATACACCATCCATATATACAGTTCTTACCCCTACCCTCCATAATACACCATCCATATATATATATATATATAGTCCTCATCCCTTTCCCTCCATACACCATCCATATATACAGTTCTCACCCATCTTCTCCATGCACCATCCACATATACATTCCTCTCCATACAGCATCCATAGACAATGCTGAAAAAGTATTTGCCCCCTTTCTGATTTTTTATTTTTTTTTGCATATTTGTCACACTTAAATGATTCAGATCGCCAAAAAAATTTTATTATCGCACAAAGATATCCCTAATAAATACAAAATGCAGTTTTTAAATGCTTTAATTTATTAAGGCAAAAAAGCTGTCCAAAGCTGCCTGGCTTTATGTGAAAAAGTAATTGCCCCCTAAACCTAATAACTGGTTGTGCCACCCTTGGCAGCAACAACTGCAATCAAGCCTTTGCGATAACTGGCAATGAGTATTTCGCATTGCTGTGGAGCAATTTTGGCCCACTGTTCTTTGCAGAATTGTTTTAGTTCAGCCACATTGGAGGGTTTTCCAGCATGAATGGCCTGTGTAAGGTATAGATGTTACAGCATCTCAATTCAAGTCCAGGCTTTGACTAGGCCTCTCCAAAACCTACATTTTGCGTTGTTTGAACCATTTGGAGGTGGACTTGCTGTTGTGTTAAGGAACATTGTCCTGCTGTATAACCCAAGTGCACTTGAGCTTGAGATCATGAACTGATGGCCAGACATTCTCCTTATTCCACTTATGGTAAGTCGTCCCAGCCCTGAAGCTGCAAAGCAGCTCCAGACCATCACGCTACCACCACCATGTCTGACTGTTGGTATGATGTTCTTGTTATGAAATGCTGTAATAGTTTTATGTCAGATGTAATGGGATGCACACCTTCCAAAAAGTTACATTTTTGTCTCATCAGTCCTCAGAATATTTGACTAAAAGTCTTGGGGATAATAAAGATATTTTTTTTGTAAATGTGAGATGTGTTGTTTTTTGGTCAGCAGTGGCTTTGGCCTTGAAACTCGCCCATGGATGTCATTTTTGCCCAGTCTATTTTTTATTGTTGAATCATGAACACTGATCTTACCTGAGGCAAGTGAGGTCTGCAGTTTTTTTAGTTGTTCTGGGTTCTGTTATGACCTCCTGGATGATTTGTCGTCATGTTCTTGGAGTAATTTTTGTAGGCTGGCCACTCCTGGGAAGGTTCACCACTGTTCCAAGTTATCTCAATTTGTGGATAATGTCTCTCACCATTGTTCACTAGAGCTCCAAAACCTTATAAATGGCTTTGAGACCCCTCCTAGACCGATACTTCTTGTCAGGGAAGGTTCCATCCGCTGATGACACTGCCTGATATTTGGCGTGCAGTACTGTGGTCCACCAGCAGGTGTCTCCTGGCAGTATGGAACTGCCAGGGGAGCTTTCCCCTCTTGGTGGTATTATGAGGCATCACCTGAGTCCAATTCAGATGAGTATAAATATCTGGCAAGTGCACACACACCTTACCCTGGTATTGTCCTTGTGCCCTGACCTGCAGCCTGTTTATCTGTGATCCTGATCCTGAACCCTAATTCCTTTATACTGAACCTGTTTGTATCTGTTACTGTATCCCTGGATCCTTGCCCTGCAGCCTGATCCCTTCCATCTTGTTCCCTTCTGTTTACTCCTGACCCCCATCTGCTGATCTCCTGTTTATTACCCTGGCCTGGCTTGACTAAGTTTCTGGTACTCCCTTTTGCTATATATGCTGGTTGTTTTATTGTCACTGTTTGGTTGTTTGGTTTGTTCACTTTGTTTATATTGGTGGTGTGTTCACATTTATATGCATTTACTTTAATCAACTTATCCTGCATTCAAACCACCTGCCTCTTCTCAGCTGCCTACAAACCCACAAGAACTTCCCTCCGTTACTGTTACCTCTTCTCTACCATATCCCAATCCTCCTTTCCAGTCTGCTGCTACCCTTACCTACAGTCCTGCAGTCACCTACAGAGCTTCAGTGGCTAAGCAAAAGAAAAAACTAATGTTTTTCCAACAAAATTGATCCTGCCATTAACCCAACCTGCCTCCACATCTACCAATCTGTCCCAGCTTGAAGTTTCGGTGCCTGCCCTCCAGCCTGATGTCCCGGTGCCTGCCCTCCAGCCTGATGTCCCGGTGCCTGCCCTCCAGCCTGATGTCCCGGTGCCTGCCCTCCAGCCTGATGTCCCAGTGCCTGCCCTCCAGCCTGATGTTCCTATGCCTGTGTCCCCACTTAAAGTCCCGGTGTCTCAGCCTCAGCCTGTAGTTTCAGTGCCCATGTCTCAGCCTGTCATGCTGGTGCCCGTCATCCGGCTCGCTGATCTGAGGCCCATTACCCAGCCCACTAGGCCGGGGCCCGTTACTCAGCTTGCTGAGCCAGTGCTTGTTGCCCAGCCTGCCTATACGGTGCTCGCTGCTTGGCTTGATGACCCGGAGCCTGCCGCCCAGCTCAATGACCCGGAGCCTGCCACCCAGCATGACTTGCCTGTGCCTGCTGCTGAGCTTATGTCTACGCCGGCTGCCTAGCTTGAGCTGCCCATCGCCTGGTTTGATACTTTGGATTGCCTGCATACCCAGCTTAGTGTGACGCTGCCCAGCTTGATGCCATGGACTTGTCCCAGCAGCTAGTTGGAGCTTTCAGAGGCCGCTCCTTTGGGGGGGTACTGTCAGGGAAAGTTCCATCCGCTGATGACAATGCCCGATATCTGGCATGCAGTACTGTGGTCCACCAGCAGGTGTCTCCTGGCAGTCTGAAACTGCCAGGGGAGCTTTCCCCTATTGGTAGTATTCTTGTCAGAAACCATGAATCAGACCGAGACAAAAGTACAATTAAATCACACTTGTTTATTAAGTGAAAATAAAAAGGTAAATAGAGAAAGTGTAGTCAAAGCATAGCCAGAGTCCAGTAACCGGATCGAATAGTCAGCCAGTCCAGAGTTCAATAACCAGATTGGGTAATCAGCCAGGCCAGAAGTCAGGGATCCAAGTAGAGCAACAGCAAGCAGGATCAGGAGCCAGAAGGGATGTCAGCAATCCAGTCTTTGAACAGAACCGCAGGAGATGGTTTCTTGTGATGTGACCAAGGCGAAGGCAGATATGAAGTGAGCTGGGCAGCTTTAAGTAGGCAGGTCAGGCGAGCTGGATAAGGAACAGCTGGTAACTGTGGAGAGAGATGGGAGCTGGCAATTAGCTGACAGCTGAGCAGTCAGCCCAGAGAAGCAAGGGCTAAGCAAGCCCTGACAATTATGTGATCTTTGGGCTGCAGTACTGGCGTCCTCCAGTGGGTGGTTCCTGGCAGTGTGGGGCCGGCATCTTCTCCTGCAATCAGGCATCACCCGAGTCTGATTGAGATGAGTATAAATACCTGGCAAGTGAAACACACACCTTACCCTGGTATTGTCCTTGTGCTCTGACGTGCAGCTTGTTTATCTGTTATCCTGAACCCTCATTCCTGATTCCTGTATCCTGAACCTGTTTGTAGCTGTTCCTGTATCCTTGGATCTTTGCCCTGCAGCCTGATCCCTTCCATCTTGTTCCTTGTCTGTTTACTACTGGCCCCCCATCTGCTGATCTCCTGTTTATGACCCTGGCCTGGCTTGACTATGATTCTGGTACTCCTTTTTGCTATATATGCTGGTTGGTTTATTATCACTGTTTGGTTGTTTGGTTTGCTCACTCTGTATTGGTGGTGTGTTCAAATTTATAAGCATTTACTTTAATAAACTTACCTTCACCTATTTATGTCTGGTTCACTCTGTCAGTCACACAGTTCTGGTCACATCTGGTTTATGAAACATGTACATTACTTTGTTTCTAATTTTTTTAGATTGTTGCATTATGTGTGTCTTTTTGTGCTCTTTCCCCTGCCCTCTGAATCCCATCCATATATACAGTTCTCACTCCACCATACACCATCCATATATACAGTTCTCACTCCTCTACTCCATACACCATCCATATATACAGTCGTCCCCCCCCCCCCCCCATACACCATCCATATATATGTTGGACGAACAACAGCAAAGTCGCTTTTATATACAGTGGCTATATACTGTATGCATTATACCTACCTATGCCGCAGGCGGCGCTGTAGTATTATAGTAGTTATGTGCATCTATTCTGTGATATGATGTAATTAGAGTACCTTCTTTTTCTAAGTGTGTACTTGTGTGTGTTCCTGTTACCATGATGTGAAGTGCAATCCTCCATAAAAGTAAAGTTATTCTCTACATTCTTGTAGCTTCCAGTGCATCATTTCAATAGTCAGCTAACAGGTTATGAGATCAGGCACTGGAGAAGGATACCACAAGTCAGTGAGTACTGAATACAAGTGGCTGAAACATGGCAAGTGGTTCAGATGTGAATTTTAGAATTGCAAAGATTAACAATGCCAATTACCACCTGTAGAAGTTCAAGGTAGCTAGTTCTCGGCAAGGATGACTTGTGACAAGTGGTAAACACAGACAGGTCCGCAAAAGGAGAGACTGAGGAATGGGCCAGAAAAGATAGACAAAAGCAACTATAAGCTTATTAGTGGAAGATGACGAGCGTATCCACATAAGAATAGAGAAAATGGGCAAAGATATATGGACTTCATTACAAAAACTGCATGAGCATTCAAGAGTAGCACCTTTAAAGTGACAGCCATGTGGCTGGTGCATAGACTCAAGTGCATCAGGCTGCATGCCTAGCGATGAGACCTTTTTCACAAACATTGTTTACAGAGCAAAAGACAAAATTTTACTAGAAAACGGGAAAGGCATCACTGCGGAAGGTAAAGGACAGGGCTTCCTGAACTGCATTACCCCACAAGGAGGCAAGCACAGTATCCTTGTAAAGAAAGTGTTGTATGTTCCAGAACTAGAAGGCAGCCTTCTATCAGTGAAAAGTCTTGCAAACAACGGTCTCCAGTTAAGTTTCAGGGTGATGAATGCACAATTCACAATAATAAGCGACGACTCGCAAAAGGAAAACTGGATGATCATCTATACAGGCTCATCACCACAGACCAGCAAGCTAATATAGTCTCTAATGACCTACACAGCAAATGTATTCACTTATGGCACAGGCGGCTGGGGCACAGAAATCCAGAAGCTATACAGGACATTATAAAGAGAAGTTTAGAAGATTTGACAATAATGCCTTACAAAACGCTCATGAAATGCAAGTGCTATATCGAAGCAATAGCTACATGTGCTCCCGTTCCCTTGGCTTCTCAAAGAAAAACCACCCACCCTCTGCAGCTCATATACATCGATGTATGCGGTCCAATGAAAACTTTCACGTCAGGCAGGAACAGATATCCACTGTTTTTGATTGATTATTCCAGGTACACAACTACTTATCTGATGAAACGTCAGAGAAACTTCAAGAGATTGTTGCCATATCTAGCAACAAATTCCAATGGAAATCAGGAATAATACTGACAGAAAAGAGGGGAGAATACATAAGCAAAGAAGTGGCTTCATACCTGAAGAGACAAGAAATAGTAACCAGACAACCATACCATACACTCCTGAACAAAACGGTGTAGCAGAAAGGAAAAATCACACTCTTATAGCAATGTCCAGGTACATGTTGTCGGATGCCAACCTACCTCACAAGTACTGGGGACAAGCAGTCATAACTGCAACCTACCTACAGAACAGATTACCCTTGAGCTATTAAAAGTACTCCATTTGAAATGCGGCATGGATCAAAGCCTAGCATAGGGTACATCAGAGTGTTTGGATGTAAAGAATAGGCCTATATTCCAAGTGAAAAGCGATCCAAGCTGGAGAACAGACCCATAGGGGGCATTCTAGTAGGCTACAGCAAGCAAACTAGAGGTTACAGAATCCTATACCCAAAGACTGACAAAGTGACAATAAGCGAAAGTGTTTATTTTGATGAGAGCCCATCACCAGAAACACTGATCCCTGAAAGCTATGAAGTGAATATGCCCAGCAAATCAGAAGAAAAGGTTAATCAAAGTTAACCTGTGCAGGAGTCAGAGCAAGAGGTGGAACTTCAGTGCCTAAATCAAGTTTCCCACCAGATCCTGCTGAACTGCCTAGACTCAAGATCCACTCAGACTTCAAAGGGGATACCACCCCACAAGCTGCCATACACTGTCAAAACACAAAGCATACTTTAACCAACATCCTGGGAAGACATAGAAAAACTGCCAAAATATGAAGTCAATAAATGGAGAAAGGCAGCAGAGGAAGAATTAAAGTCACATCAGGAAAATAAAACCTGGACATTCAGACGCCCTCCTAACCACAAAACTATAGGAAGAAAGTGGACTTTCAAAGTAAAGCCAGATGCCGAAGGGAATATCCACAAATACAATGCCAGACTAGTTGTAAGGGTTACGCCCCAAAAATTGGTGAAAATGACGATGAAACATTTGCTTCTGTCTTAAAACACTCCACCACCAGAGCTCTTCTTAGCGTTGCACCTGGGAAGGGCATGCAAGTGAAACACCTAGTCATTAAAACTGCTTACCTAAATGGAGAAAACCTTGTGTGCAAACTTCAGAAGAGCATTTCTGCAAGGATTGTTTTGGCTACTTTTTTTATCTCACTTAAATGATTAACGATACAAGAAATAAGTGATTAAACCTTTGTCTACATAAGAATAAAAATGAATGATAACAGTGCAAAAAGATAAACAATTACATTTATTTATACAGAAAAGAAACTTTAGAATAATTAGAACTTATCATATAACTCAAATGATGTTACTAGTACTGTGTTGCTTAGGCTGCAAAGATAATTTAGGTCATATGGTTACAACAGACATACACTTTTTCAATATATTTATCAATATTTCAAGATAAGTCCTAGGAAAGAAATAGGTTATAGAAATAAGGTAGAGATACAAGTATACGTTACATGGACATCCTGTCGCCCCAAATGGTCTGGAACTGAACAGGCCACCAGCTACCTCTTGCCCTATTTTATATGCATTCTCGGCCAATCAGAAGATGGAACGCACCCATTGGCTCTGAGTTCGCATCAACCTCTGATTGGCTGATTCTGTAGTCTAAATGCCGATTGGTTCGTGATGGCTCCCACTCTGGCTAATTCTCAAGCTCCCAGAAATACCCATAGTTCAGGCCTGAACGTCCGGAGCCACTTCGTCTAACAATTAATGAACCACCTCCTTTGATCCTTAAGCCCAAACAGTTCCAACATTAGCATGTTAATGTCCCCTGGGGAGATGGAGCCTCAATGTCTGCAAAGATGATTGGGAACACAAAAGGGGATACACTGAACACCTGGGGATGTTAAATGGGTTCCCATGAGAAAGGAGACAGTAAAACTTCTGCCCACCTACACATAAACCTGAAAATATTAAGTCATACCTTCCCATATATATATATATATATATATATATATATATATATATATATATATCTCCACATATATACATATATACACATACACATACATATAAAACGGGGCATGCAGATTTAATTAGGTCTTCAGAATGGTTTCTTTTAAGCTCCTTGCTATAAATATTATATTTCAAAATCTCCACCACAGTTCCCCCTGAAATTAATTCTTGAACTGACACCCTCCTTCAGTGATTTTGTACCCACCCACAACAACCCAGAAGTCCCAACCCTTCCCCACCACCACCATGGCCTCCTCTTCCTTTCTTGAACACGCCGGAACTCCTCCATGTAGGCTTGAGACAGCAAAGAAATCTTGGTGTCCTTGAGACTGCACATCCAAACCATGAGTGTCTGTACTGCAATGTTTCATTGTCCCTCTGCCTTGGAAGAGCATAACTCCAACATTGATGGCGGGATCCTGGCATAACTGGTCCTGTAACTTGGTAAGACCGTGTAATGGTTGCTCCAATTGGATCGGACCTAGAGACAGCACTGTTCAGCATGGTGAAGGACAGTTCAGGAGAGTCTTATATCTCTTGTCTCAAGAGATAACTTGGTTGTCTTCCAGTGGTGTTTGGGCGAGCCTCCGGACGGTCGTGCATGAATACAAAAAAAACTCCAGAAAACTGGAGAATGTCAGTGTAGGAATGCCAGACAGGAGAAGCGGGTTGGACATTAAGACTTAATACTTGTAAGGGGTGCAATGTGGACGAGTAGAGTGGCCTCCCCACAGGGAACAGAGTCCAGGCAACAGCCAGTATCATCCATGACCCTTGATGGTAGGGATAGTCAACACTGCCTGTTATTGCCAGGTCCCTGGGTTCACCACACCTGCTCGCGGGGCTGAGGTTAAAGAGGTAGGTAGGCTAGGGGGGTAGCATTACATTAAGATATAAAAACACAGGATGTCCAGGGATACTTTGGTTAAATGTATGGTACTGGCAGGCAGGAAAAATCCTTTTAAACAGAAATTATATGACTGATGTCTTGGTTACATTATCTGGAGAAGATAGATGTTAGAAACCGAAGGAAAAACTTAACATACTATTGAAGAAGGAAAAGGAACGGAAGAGAGGTTAGTAATGAAAGTGAACCAGAAAATAGTGGAAATAATAATGAAAAGGAAACCAACAAAACAAAAAACTACAGATTTAATGCTGCTCCAACTAAGACTGTTAAGGAGCATGGAATCTGTAACAAAAAATGAATACATCAGTTGGAACAAAAAAATAACAACAAATAATAAAAAACCATAAAAATAACTAACAAATATAGTTCCTTTTTTTTTAAAGAAAAAAAAACTCTTCTCCCATACTAGTAATTAGCAGTATTTTTGCAGGTCAGGTACACGGATATTAGCCACGCGAGGGAGGAAAAAAAAGAAAAAAAAGAAAAAATGATTAGAACTTTTAGAATTTAGGTAAACCTGACATTATTGCACATTATTACTACAAATTGAAGAGGCTTATCCCTAGAACAACAAAAACAAGAAAAAATATAGTTCTAGGGTCCTCTCCTAAATGCACAAATTCTTTGTACTGGTCTGGATTGGATCAGGTTTCCTCAGAGGTTTGTTTGAGTTAATGGCCTTTCTGTTCCTTGAGAGAAGATACCTTGTTGAGATATACATTCTCATAGCTTTGGTGTTCATTCTCCTGATAGTAATGCACAGAGGCGATTCAGTTCGCATTGTGCGCTATACAAGTATTTCATTCATTCATTCATTCATTATTAATTGTATCAGGGAAAGCAATAAGGCTGCACAGATTAGGACAACAACAGGGTGGAGCAAAATGTTTAGGAAAGCTGTAGCGTTAGGGCTGTACCCAAATAGACTTTCCCACCAGGAAACCTTAGCGTCTGCATCTAAAGCGTGGGATACTTGGATCAATCTATTTTGATCATGAGTGAGACGTATGGTGGCTTGTTTCTCAGTATCTCTCAGCACATTTAATATTTCATCCTGTTGTCCGAAATCAACTAGCCAAGCTTTTAACTCGGCCCCAAATCCCAGAGGAAGTTTTTGTAAATGTATGGGGGTGTCAGGTTTGATATCAAGCCTTTTCTCTGGGGTAATAGGGGTCTGCCCTTGTGTCCCTGCTATATCTATTCCAAGGACAGGGGAAGATGTGCAGTAGACTCCCTGAGGTAGCGTGCCCCACTGAGTGCAGTTCAACCCGTATGCAGAATAGAGGGCATCACTGGACGTTTGATACCAGCACCAATACCCTTGCCCCAAGTATTTTACATAAGGTTGGGACATTTCCTCGGCATCCATAAGACATGACCCTTTCTTTTGCCAGCATTGTTGTCTCAGGATTCTGTCCTGCTTCCCTTGGCATAACACCACCCCTTCCTTTCTCCAGCACCCATCAGTATCAATCATTTGAGGTTGCCCGGATTCATAAACCATCAGATCATGATGGACTCGGGGGTGTAATACAGTAGAGCCCGATAGAATAGTACCCAAATTGACTGTGGTATAAGCATGATGTTCAGTCCCTGCAACCGGAATCAGGGATGAGACCGTGCAAGTCAAGTTTTTACAGCCATGGAATTGAGTCATCCACCAATCCATATGACTCATAGCAAACTTGGATACTACCCTACCTGCTTGTTTTCTCAAATTTAGTGGAATTTGTCCTGCTGAAAAAGAAGCAATCATTACTCTGAGGTCCTGGGACAGTTCTGATTGTACCTCGGTGCAAGATAAAGCAAGTTGGATGCTTTCCTGTACTTTGGATAAACCCGATATCAATCCTGTGAACTTCTGTTTCATTACCTCAGATAGTGAGGCAGTAGCATCGATATGAGCATGTTGTAGATTTTCAAGAATATGATTCACATCTAGCTGTACCTTAACCCCTTTCCCAACATGTTGTGCCAACCCTCCTAACTTGTTTCTGAGTACTTCTAAATCCATAGTGTTTAGGCTACCCAGGGCAACGCCCCCTGCTCCTAAGGCAATCTCTAATTGGTCTCTCTTTACTCTAGTGTGGGAATATTCTGAATATCCAGATTGCAGCCACCCCTTCAACATGTATACCTGATTCTTTGTGAAGGCTGCACACCGTTTTATCCCACTTATCCACCGGAAATCCGATAAGGTTATCCTCCATGTATATAACATAAATTGCTTGTCTGTTAATACTGTCCAGTGAGAGGAGAGTAAAGGGATGACTAGATCTGCTGCCTTCACTATAGGAGCCTTACAGGAGTCTGAATTAATTTTTGCCGGCACAAGAACATCTAACTCATTGGGTACCCGTACAACTGTCACACAGATCTTTCCTCGCCCTTTCCAGGCAGACCAATGTTTAGGGTCAATAACGGGGGTACTTATCCCAGGGAATATGTCATCGTTCTTAAGCTTTGTCATTTGCATTGCAGAATGGCCATACAAATGGGCCATCTAGATGTAAGTCTAAATCCAGATCATATCCTTGGGGATCCTGCCAGTCTACAGTCATTTGCACACCTCTCATTTCTTCATTCATTGGCCTTCCATTCATCCACTCATTCACGCTAGGCAGATCCACACCATTGCATAGGACATCCCACTTCTATGGGTTTGGACTGTTAAAAGCCAAGGACTGATTTGGGGGCCAATATGCGGTGTCAATGAAATAATGACCCTCTATTTCGAGGTCACAAGTCTCCCTCATTACTTGCAATACAAAGGCATGCGTCTAAAGCGCAAATCCAGGACCTCATACCATTTATTTTTAGCATTGGTCCTAATTTTTAAGATTACCGTGTTGGTATACTTGGTAGAGAGTGTCACATTTGCTCGTTCATACCACATGGCCTGATAGGCGTTACTACAATTCAACTGCAAAACAAACTTTTTCTTTGACAGGTAGTTTAGTGGATGTGTCTTCCTATTATAGGTGGGATTTTTGTAACCAGAATCTCAAGGATTCCCTCAGCAGAGTGGAAACACTTGTCTACTAGTGACCCTTGAACAAGTTCTGGAAAATCATAATAGTACCTTTTATGTTCTTTCTCTTCCCTCTGATTGAAGATGATGTAAACAATAAACCACCCTTCATAGTTCTCCCCAGTGGGATCTACGGGATACAACTTGCTATTTTGCATTTTATCCTCCATAATTCTAACCCCTTGGTTAAATTTGTTATGGACATTTCATAGGTCTCGGTATCAAGGTCTACAAACATCCTCTTGGTTGACTGACTGTCATTTGATCTTTCAGGAAAAATTCCTAGGATTAGACATTCCACATCCTTGGGATCCCAATCTCCTTCACACAAGTCAATGTCCTCATCTCGGTGATATGTTATATACAATATGGTATCAGGGCTCTCTTTCACCACCTGCTGTATTCGTTCCCGCTCATCGAGACTGGTCTTCCAGTATGCAAGACTGTAAAGCCTATCTAGTAGATACCCTGCATCAATGTCCCCAAAGGCTGTATGAAATTTTTAAGGGTGGGGATCTAGGCCGGTGGTATGTTCTAGGAAGGTCCCATCAAAACCCATCCCTGCTATGGCATGAATAAGTATATACCCATAAAAGTACATTGGGTAATGGGGGAGTAGTTGTCCTTGCTTGCACTCGGCCTTATGGATCTGTGTGTGACTAAACCCCTCAGGTTTTATTACCCATTTACTATACTCCTCCGGTGGGGTCCAGGGTACAGGTTCTTTTAGGATTTCCTTCTTAGGAGCTAATGGTTCTTGAGCAGAAACAAGAGTGTGCCAGCTGAGTAAACCTAACAATAGGGGAGTTGTGCCCATGCCTCCCAGCTTCCTAAACCTCCTTCTGAACTTGTTTGCAATGAGAAGCATGCACCCAAGAGATTTTTCCCTCTATCTTCACTGAGGTGGGGGTGGTCAGCAAAACCTGGTAGGGACCCTCAAACCTGGGCTCCAGTCCTCTTTGTTGAAACTTCTTGATCACCACCCAATCTCCAGGCTGTAGGGAGTGAGATTTACCATCGGAATTTGGGTCTGGAATAGAACACTTGGGCATGCAACTTGGTGAGCTGCTTATGTAATTCCTGCACATACATCTTTAAGGAACAATGCATTAATGTCATCTCTTGTGAGAAAAACAATCCTGTCATTGGGGGTCTCCCAAACAATATCACGAATGGAGATAGTTTTTCCGGACCCCTAGGAGTATGTCTCATGGATTTCAATACCAGAGGGACAGCTTGCACCCAAGTTAAGCGCGTATTTTCACAAATTTTGGCTAGTCTATTCTTGATCACTCCATTATACCTTTTCACCTTCCCTGATGCCTGAGGGTGATAGGGAGTATGGAACTTTTGTTCAATTTGGAGTTCCATAACCTCAGCCATCACTTGGCCTGTGAAATGGCTCCCTTGATCAGATTCTATGGTCTCCATTAGGCCATACCTGCACACGATTTCCTGCAATAGCTTATTTGCGGTGATGGACGCAGTAGCATTAGCTACCGGCCAAGCTTCTACCCATCGTGAAAACATGTCTACATACACTAGGACATATTGGAATTGTTGGCATTTTGGCAATTGAATGTAATCAATCTGCAGTCTCTGGAGGGGATACTGTGCTTTGGGCAAATGCTTAGTTGGGGTTTTGACAAGCCTCCCAGGATTATGTATTTGACATGTTTCACATGCTTGACAGAATCTCTCCAACAGTGGTGAATCCGGGGGGCCACCCAGTGAGATGTGATTGTGGAGACCATGGCTCCTTTGGACAGATGAGAGGGGCCATGCGATGCCTCAGCCAAATATGGATACAGTGTTGGGGGGGGCACAGTACCTTCCATGTGGGCCCAAAGTCCAGCTGTTTCTCTACATCCCTGGTTTCGCCACTTCTGTTTTGTCTTTTCATCTGTTTGCACTTGCAATTTCTCCAGAACAGTCAAATCTATCTGATGAGGACTGTCAGAGCAAGGTGTGGCCAGGAAGATTTCCACAGACTCAGTACCTGTTAATGTAGCTGCCTTTGCAGCGATATCTGCTTTAGCATTCCCAAGTGAAACCTCATCCATGCCTCTGGTGTGTGCTGTACATTTTAAGACTGCTATTTCCTCTGGGAACCAAAGTGCCTCAAGGACTTTCTTAATGAGCACACCATGCTTGATAGGTTTTCCACAGGTGGTCAGGAAGCCTCTCAGTTTCCATAGTTGGCCAAAATCGTGACATATGCCAAAAGCATATCTTGAGTCAGCGTAGACATTGAGTTTTTTTTCTTTCCCTACTATGCAAGCTTGCATGAGAGCCATAAGTTCTGCTACCTGGACGGAATGATGCCCAGGTAGTTTTCCTTGGAAAAGGATTGCATCCTTGGTGACTACTGAATAACCAGTAACAGGGTGCCCTTCTTCAGTATGGAAGCGGGACAGTTTTTGTAGATGGGGGTGTCTCTTACTCTCTGTGCTTCCAGATAGTGATCCTCCATTTTTACACTGCAATCATGGCTTTCCATTTCATCTTGTGATGTCTCTGGTAGCAATGTAGCTGGATTTAATTTTGCACACCTTTTGAGGGTAATATTTGTAAGCGTTAAAAGTGCCAGTTCATATCTGGTCAATCTTGCTGACGAAATGTGCTTTGTGGTCAGGTTCTGCATGACCACGTGAACCTCATGGGGTACATAAACTTCTAACGGGTTCCCTAGCACAATGTCTGCCGTTTTAGTCAGCATCTCAGCAGCTGCTGCTACCGCCCTCAGACAGGGTGCCATTGCATTGACAATTGTGTCAATCTGACAACTGTAATAGCCAATGGGCTTGTCATGTCCTCCATGGTCCTGTGTCATGAGTCCAGAGGCCACGCTGCTGGAGTCCTGACAGTAAAGCCGGAATCCCTTGGTATAATCTGGCAGGCCCAAAACGGGGGCTTCACTGATTGCAGCTTTCAAGGTATGAATAGCATGTATTTGCCCTTCACTGAGTTCCAATTTCCCCTGTATGTTTATCGAGTCATAGAGGGGCTTGCAAACATTGGACATTTCTGGTATCCATTGTCGGCAATATCCAACCAACCCCTGGAATCCCCTCAATTGTTTTGCATTTTGTGGCATTTTGCTATTCAGAAAAGCCTTCTTTCAGTCTTGTGTCAAGTGTTTTTTTCCTTTGGAGATGCAAAGCCCCAAAAACACAACTCGGTCCAAGTTGTATTGTAACTTGGCGGGGGATACTCTGCATCTTTCCTCTCCAAGGTGATTCAACAAGGAGATAGTGGCCTCTCTACATGCCTTTCTTGTGTCGCCTCCAATCAGTAAGTCATCCACATACTGAAGGAGAGTGATACCCTCAGGGCAGTGGCACCTGTCCAGGCATTCTTTCATTGCTTAGCTGTTTTCATTAGGGCTAGATACCATACCCATGGGCAATCAACTCCAGGTATACCGCTGCAGTTTAAAACTGAAGGCAAAGAGGTATTGACAGTCAGGTTGGAGTGGTACCATGAAAAAAGCATCCTTCAAATCCATAACTGTGAAATATTGATTAGAAGGGATGATGTTACATAGAATAGTGTGAGGGTTTGGTACTACTGGAGCATCCTCTTGGATGATTTTATTAATTGCCCTCCGATCTTGTACCATCGGGTAAACGTTCTGGCCTGGTTTTTTCACAGGGTACAATGGGGTATTAACTGGTGAACTCACTTTCACCAATATATCCTCTTTAAGGAGGTGTTTGATTTGGTCTCTAATTCCCTCCAATTGAGCCAATTTCAGGGGATACTGAGGTAATCTCGGAATGATAGCATCTGGTTTTAGTTTGATCCTAACAGGGGGGAAACGGATCATAAGTCCCGTGTTCCCCTCTTTAGCCCAAACCTCTGGGTGCTTTTGATTAAATCATTCGGCAAGCTTTCGGTAGAGCTTGTATCCCGTTCCAATTTACACAAAGCAATGATGCTAGCCCAGGTTTCTACCATTTGCTGTTAGCCAGGATTGGAAAGGGTTGTTTACTTCCACTCCATCCTCAGTAAATTGTATTCGTGCTCTCATTTGTGAGAGCAAATCCTTTCCCAGCAAATTGCAAGGAACTGAATCGCTGAAGAGCAGGGAGGCTTCAGTTTGAAAGGGTCCAACTCAAACTTTTGTGGGAGTGGTTTCAAATAGGATATATGATATAGTTAGTTTCATAGTTAGTAAGGTTGAATAAAGACACCAGTCCATCCAGTTCAACCTGAGTGAGTGTCTACAATTGCCCCTGTACATTGCACACTCACATCGGTCCCTACCCTCAAAGAGCCCACAATCCAAGGTCCCCATTCATATACTAGGGCCAATTTTGGACAGAAGCCAATTAACCTACCTGCATGTCTTTGGATTGTGGGAGGAAACCGGAGTACCCGGAGGAAACCCACGCAGGCACAGGGAGAACATGCAAACTCCAGGCAGGTAGTGTCGTGGTCGGGATTTGAACCAGTGACCCTTACTTCTTACTGCTAGGTGAGAGTGCTAACCACTACACCACTGTGCCGCCCATAATATACCCCCTAGCCCAACTCCTCTCTCAATATTTTGAACGGGAAGATTCACCTCACTGGATTTTTAAAATGGTACAAGCTGCCCGGTGTCTATTAATAGGTTTAGGGTCTGATTATTTACTTGCATTTGTACATAAGCACTACCTTCCTCATTTGTTGAGATTACAGGCAACACCGGGAGCTCTCTCCATCACTTGAGGTCTTTTTCAGATTCGCTCTCCTGTCGTGGTGGCCTATTTTGTTTTGGAGCTTTACAATTCTTCCTGTAGTGATTGCTGCTAGTTAACCCTTTCACCCCCTTTCACCAGCGATCACAGTATAAGTGTCACTGGTGACGCTGGTTAGCCAGTTAGTTATTTAGGTTCCCCGTCAGGTTTTTATATAGCGCCAGGGACCCCCATATACTACCTAATAAAAATTTGAACCCCCTGATTGCCCCTAGTTAACCCTTTCACCACTGATCACCGTATAAGTGTTACGGGTGACTCTGGTTAGTTTGTTTTTTATAGCATTTTATATTCAAATCCGGAAGGCAGTGCTTGGTTTTCGGGGTCCCGTACGTGGCTAGGCTCCCAAAAAGTCCCCCACATGTGGTATCCCCGTACTCGGAAGAAGCAGCAGAATTTATTTTGGGGTGTAATTTGACTTCTGCACATAGCATGTGTGAGCAATATATCATTTAGTGACAACTTTGTGCAAAAAAAAAAAAGTTTGTAATATTCCCGCAACTTTTGGCAAAATATAAAATATTCCATGGACTCAACATGCCTCTCAGTAAATAGCTTGGGGTGTCTACTTTCCAAAATGGGGTCATTTGGGGGGGTTTTGTGCTATTTTGGCATTTTATGGCCTTCGAAACTGTGATAGGTAGTGAGGAGTTAAATCAAAAATTTGCACCCTTAGAAATCCTGAAGGTGGTGATTGGTTTTCGGGGTGCCGTGCGCGACTAGACTCCCAAAAAGTCCCACACATGTGGTATCCCCGTACTCGGGAGAAGCAGCAGAATGTATTTTGGGGTGTCATTTCACATATGCCCATAGCATGTGTGAGCAATATATCATTTAGTGACAACTTGGTGCAAAAAAAAAAAGTTTGTAATATTCCCGCAACTTGTGGCAAAATATAAAATATTCCATGGACTCAACATGCCTCTCAGTAAATAGCTTGGGGTGTCTACTTTCCAAAATGGGGTCATTTTGGGGGGTTTTGTGCTATTTTGGCATTTTATGGCCTTCGAAACTGTGATAGGTAGTGAGGAGTTAAATCAAAAATTTGCACCCTTAGAAATCCTGAAGGTGGTGATTGGTTTTCGGGGTGCCGTGCGCGACTAGACTCCCAAAAAGTCCCACACACGTGGTATCGCCATACTCGGGAGAAGTAGCGGAATATATTTTGGGGTGCAATTCCACATATAACCATGGCATGTGTGAGCAATATATCATTTAGTGACAACTTTTTGTAAAAAAAAATTTTTTTTTTTTTTTTTGTCATTATTCAATCCCTTAGGACAAAAAAAATAAATATTCAATGGGCTCAACATACCCATCAGCAATTTCCTTGGGGTGTCTACTTTCCAAAATGGGGTCATTTGGGGGGGATTTGTACTGCCCTGCCATTTTAGCACCTCAAGAAATGAGATCGGCAGTCATAAATTAAAAGCTGTGTAAATTCCAGAAAATGTACTCTAGTTTGTAGACGCTATAACTTTTGCGCAAACCAAAAAATATACGCTTATTGACATTTTTTTTACTAAAGACATGTGGCTAAATAAATTTTGCCCTCAATGTATGACTAAAATTTAGTTTATTCGATTTTTCTTATAACAAAAAGAAGAAAATATCTTTTTTTTTCAAAATTTTCGCTCTTTTTCCATTTATATCGCAAAAAAAAAAAATCGCAGAGGCAATCAAATACCATTAAAAGAAAGCTCTATTTGTGGGAAGAAAAGGACGCAAATTTCGTTTGGGTGCAATATTGCATGACCGCGCAATTACCAGTTAAAGCAGCGCAGTGCGAAATTGCAAAAAGACCTCTGGTCCTTAAGGTGTTTATTGGTCCGGAGCTGAAGTGGTTAAATGACGGACACAGAACACTGAATAAAAAAAGAAATTCTTCTATATTATATTTTATTTATATATTTTTACACACATTTTCCTAGCAGATAAAAGTATACATGTTCGCTTTTTTATATACACAATCTTTCTTATTGCATACTGTGGTGGACGTGGTTGCATGGGAGCAGAAAGAGGTGGAACCAACTGTGGTCATGGCAAAAAAAAAAAAGTATAAACTGTTACACTTGAAAGAGGAAGCCTTAAGCCCCATACACACTATCAGATTATCTGCTGACTTTTTCCTTCAGATTTACAAAACCATATAATATGAGGACAAACCTTAGAAGTTTCAATGTGTATGCAATCAGGCAGGCCCTTCTACTACATGGCTTTGTTAAATCTGAAGGAAAAACTCCGCAGATAATCTGATAGTGTGTATGGGGCTTAAGACCCTTCACCTCTGTCGGACATACATATGTCTATAAGGGAACTAGCCCAAATGTAGCTGCCTTGAAACAAGATATGTCCACATTCAAACGGGATTTGACCCACCCCTCTAAGGGAGAAAATCCATTACGGAGGGACCCAGAGAAGGACCGGAAGTGCTGGCCATGTCCCTTTTGGATATGTAGCCAAGAACTTTGGCCAGCCTGAATCCAAAAGTACACGCAGGCCACCATTTAAACTAGTGGATCCCAGGGCAGAGGGACAACCCCCGGGACAATCTGCTCGACCATGGATTTTTTTTTTTGCTGGGACCTTGTGCTAAGTCCAGTAGTGAATGCCCTTGTTAATAGACCAGAAGTCCCAGTACATTTCTATTTCCAGTGCCTAATGGACAGTTATCTGGGAGACTTCAACTTTGAGATTATCATCATAATTTTCTCCAAAACCTTTTGAGTACCATGTCAAACACCTGGACCATTTGTTCACCCGTCTAGCACAGTATCAGTTAAAACTTAAGCCATGTAAGTGCCGCTTAATAAGACAGAGAATTCAGAACTTGGGATCACTCAAAGCCCTTCTATGTGTATACGGATGGGAGCTGCCCTGGCCCAGGTGCAGGGTGGATGACAGCAAGTGATTGCCTAGATGAGCCGCAGTGTGTGGCCCACAGAGAAGTATCCCCAAAACTACAGCTCTTTCAAATTGGAGTTGCTGACCCTGCTGTGGTCCATTACTGAGAAGTTCCAGAAGTACCTCATGGGGGCAGTTTTAGAGGTCTTCACGGACAACAACTGCCTCGCTTCCCTTGAAAAAGGTATACTGGGGCATTGCAGCAAAGGTGGGTTGCCTGACTGGCACAGTTCAAGTATTAGCTCCACTACAAGCTTAGAAGGCTTAACGGGCAAGCAGATGCTCTGTCTCGCTATCTGGTGGAAGGCCCAGGAGAGAATGTGGACTCCAACAAGGAGGATATTGTTGAGGATATTCTACCCCACAGCGGCCACCTCATGTTAACTCAAGTAGCAAGTCACAATCTCCCAGGCTGATGTTGGACAGTGGGATTGGCTTGAGACACAGGACATTGTGCTATTTTACCAGGCATGCATTCCTACCGAACAGCAGGACATACTACAGGTTGTGGTCCCCCGGTTGCACATCCTCCAAATCTGTCAGGCACTACATGCAGCGAGTTGACCAACCTACAAGGGGCTCAATAAAAAATATATTGTTTTACAATTTTATAGGGATGCACCGAAATGGTCTTTTTGGCAATTTGCCGAAGAGAAAAATGGCTGATAATGGAGCCAAAAATGGGACGTGGATGGGGCTCCACCCCCCACCCCTGTTGCCGCCAATTACGGGGATGTTCTATAGTGCAGAAGAGAAAGGAGAGCCGCCGCCAACCTCCTGGTTGATTAGATCGTCGGGAACATAACAGCTTTCATTTCAATAACTGTGCGTTCCCCGCCACGTGCCATCACATACATCCCCCCCCTTGTGTGAGGAACTTTGATAGACAGATCACCTGTCCCAGGATTGGACAGGTAATCGGTCTATCACAGTGCCCAGACAAAGAGGAGGGGCTGTTATATTCCTGGTGCACTAATCAACCAGGTGGCAGCGGCTCTCCTCTCTCTTCCCCTGTACAGGCTGGCTGCACTAGGGACACAGGCAGGCTGGCTGGCTGCACTGGGGACACAGGCTGGCTAACTGGCTTCACTGGGGACACAGGCTGGCCAACTGGCTGCACTGGGGTGGGGACACAGGCTGGCCAACTGGCTGCACTGGGGACACAGGCTGGCCAACTGGCTGAACTGGGGACACAGGCTGGCCAACTGACTGCACTGGGGACACAGGCTGGCCAACTGACTGCACTGGGGACACAGGCTGGCCAACTGGCTGCTCTGGGGACACAGGCTGGCCAACTGGCTGCACTGGGGAAACTGGCTGGCTGGCTGTACTGGGGACACAGGCAGGCTGCATCTGATGGGCACTGGTGAGGCTGCATTAATCTCTTGTACCATGTCCCCAGTCTCTGACCATCTCCTGTACCATGTCTCCAGTCTCTGACCAACTCCTGCACCATGTCCCCAGTCTCTGACCATCTCCTGCACCATGTCCCCAGTCTCTGACCATCTCCTGCACCATGTCCCCAGTCTCTGACCATCTCCTGTATAAAAATATTTAAAAAGAAATACGTTTCGGTATCGGTCATTTCTGGTACCGGTATATTTTTCGTTTTCGGTATCGGTTCAGCACAAAAAACCCATTCGGTGCACCCCTACAGATAGACCTTTTAAATATAAAGAATCATGAACAATCAATATTCTTCTCCCATTTTTATTTATTCTTCTCTCCTTCTCTTTTCTTTAATTTCTGTTCTATACTTTTAAGGGCACTTCTCAAAGGCCCACAATTTCATTCTTCTTTTCAAACTAAATAGATTTTTCTACACAAACTTAAATATTTCTAAATAGACCATCGATGTAATGATCAGCTGATCACAAAGCAATTTTGTTGGTTTTACTAGTAATATACTCTACCACTGAACTCAATTATACTTTGTTATATTTTAATATGATACTCCTGTACAAATGTTAGTATTATTGTACAATTCTTATATCTAAGATCCAATAAAAGCTTATTATTAAAAAAAATAAACTATTATTATTAGCTTATTGTTTAAAAAAAAAAAAATAATAATAATTTTACACTGAGAAGTTTTTTCCTCTTGCTTTATCCACTAACCTGCCATTGGAAAGTTTGGTTATTGAGGAAAGGGCACTGGAGAAAGGTCGGAAGATGCACCTGGGTCATAGAGACAACACAAGTGCTTTTGACTAAGGATCGGCGGACTATTGCCGCTGTTCGCCCAGTGGACTTGCGTGTTTACTGTGTAAAAGAACTTTGACCTATGATGACACATCCATTATGGGGTACAGGACAGCCAATTGAGACATTACAGCACATGGACACTTGGACATTCCCCCTAACTTATAAATAGACCCGATCCGGCGGCCATTTTACATTCTTTCGTATGTCACTATAGGGAGAGGTTGCTGTGTGGAGCAGGGAGAGACTGCAGTGACCCAAATCGCTAGCTATTAGATCCACAAAAGTTCTTTTAAGGACTGGTATGGTATAGGTGTAGTTCAGGATATAGGTTTGAGGCACTGCTATTCAAGTCATTGTTGCTGCAGATTGTCTTTTGCCAGGGCTGAGAGAGGGACAGATAGGACGCTGTGTGTTGCAGAGAAGGACAGTCAGTTTAATCATTAGCTGTTACTATTAGGTCCACAAAAGTCCTTTTCAGGACTGGTATGGTGTAGTAGTACAGGATATAGTTTTGAGTGCTATTCAAGTTATTGTTGCAGCAGCCTGTGTTTTGTCAGTTTAAATGGGGACAGGCAGAAACCTGTGTGTGGCAGTGAGGGACAGTCAGTTTAATCAGTAGCTGTTACCATTAGGTCCACAAAGGTCCTTTTCAGGACTTGTATGGTAATAGGCTTGTACACGTATAATATTCTTTCTTCTAAATATAGAAAGAATATTATACTTGACTGCTGCCCTTTTGCTGCAGTAGTCCTTTATGAGTATAGGGACTGAGACACAGTCTGCTAATCACAACCTACTAGTTCCACAAAGGTCCTTCTAAGGACTGGTAAGGTATAGCATACTAGAGTATATAGGGTTGAGTGAGGTACAGTCTACTAATCCTTAAGGACTGGTATAGGTCCACAATATATAGGGTTGAGGTGCACTACTGCTGACTGCTGCCCTATTCTGCAGCAGTCCTTTATCAGTATAGGGACTGAGGTGCAGTATGCTAATCACAACCTACTAGTTCCACAAAGGTCCTTCTAAGGACTGGTAAGGTAAAGCGTACTAGAGTATATAGGGTTGAGTGAGGTACAGTCTACTAATCCTTAAGGACTGGTATAGGTCCACAATATATAGGGTTGAGGTGCACTACTGCTGACTGCTGCCCTATTCTGCAGCAGTCCTTTATCAGTATAGGGACTGAGGTACAGTCTGCTAATCACAACCTACTATTTCCACAAAGGTCCTTCTAAGGACTGGTAAGGTAAAGCGTACTAGAGTATATAGGGTTGAGTGAGGTACAGTCTGCTAATCCTTAAGGACTGGTATAGGTCCACAATATATAGGGTTGAGGTGCACTACTGCTGACTGCTGCCCTATTCTGCAGCAGTCCTTTATGAGTATAGGGACTGAGGTACAGTCTGCTAATCACAACCTACTAGTTCCACAAAGGTCCTTCTTAGGACTGGTAAGGTATAGTGCACTACAGTATATAGGGTTGAGTGAGGTACAGTCTGCTAATCACAACCTACTAGTTCCACAAAGGTCCTTCTAAGGACTGGTAAGGTATAATGTAGTACAGTATATAGGGTTGAGTGAGGTACAGTCTGCTAATCACAACCTACTAGTTCCACAAAGGTCCTTCTAAGGACTGGTAAGGGTGTACTATTTGGTGTGCAGTATATAGTTGTGTAATACACGTATAAAATACTTGCACATATAGAAAACATAGTATAGTGTGTTTCCACTGTGCAGCATTGTGACTGCTGAGCGGTTCTGCAGCAATACTACAAAGAGTGACAAACGCAATCCAAAAAAAAAGTATTGTAACTGGTGTGATAGACCAGAGGCCCCCAAAAACAACAGATTGAAGCGGGGTGTTATATACCGTCTTCCACATACATACTGCACGTCTCTAGAGAGTTTTGTCACAGGGTCATTTAAAAAATGACAGGCAGAGGAAGAGGCAGGCCCATCCTCAGGGGTGGTAGGGGTAGGGCAGGAGCAACAGGCTTGAGCCAAAGTGGGAAATTGCAGAAAGTGCGTGCGATTACGTCAAAGGAAGCACCATAATTGGTTAAGTGGCTCACTCAGCCTTACTCTTCTGTACCCTCCTCATCCTCTCGATCTGCACCCTCTTCTTCACCCCCAAAGACACTACCACCAACAACACCACCACCACCACCACATACCTTCCGCTTGAGTCACAGGAATTATTTTCCGATCCATATCAAGACATTTCTGATGCGCAGCCACTCTTGGCATTGGATCAGGAAGAGGAGGTAGCAACAACCGCCACTCAGCAGTCTGACAACAGTACCTAGATCAGCCCAAGGAGGAGGTTGGTCCCCGGTGTTGCTGCCTACTCCGAAATCTCTACTTATAGCGGTGGGGATGATGACATGTCTAGTGATGTCACGTGGGTGCCCACAAGAGAGGAAGAGGAGGGGAGTTCAGAGGGACCATCAGATAGAGAGGAGAAGCAGGAATAACTTATATTGCACAGGAGGGACAAAGCAGACTGCTAATGTATCAAGAGCGAGTCATTGACCATGTACGGTCACATCTGATGCTCCCTGGATGCCGGCACATGGCTCTGCAGTGTGGGCTTTTTTTAACGTGTCCGCTGCTGACAATAGTTTTGCCATCTGCAATCTTTGCAGTCAACGCATTAGTCGCGGTAAGCCCAACACTCACCTAGGGACGACCGCCTTAAGAAGGCACATGAGCTGCCATCACCGAGCCCAGTGGGAGCAACGGAACACACAAAGCCACACTCCAGGCTCTCACTGTCTAGCCTCGTCTTCTACTTCTCCTTCTCCTCTCTCCTCACAATTGTCCTCCACTCCACCTTCCATCACGCCAAGCTCACGTTTTTCTGCAAAAAGGCAGGCTTCCGTGGGCCTAATGTTCGAGCGTAAAAAAATCATGACGCCGGAAAACCCTCTTGCCCAACGGTTGATGGCTGGCTTGTCAGAACTGATAGCCTGCCAACTACTGCTATATAAACTGGTGGACTCGGAGGCCTTTCGAAAATTTGTGGCCATTGGAACACCACAATGAAAGGTCCCAGGAAGGAAGTATTTCTCACAGAAGGGCATCCCAGAGCTATATGGCCATGTTCAGCGGCAAGTGAATGTATCTCTGGCACACAGTGTCGGTGCCAAGATACATCTGACCACAGACACGTGGTATAGCAAACACGGGCAGGGAAGGTATATCACTTTTACTGCCCACTGGGTGAACCTTCTAACGGCCGTCAAGCATGTAACCCGTGGCACCCGTGTATATTTGGTTTTACCACCACGGATTGCATACAGGCCTGACTCTTCTTCTTCTCCTCCTCCTCCTCCTACTCCATCCTCCTCCCTCTCCTCCTTGGCTGACTCCTCCTTTTCCGCTGCTAGCGTCTCTTCCGCTGCTCCGCCTAAGCTCCCCAGAACCTATTCGCCATGTCAGGTGAGACGTTGCCTTGCCGTGCTGCGTCTGTTATGCCTGGAAGCCAAGAGCCACACTGGCCCGGCACTCCTTTCAGCTTTGCGTTCACAGGCAGATCAGTGGCTAACACCGCTCAATTTGACAGTTGGTAAAGTGATGTGTGACAACGGTGCCAATCTGCTTAGCGCATTGAAACAGGGCAAAATTACGCACGTGCCATGCATGGCACACGTCTAAAACTTGGTCGTGCATCGATTTGTTGTCAAATACCCTGGGGTCCAGGACATCTTGCGGCAGGCAAGGAAAATCTCGGCCCATTTCAGAAGATCTTACACGGCCATGGCTCGCCTTGCTGACATTCAGCGGCGACACAATCTGCCGGTCAGTCGTCTTATTTGCGATTGCCCGACACGATGGAACTCAACCTTCTATATGCTTGATAGGCTGCTCCAGCAGAAACGTGCAGTTAACGTCTACCTGTATGAACTCTGCGGCAGAACAGGTTCTAGGGAGCTGGGGTTTTTTTCACCGCGCCAGTGGCTGCTCATGCGCGACACATGCAGACTTCTGCGGCCATTTGAGGAGATCACCAAACTGGTTATTCGCAGCCATGGCGCCATCAGTGACATGGTACCTTATGCCTTCTTTATGGAGCGTGCATTGCGTCGTGTCATTGATCAAGCTGTGGAGGAGCAGGAGCGGGAAGATGAGGAAGTCACAATGCTGGATGAATTCCCAAGGGGGGCTACTCTATCTGAGACAAGTGAACAACAGGAGTCTGAAGAGGAGTCAGAGGAGGATGGTGCCGGGGCGGATGAGGAGGAGCAAGAAGAGCATGCTTTAAACCTTTCTGGGATCCCTGTTGTTGTGCGTGGATGGGGAGAGGAGAATGAAGAGGACGACATTATCCTGGATGATGAGCAGGAGCAAGGCCACCACACCCATTCCAGTTTAGTGCAAATTGGGGCCTTCATGCTCCAGTGTTTTAACAGAAGACCCCCGTATAAAAACTATAAGGGTCAAGGACCAGTACTGGGTGGCAACGTACTTAGACCCCCGGTACAAACACAAAATGGCCGAAATGTTGCCGACGTCACAGAGGGCTGTCAGAATGGAGCACTTCCAGGCCTTGCTTCGAGAAATGCTGCATTCTGCTTTTGCGTGCGCTGGCAGAGGAGCAATTCCCACTCCCAGAGAAGGAGTTGCGGGTACCAATCCAACAGCGCCTGCAAGAAGAGGCTGGTTTGAAGATGTGTTGGTAACTTCTGATATAAGGTAATTCTTTCAGCCGACCCATCGACAGGTGTCATCCGGATCCAGCATCAGGGAACGCCTAGACGGACAGGTGTCCGACTACATCGGGTTAACGGCCGATGTGGACGCTCTGAGGAGTGATGAACGCCTGCACTACTGGGTGGGCAGGCTTGACCTCTGGCCAGAGATTGCCCAATTTGCAATCAAACTGTTGGCTTGCCCCTCGTCCAGTGTCCTGACCGAAAGGACGTTCAGCGCAGCAGGGGGGATCGTGACCGATAAGCGTACTCGCCTAGCTCACGACCGTGTTAACTACCTCACATTTCTAAAAATGAATGAGGCATGGATCTCGGAGGAATTCAACACATGTGACCAGTAGACCATGTATATGTCTAGAAACAATTTTTTTAATCGAGCACACAGACCTTCTTTCTTCATTTGGCTCACTTCCTTGTACTAAAAAAGCACACCGTACTATATGCCCATACCCTCCTGTTTGAAGAGGTTGAGCGGTGTCATATTTATCCTGGGGCTGCTTATTATGAGGGGCTCCCACCATCCCTGTGCTGACTTCCTCCTGGGGCTGCTTATTATGAGGGGCTTCCACCATCCCTGTGCTATGCTGACTTACTCCTGGGGCTGTACCTCTGCTGTGCATATTATGAGGGGCTCCCACCATCCCTGTGCTATGCTCATTATGAGGGGCTCCCACCATCCCTGTGCTGACTTCCTCCTGGGGCTGCTTATTATGAGGGGCTCCCATCATCCCTGTGCTGTGCTGACTTCCTCCTGGGGCTGCTTATTATGAGGTGCTCCTACCATCCCTGTGCTATGCTGACTTACTCCTGGGGCTGTACCTCTGCTGTGCATATTATGAGGGGCTCCCACCATCCCTGTGCTATGCTCATTATGAGGGGCTCCCACCATCCCTGTGCTATGCTGACTTCCTCCTGGGGCTGTACCTCTGCTGTGCATATTATGAAGGGCTCCCACCATCCCTGTGCTATGCTCATTATGAGGGGCTCCCACCATCCCTGTGCTATGCTGACTTACTCCTGGGGCTGCTTACGGTGCAGGTGTCAGTGCTGTATATCACGGTGCTGGTGTCAGATCACTCTATCACGGTGCAGGGGTCATTGCTGTATGTCACGCTGCTGATGTCAGTGCTCTCTATCACGGTGCTGGTGTCAGATCACTCTATCACGGTGCAGGTGTCATTGCTGTATGTCACGCTGCTGATGTCAGTGCTCTCTATCACTGTGCTGGTGTCAGATCACTCTATCACGGTGCAGGTGTCATTGCTGTATGTCACGCTGCTGATGTCAGTGCTCTCTATCATGGTGCTGGTGTCAGATCATTCTATCACGGTGCAGGTGTCATTGCTGTATGTCACGCTGCTGATGCCAGTGCTCTCTATCACGGTGCTGGTGTCAGATCACTCTATCACGGTGTAGGTGTCATTGCTGTATGTCACGCTGCTGATGTCAGTGCTCTCTATCATGGTGCTGGTGTCAGATCACTCTATCACGGTGCAGGTGTCATTGCTGTATGTCACGCTGCTGGTGATCATCTCCTGCACCCTCTTTTTTGCCTACCCTGACCTTCCCTCTCCTTCATTGCCTTCATGCGCTGCACAGTCCTGAATTGTCACAATTTCACATATAAAAAAAGAATGCTTGTAGTTGTCGATCCCAGATTCACCTCATACATGTGTTATGTCATTGGCCATGTGGTGGGACTATGTGTGCACAACTAGTAATTATTTTGTGGCTGCAAATTTGACCTGTAGGTTTGTAAAGTTCGCCTCCCATTGAAGTCAATGGGGCCTGCCGCAAACGTTACGGTTCGCGGTCCGCATTCACGAAACGTCCTGTTGGAAGTTCGTCCATCACTACTTTTGACTCCTGTTTGTCATGACAATAGGTTCAATATTATCTGGTGAGTGGAAATCTTTACTTCATTTCACACAAGGGGACTCTGGCTCACACATAGGGATTGTCATTCCGCTGAAGACATCATTTAGGATAAGACTGTGGGCTCAAGGATTTTTCACAGAGTCCTTTTTTCATTTTCATTTTTTAGATTTCATTATATGTAATTTGTTTTTGCATAATATCTGTGCATGCAAGCGCTATTCATACATTGAGTTTTTACGGGTGTGGGTACTTTTTTTTTGAAGATCCACTACAAGCCCAGAAGGCTTAAAGTGGATGTAAACCCACTCTCATCAAATTTAAACTAATACCTAGGGTTGAGCGGACACCTGGATGTTCGGGTTCAACGGGTTTGGCCGAACTTCGCAAAAAAGTTTGAGTTCGGGACCCGAACTTGACCCCGAATCCAAACCCCATTGAAGTCAATGGGGACCCAACCTTTTGAGGACTAAAATGGCTCTAAAAAAGTAATGGTAAGGGCTAGAGGGCTGAAAATGGCAGCATTATGTTGTTAAGAGCATGGCAAGTGCTCTGCAAACAAATGTGGATAGGGAAATAACTTAAAATAACATAAAATACATAAGAATAAAAAATATGCTGGAGGCCCCCTTCTCAGAAGAAACGGTACAGGAAGTCATTAACAACCTCAAATCAGGTTCTGCTCCAGGCCCCGATGGTCTCCCTAACCCCTCTTACAAGACATTTACCACCACCCTGACTCCACATTTGTCAAAAAAATTTAACGCAAAGACAAAGGGAACCCCACTTGATCCTCGTCTAAACACAGCCTACATTTCAGTAATACCAAAACCGGATAAAAACCTGAAAGAAGTCAGTAATTATAGACCCATCTCCCTCATCAATAGCTTTAAAATCATCTAGCTTCCTTCATTAACCAATATGTTCATAAGGATCAAGTGGGGTTCATCCCAGGCAGACAGGGCCCTGATCAGATCAAAAGCCATAGACATAGTCTCCATCCTCCACACAAACTGGCAAGGAGGTCCAAAACAATCAGGCATGCTTTTATCACTGGACCTTCAAAAGGCCTTCGATTCGGTCTCCTGGCCATACATGTTTATAATCTTTGAACGTTGGGGGTTTGGCGACAAGTTTATGGGCCTGATCCAAGCTCTTTATTCAAATCCTAAAGCCTATATTCAGCTTCAAGGCCACTTCTCCAAACCAATACATATAGTCAAAGGCACCAGACAAGGCTGTCCTTTATCTCCGCTAATCTTTGCAATAGCAATTGAGACACTCACCATCTCCATTCGCCGGGACCCCGACATACAAGGAGTTTAATGTGGCTCTCAGGTTCACAAATGTGGCCTGTTTGCAGACGACACAAACACTAATGCCTAGTCACGGATTCCTATCTTAGGTAAAAAGACACATGGTAATTTCCGTCCCTCTCCTTACATTCACTTCTAGGGGTCAGTGGTTAAGTTCCTCCTCTCGGGCACAGCTAGCTCCCATTGGGGGTGTCCAGGGAGGAGGTACACCTCCGACCCTTAACAAAAATAGCAACCCTTCACTCTAACACTACCATGTCTGATTTTACATTTTATATCTCTGACGTGTTACACTCGATTCATCTTGTTGCGCTGCCGGTAACCTTTCTATGTTTTGACTATATCAATATTCTGAATGGCACTTTCAAATGTATTATTCTTGTTGTGATACAAAATAAAATACTTTGAAATAAAAAAAATAAAAAATAATAATCTTGACCTAGGAGGACGAGGTCCATATGTAGTAGGAGGTTGAGGCGGCAGTGGATGTGGCGGTGTAGGTGGAAGCGGCGGTGGAGGAGGACGAGGTACCTAACACTGGTTTTTGTTTTTAATTAAATTTTTTTGTAAATTAGGGTACACCCCAAAAGAGTGAGATCAAAAATACAACAGTGGCTGGGTAAGGCCGGTGATGTGTCGAATTCTGTCCCCCGTTGGATAGTGTCCGCTCTCGTGCAGTACAGAGGACAAGGGGGATTCAGAAAATCTCCGAAAGACAAACAGTCCCTGCGCCGCGAGTCCAGGTTCAAGCCCTACCATCCAAGTGGACATAGAATAGCTGAGCTAAGCCTTCACCTTGTGCTTCCACTGTGCCCCCGCTGTCAGGTGGGAATGCCACCAGCAGCGCGTCTTCCAGCGTGCGCTTGTACTCACGCATCTTACGATCATGCTCCAGTGAGGGAATTAAGGACGGTACATTGTCCTTGTCACAGGATCCAGCAGCGTGGCCACCCAGTAATCTGGGATAGTAACGCTGAGAACAGTGTCATCTACACTGGCCATGTTGGTGGAGTACTCAAAACAGTGCAACAAGGCACACAAGTCTCGTATGGAGGTCCAGTTATTGGTAGTGCTGTTCCGCAGAGTATCATCTGCTGCAGCTCGCACAGTCTGGCCAGCATGTGCAAGGTGGCGTTCCACATATGAGGCGGTGAGCGGGAAGGCCGAAGTTACGCTGCAGCTCTGACAGGTGAGCAGCAGCAGGGTGAGAATGACGAACATGAGCACAGACGGCCCACACTTTCTGCAGCAGCTCTGGCATATGGGGGTAATTTTTAAGCAACCTCTGGACCACCAAGTTCAGCACATGCACCAGGCAAGGAATGTGCGTCAAACCGGATAGGCCCAGAGCTGCTATGAGATTTCGCCCATTATCGCACACCACCAGGCCGGGCTTGAGGCTCACTGCCACCAACCACTCATCGGTCTGTTGTTCCATGTCCCTCCACAACTCCTGGGTGGTGTTTTTCCCCCAAACAGGAAAGTTTTAAAACTGCCGTCTGTCGTTTACCCCTGGCTGTGCTGAAGTTGGTGGGCTCAGGGCAGTGTAAAAAGATTGTGCACTGCACCCACACAAGAAAATCAAGGTAGATCGATGAGTAATTTGATTTCTGAATCAGGATTCCTATCTAATTCTTTCCCTCGAAGCAGCAGCAGCAACCTTTCCCTACATTTAAAGCAGAGTGACATGCTGTGCTATGTGCCTCTAGTTTATATAGAGGCTAGGTCACATGCTGCACTGGCCAATCACAGCCATGCCATTAGTAGGCATGGCTGTGATGGCTTCTAAGGACACAAGAGTTAAACAAATGTTAATTGGCTGCCCTGCAGCTGTTAAAGCGTCATTACATTACCGAACACTACCCCGAACATAAAGTAAATTGTTTGGGTCCGAGACCCAAAAACCCTAAAGTCTCTTACGAACCCGAACTTTACAGTTCAGGTTCGCTCAACCCTACTAATAATACAGTTTCATAGTTAGTAAGGTTGAATAAAGACACCAGTCCATCCTGAGTGAGGTGTCTACAATTATCCCTATACATTGAACACTCACATTGGTCCCTACCCTCAGGGAGCCCACAATCCAAGGTCCTCATTCATATACTAGGGCTAATTTTGGACAGAAGCCAATTAACCTACCTGCATGTCTTTGGATCGTGGGAGGAAACCGGAGTACCCAGAGGAAACCGACGCAGGCACAGGGAGAACATGCAAACTCCAGGCAGGTAGTGTCGTGGTTGGGATTTTACCCAGTGACCCTTCTTACTGCTAGGGGAGAGTGCTAACCACTACACCACTGTGCCGCCAGAATTTCTAATCAATAAGACTATACATGCCTCCTGCATGTATCCTTCTCTTCCAAAAGTCACCCCCTCACCTGCCAGAAGCCCCACAATATTGTCTAATCAGTGAGCAGTGTCATGACGTCAGAGGACTTCTCCACCCACCACTGCACTCCCACGGCCAGCCAGCGTTTTGAGCACGAGTCTCGCACCTGCTGAGACTGGTGTGCATGTGCAGGAGTGACAGAGCCTGTTCTGTGAAGAAGCAGAGCGCGCTCATGTTACTCCTGCACAAGTGCAGAATAAATATTACCCCACATCCCCCGCTGTCTTCCTCCTCCTCCGCCCCCTCCCTTGTTCGTTCCCCACAGCTGGCTTCCCTTCCCTCTCCAATCCTCTCCTCTACCGCGGGCTGCGATGGGGGGGCTAATCTGTCAGGATGGAGAGCGGAGAAAGGGGCCGGTATGTCAATTACCGGCCCCTTACTTTTCTGAATGGGGCACAGAGGATTCGTTACCGATCGCTCTGTGTCCTGTGCTAACTGAGCAGAGTAACCTGTCTCCCCTCCATTCATTTTCAGAAAAAGGACTGGGGAATCTGTATCCTCTGTCCCTTTCTCTGTGTCAAATGGGAGATGTCGGGGTCTTGTTTTAGACCCCTGACATGTCACCAAAGCCCCCAACAGGGCTGAAATAAAAAATATAAAAAAATATAATTGTAAAAAAAAAGATAAAAAAATGAAATTGTAAATAAAAAACTACTGACACCACAACCGTCCCCCCCTCCCCCCCACCTACATGGTCCAGAGCCACAAGACCAATGACACCGACCACTGACACCATCCACTGACACCGACCACTATCCCACTGACACCGTCTACTGACACCAACCACAACCCCACTGACACCATCCACTGACACCAACCACAACCCCACTGACACCAACCACTACACCACTGACACCGACCACTGATACCAACCACTATCCCACTGACACTGACTCCATCGACTGCCCCACTGACTCTGTCCACTGCCCCACTGACACTGACCACCCCCTTTCCCAAAAGCATTGTGAAAAAATATATTTAAAAAATAAAACCCCATCCTCCCACCATTGTTAGAATAGTACAAAAATAAATTGTAAAAAAATTTAATTGTAAAAATTTCTAAAAAAAAAATAATAATAATCCACTGGTCCTAAAAAACCTTTTGAAAAAAATAATAATTTAAATTGTCAAATGAAAAAATAATCTGACACTGTCCACTATCCTGACACCATCCTGCATGTACTACCCACCACTGTACACTCCGCATCCCTGTGATTTGCACTGCATTGCTGTTCAGATCACATGCGATGTCTGTGCGATGCGATTTCAGCCATACAAACTGGCTGAAATCGCATCACATTTGGACCAAACTCACGCAGGACCCTTTTTTTGGTCACACGTATGCGATCCAATTCATGTCCTGTCAGTTCGCAGTGCAATATGCGAGCTGAAATGGGGGTGTCGTTAATATTGTATGACACTCCCTAGCAGTTCGCATATGGCAGTGTGAACTGCCATGCAAGTCGGATGCGATGTGGGAACTCGCAGTGGATTCGCAGGGTTCCTGAATCGTAGCCTTGGTGGGAGCAGTAAGGTGACATTTGTATAGAAGAAAAAAGTGTAGCGCTAAACAAATCAATTATAAATACAGTAATCCAGAAATACAAAAATCGTGACATGAATAATATAAACTGAAATTAATCACCATCAAAGATGAAAATTATTAAATAATTTGTGTAACAGTCCAAAAGACCAATATATGTTACAAGCGTCCAAATGAATAGGTGACTCCAAATTATAAGTGACTATAAAACACAATAGTGGTTGCGTGAAAAGTCCAACTTGATAAGTGACAAACGTGATCCACCACCAACAGCATAAATCGCTTACCAGAGGACATGGATGTGGACAAGCATATACTTGGTGGGTCTAACAGGCTTAATAGTGTAATCCCAGGGGTCCAAGGTTCTTTTATGCAGATCAAACCTCCAAGAAATCATTCTCAAAATATGGGATATACCGGATAATATAAGTATCAAACCCATCGGAGAAGCAGAGAAGAAGACAGGAAGGGACATAGCATAATTCCGTATAGGGAGTGTCATTAAAACCAATAATATAGGAATTGTACTTACATGCTCCCGATAACCACAAGCACTTAAAATAAACAAATCAGCGGTAACGAGCATGTCAGCATACAGTCCCGATGCGTTTCGCTAAAACAAGCATCATCTGGGGTGCTGATCTCCCCCTCAGTACTGCATATTTATAGACAAGAGAGGCCCCCCTCATTTGTAGGCTGTATGCTTTGAGGCTTGGTTCACACTGGTGCGATGCCGCAACCCTGTGAATCCACTTCGGGTTCCCACATCGCATCCGAATCGCATGGCAGTTCACACTGCCAAATGCGAACTGCTGGGGAGTGTCATACAATGTTAACGACACCCATTTCAGCTCGCATGTCGCACTGCGAACTGAGAGGACATGAATCGGATCGCATAGGTGTGAACACCCATGTGTTTCTGGTTCAGACCAAAAAAAGGGTCCTGAGCGAGTTTGGTCGGAATGCAGTGCGATATCATCCATACTATCTGTATGGCTGAAATCGCACTGCACGGACATCGCATGGGATTTTCACTGCGGTGCGGTGGGAATCACATGTGATCTCGTACAGCACACTGTTGTGATCTGGCCCTAAGCTCATTCAGCCTTACTGGGTGTAATTATAAAAAGTGAGAAATCCATCCCTCCCTTGCAACTGTGATCAGGTGACCACACACACACACACACTGCACTATAACAAGCATCAGATCACTGGATATTCTACTCTGCCCAGCTCTGACTACATACCTCTCCCCTAAATCACTTGTCTGTCTATATTCTTCTCACTGTTCACTGCATCCCATGATGAGAAACATCCAGTCAAAACACAGTAAAGGCAGCCAGTCCTGGGAGAGCTGGAGGGGAGAGGAGGGGTGGGGGATGTGAATTGTGAACTTTTTACACAGGATTTGCCCGTCTCAGGCTAGTGCACGAGATATGCAAATAACCTGTCACTGACAGCAAGGGGGAGGTTTTGACAAAGTTTTAGAGACTTTATCAAGATTTCTCCAACTGAACAATAAAAGACGATTGCTCGGGGTTCGAGTAACTCTGTGTGGCAAGACTGGGCTCAAATGATAGGAAATCTTATTCTCTATATTATGACTGGGGAAAAAAAATTTGGGTTTACATCCACTTTAATGGGTAAGCAGATGGTCTGTCTCTCTATCCAGTAGAACACCCAGGGGAGAATGTGGACTCCAGCAAGGAGGATGTTAAGGTAATCCCTGTCCTACTCATAGCAGCCACCTTATGTTAACTGAAGGAGAAAGTCACAATCCCCCAGGCTGATCCTGACACAGTGGGATTAACTTGAGATGCAGGACAATGTGCTTTATTGCCCTCTCCTCCTGATCACTGGCCTCCAACATTCTTATCTCCTGTTCCCTGATCACCAGCCCCCTGGTGTCCTCACCTCTTGCTCTCTGATCACTGCCCCCTGGTGTCCTCTCCTCGTTTTCCCTGATTTCTGGCTCCTGGCATCATCCTGCTCCCTGATCACCAGCTACTGCCAGCCTATCCCCCCCCCCCCAATCACCGGTTTCTGGTGTCCTCTCCTCCTGCTCCCTTTGAACCAGGTCCCAGTGTCTTCTCCTCCTGTTTCCTGATCACATTTCCCCCGACGCCCTCTCCTGCTCCCTGATCAGAATCCTGATGTCCCCTCCTCCTGCTCCCTGATCAGCGACCCCAGCACCCTCTCCTCCTGTTCCCTGATCTCTGGCTCCCGGCTTCTGGCATCCTTCTGCTCCCTGTTCAACATTTCCTGGAGTTCTCTCCTCTTGCTCCTGATCACCGGCTCCTGGCAGTCTCTCCTCCTGCTCCTGATCACCAGCTCCTGACAGTCTTTCCTCCTGCTACCTGATCACCGGTTCCTGGCGTACTATCCTCCTGCTCCCTGATCACCGGCTCCCGGTATCCTCTCCACCTGTTCACTGATCACATGCCCGGCGCCCTCTCCTTCTGCTCCCTGATCATTTACCTCCGGCCTCCTCTCCTCCTGTTCCCTGATCACCGGCCCTGGCATCCACACTTCCTGTTCTTAGGTCACCGGCTCCTGACGTTCTCTCCTCCTGCTCGTGATCACCGGCTCCCAGTGTCCTCTCCTCCTGCTCCCTGATCACTGGCTAACAGTTTCCTTTCCTCCTGCTCCCTGATCACTGGCTAACAGTTTCCTTTCCTCCTGCTCCCTGATCACCGACCGCCGATTTCCTCTCCTCCTGATCACTGGCTCCCAGGGTTCTCCTGCCCCCTGATCCTCACAGCCCCCGCCATCCTCTCCTCCTGTTTCCTGATCACTGGCCTGTGGTGTCCTCAGTACTCAATGTTCTTAGTTTGCTAGCCCTCCTTACACAAAGCTTAATGCTATCAGTCACCCAGTACTCAGAACACAATGCTCCCAGTTACTCACTCATCGCCAAACAGTTGCTCACAACCCCTCACTACTCACAGGCATCCCCTTTTTCAGCCGATCTAAGCTCTCGCTTCTGCTGCTCCTGATTCAAACCCTGATTGTTGCTGGGTTTACCACTCATGTTAGTTATCACTGCCCACCACTCCCAACTTGCTCTTACCTCAGCTTTCAGTGTGTGCCCGCTTTCACCTCCATGGGCCCCAGCTGACATGCTGTGCATTATCTGTAGGCAGGGCACATTTGCCTTTTTTTTTTTTTTTGAGAGCTGAGCATGCTACCCAGCCAGAGCACAGAAAGGATGTGGTGGAGGTGTTAAGTCTTCATCATCCTCCTCTGTCCAAAGTTGATGAAGAGAGTGACGGGTACTTAGATGGACGCCAATCAGGAAGAACCAATTGGCAGTGATGATCCTGCAGCTGCAGCATACTGGCTGCAGAGACAAGGAGGGAGGTGGTGATGATGAGGTCTCTGATCATATCTGGGTGCCTGATAGAGCAAAGGAGGAAAGTAAATGAGAGGCACAACCCAAATGAGGCTGGACATGATCCAAGAACAGCTCACAGAAGTGGAGGGAGAGAAGCCATCTTGTTCCAACGGATGGCACCTCTATGAGTGCAGGACACTGTCTCCCAGTCTGCTCCCTGCAGCTCACCTATATGGGCCTTTTTCATTACAGTGTGTTTATTACATTTTCAAAGTTGAATGGCAATACATAGAGGGATATGTTAGTGCATAGAGCATGATTTAGTGTGGGCCTTTTTGAGCATGTGTGCAGTAGACCATACCATTGTTATTTGCAATCTCTGCCTCTGGTGTGTCGAGTGTGCCAATACCATCAGCCATTTGAATACCATGTGTATGAAGAGACATCTGACCTCTCACCACACAGCTTGTTGCAAACAGCACCCGAATGTTGTCATTATGCCCCCTTTCATCAATTTCAAGCCTGTACTGTACTGCAGTGGTAACTTCCCAGTCACTATTTCTTCTTCTGAAAGGCCATCTCTGCCCTTCACATGAAGGGAAATGTTTCCACAATGCTCAACCACACGGTCAGCAGCAAGTAATGATGAGCTGAAAATACATGAGTTTGGCAAACGGTATTGAAATATGGATATAGAATCTGAACCCTATTATAATCAGTGGGAACCGAAAATTTAGTTTTTGGGTATTTTCTTCTTCAATAGTTTTTATGAGTTTTCAGAAAGCGTTAAAAGCAGAGGTACATAGTGGTGAAAAGTGTACAGAAAGCTGTAGTAGCCACTAAGAATGAATACAAATGAAGCAGTAGTAATGTACATGCATGGTAGGAAATGCACATCAGGTAAACCAAAGAAGCTTATTAGTGGTGTGGTACAAAAACATAGGCATCTTAAATATAAGTACATGCAGTGTTTGCAGTTTTGAGGATAGAATGAGAGAAAAATAAATGGCTAGGGAGTTTAGGAAGATAATAGAAACAAGAGAAACAGAAGAAAAAAAAAGACAAGAAGGGGGTAAGGCTCATATGCGTGCACACGAGGTTTGCCTAGGCACATCCTAATCACCCGTGCGCATTAGTGTAGCTGAGCCGGATGCCATCTTCTATGTGTTTACCTTCTGACCCCCGCTGCTGTGGCCGTTCTTGGTAGTGACTGGGCGGGTTGTGTTTCCTCCCCCCGGCAGCTGTGTTGCTGGAAAACAGGCTGAGCTCAGGTGCCTGCTCTCTCTCACTACTACAGCTGTACAGGGGACAAAAAGGGGAGAATGTATGTCCACTTCCCCCTCCCAGCTATCTACTGGCAGCAGCACTCCTCCCTCCTCTTCCTGAGATATAATTTAAGGGGTGGGGTGTTCGTTTGGTAGTTAAGAGATTGTAGAGGAGGAAGATCAGACCCACTGGTAATGTTTTTTTTTTCACAGAACATAGCTTTTTGGGATCCTCTATAACACTAGCCTCTATATGATCTCAGTAACATTCCTGTACCTTTTGTATTGAACTGTACTGTAATTGTGTTCTTCCTCCTATACATTGTAAAGCGCTGTGTAAACTAGCGCTATAGAAATCGTGTATAATAACACACCAGAAATATTGTATGGACACCCTGAAAGTGGTTTTACAGTGTTAGTCTGCTATGCTAGAGACAAAAAGTAGACATGATTGATCCCCCTGAAATATATATTACAGCTTTAATTTTTTTGAGCAGCAAACCAGAAAACCAGAACTGATAAGCAACTGGAAAGCATTTAAGATTTTATATCAAAGGTATATCTGGCAGACCTGATCTTGGATAAACAAATCGCACTGTCCTATTTCCTTAGACTGTATACCTTAAACAAGTGTAAACACTTAATGCACTCTTTTTGTTGCTTTACGATCCCAGAGGAAGTGAGCTGGTAGATTACATGTAAAAAATAACATTTTTAGAGCTATTTTCTAAGTATGAAGACTGAGCATTAGAACAGTTTTGAAGGACATATTATAAGCCTCATAGTGGCCACAATTTTTGGAAGGAGAGGGAAAAATATGCTTGCACTTTGAAATCTAAAAATTGTCTCTTCTTTGAAAGAATACATACAAAACTGATATGGGAAGGTTCCCCCAAATGGGTTTTTTTTTAGCATCGAGGTAGATGGGTAATGAGAAATTCGAAAGGTGGTATTTAATTAATAAAAACTTATTTACGTTCAAAATTACCATAGAGGTTAAAATATGAGCTCAGCAAGGGGGTAGCCCCAAGAAGTACAAATATTATATTACAACAGTGAAATGTACATAGCAAACATGTCTGATAAAACAGAAACTGATGCGTTTTGACCCATTTCTTTTGGGTCGTCTTCAGAGGATAGGTTTGCTGCAAAGAGACTACATTTAGCATATCAATGGAAGAAACGCACAAATGATCATATAAGCGCAATCAATAACTATTTCAAAAATTTCAGACATTTACCTATGTATGTACGGAGGGGACTTCCCAACCGAGATTCCCATGAAAGACTGTCGGATTATCCCGTGTACTGGCAGATCAGGAATCACCCCAGAGCTGGACGAGACCCCACCCAGTGCGACTTACAAGGAGTCGCACATAAGTACTCCTGTGACCCGCCAGGTACAGAAGGGCCAACACTTGTGGCGGATTCCAGAGTGCAACTACAGAGAATTAAAATATATATAATATATATATATTATAAATATATATGTATATATATGTTAATGTGTAGTAATGCGATTGGATATACAGTTAATGAATAATATAACAAACACGAATGGGCTGCTCCAGAAAGGTTTATCAAAACCTATCAATAACAGGAGTGGACATATAGAAATTATCATAAGTGGGGATTTATTGGTGAAAAAACAGCACAAAAAAAAAAACATTTTGAGAGTGAAAGGAAAATTATGAAGCAAAATTATAATAATAAGAGAAAAAAGAAAAAAATAGCGCCAGTAATGAGTGGGGGTGACTGGAGAAAGAAGAACAGATTGTGAAAGTACAAAATAATAAAAGAATATGAATAGTAAAGTGAGAAAGTTGAAAAAGTATTAAAGAAAGTAAACGGAATGAAGAGAGTTAGTGGAAGTGGTGCAAAACAAGATGAAAATGCATAAGAAATAATGCAATGTGAGTAAAAATGGCTTGGAAAGAAAGGGGAGTAGAAAAGAGGTATTTAAGAATGTGGGCAGACAAAATGATGATAAAAACAGTGAGAATTTACCTTATGGCTGAGAGAATATTACAAGTGCCACAAATCTAAAAAGTGGAACACACTTGGAGTGAAAGTGAGTAGCAGGTGAGCCTGTGGATGGGAATAACCAAGGAGATGTTAGCAATAGCATGCCTTGGCAGTTGTAAAAGGGCAAACAATCTTGAACGGCCAAAGAAGCACTCACTGATCTGGGATGAAGGAGGTATGTGTCCGGTTGTCCACACACAGGATGCGGGATGATCAACTTCAGACCAGCCTGCATCCTGAGACTAATATAATATCCCTAATTGGGTACACCTGAGGGATCCATCGCAGATGAATAAGCCCTCCCACTTACATGGCCCGAGGGAGACCAATGGCTGCTGAAGCTATGCCGCATGTGGCTCCCTCTGTGTTTCGAAAGGCGTAAGTGCCCCGACCACTGTCATCACGACGTGACGTCACAATGCAGTGCACACCCGAGGGGACACCGTGAATGCGCCCCGGTCAGGACACACAAAAGCATTTGGGAATGCCGCCGGCAAGGGAAGTACCCTTGTGGGTCACCATAGGAGACACACATCTGGGTAAAAAAGGGAGCATGATGGTTATAGCTCCCCCCCCCCCCTTGCCGGGAAGGCACACAGAGCGGGGGTCCGATCAGTCCCAGCATGCAGGAGTCTGAAAGGCAGAAAGGGGAATAATTAGAAAAACAAGCAAAAAATGTGTAATAGTATATTAAATGGCTATATGTGTCTATCCCACAGAATATACAATGTAGTTAATGCCAACAGCATATATGTATATATATATATATATATATATATATATATATATATATATATATATATATAAATCAATAAGAACAACTATTTATTAATACAGTACATTTAGAACACTTGAAAAAATTAAAAGGAAAATAGAGATCGCACATGATTCGTCCAATGGTAGCATTAGGTAACAGATGATATCTTAATATTCCACAAATTAATAAAGGTTCACCAGCGGGCAACATATTATTTTTATAGTGTTTTTTCCCCAAGGAAAAACCTCTGAGAAACAGACAAAAGAAATTGACTTGTTTAGACCTGTATACGAAGTGGTGTGTAGTCTAAAGATCCATCTTTGTTCAAGTTGGAGTAGAATTCTGTTCCAATTGCCGCCGCGATTGGTCATAACTTTTTGCGTTCAATGACTCCCACTATCTCCAGGTGCAAGGCGTTGCAATGGGGAAATGTTGTGCACCATCTTACACCAACTTCTACCTGGGGGAGTGGGAGCAGGCCCTCCTGGGTGGCGAGGATCTCATCAAGTACACAAGCCACATATCCACGTGGCTCCGGTACATCGACAATGTCTTTGCCATCTGGGATTTCTCATGAATCATAATGACTACAACTTGAAATTTACCAATACCCATGACCCTAACATGCTCACTTGGACGTTCGAGTTACACGTGTATCAGGATGCACCCACCAGCGGACAGTCTCGTCCCTCCGGAAGACTCCTGAGGAGCAGAAGAATGTGCAAACAGAAGCTGTCTTCGTGCACGACAGCGCTTGCATGCACTGGCGCTTGCGTGCACTCGCGCTGGCACCAAGTGAAGCTATTTAAGTCCAGTGTCAGGAACCATGAAACAGACAGAGACAGAAGTACAATCAAATCACACTTGTTTATTAATAAAAATAAAAAGGTAAATAGGAAAAAGCGTAGTCAAGCAAGCCAGAGTCCAGTAGCCAGATCGGGTAGTCAGCCAGTCCAAAGTTCATAAACCAGATCGGGTAATCAGCCAGTCCAGATGTCAGGGATCCAAGGAGAGCAACTGCAAGCAGGATAGAAGCCAGGAGGGATGTTAGCAAGCCAGTCTTGAAACAACAGCAGGAGATGGTTCCTAGTGATGTGACCAAATGTGAAGGCAATGGAGAAATTAGCTGAAAGACTTTAAATAGGGAGGCCAGACAAGCATCATCGGAAACAGCTGTTAACTGTGGAGAGAGAGCTGGCAATTAGCCGACAGCTGAGTGGCCAGCCCAGTGGAGGAAGGGCTAAGCCAGCCCTGACATCCAGCAAGTACTTTGCCTGGTGCTGCTTTTGTCTTCAGCTTCTGAGTGTCCTGTTTCCTGTGAACCTGTGTCCTGATTCCTGTTATCTACCCAGCTCATCTTGACCACCCCTTGAACTCTGCCTGTACTGACCTCGGCTTGTCCTGTGACCAATCCTCTGTCTTCTCCCTGGAACCTGCACCACTGATCCGGCTTGACCTGGCTTGTCCCTGACTACGATCCTGCCTCAACCCAGTACCTGATTCTGCTTGCCGTGTATGACCCTGATTGCCTGACCTTACTACTTGCTGTCATCTGCACCTGCTGCCACCTGTTGGTCTTCTGCTGAAGTCTCCCTGTGTCTTCACCAGCACTGTTGGGACCAGCCGCCATGCTGCCACCAGAAACTTCTTGGCACTTGTGTCACTCCGGTGCCTTCTGTTTGCTCTATCTGGGGCCCTGAGAGTGGTAAGGGAGGCCTTGCTCGTCCATTCAGGCTCTTCTACCAGGTACGTGATAACTGGACCCTGAGGGCTAATTAAACAGCACCCTCTTCCGTAAAAGCACCGCTGGAAACATGGTGCTACACGCAGACATTTTTCATCCCATGCCTCTCAAGAAATCCATTCCATATGGGCAGTACCTGCGTTTACACAGGAATTGCTCTAGTGATGCTCTTTTCAATGAAGAAGCCCACAATCTCCAGCATCGCCTGTTAGAACACAGGTATAGCCAGTCATGCCTACGTAAAGCATATAATAAAACCATTGCTTAATCAAGAGCTGAACTCTTGTTCAAACACAAGGCACCAAATGACTCCATCTCTAATTCAACCAGGATAATCCTGCCTTTTTTTAGACAACATAATGCAATAAGAGATATAATATGTAAACATTGGAATATACTTACCGATGATCCTAAAATCAATACATTCATATCCATCAATCCTTCCATCACTTTTAAAATAGCATCTTCACTCAAAGACAAACTGGTGCAGCGGAAGTATAAAAATGAATCTAAAAAAAGACAACACTGTCTAGCTTTAGGCTCCTTCCCATGTGGCCATTGTTCCCACTGTCCCCTTATGAGAAGAGAGAAAGTTTTCACTCTTCCCAATGGGGAAAATTGTGAACCATGCCGCTATGTAAACTGCCAGACCTCGGGGTAATATACCTCCTGGTTTGAAAATATGATGCCTATTACATAGGCAAGTCCAAACAAGAGTTCTGGGGATGTATGTTTCAGCATATTTACAGCATACCGATTGGGAACCGCCATGTCCCAGTTGGAAGACTGCTGTACTGGCACATGGATTTAAGGTACCAAGAATTTCATTCGCCACGCTTAATCAGGTGCACATTCCCGATCGCTGCGGCGATTGGAACAAAATTCTACTCCAACTTCAACAAAGATGGATTTTTAGACTACACGCCACTTTGTATCCAGGCTTAGATGATTCCATTTCTTTTGCCCCATTTCTCAGAGGTTTTTCCTTGGGAAAAACCCAATAAAAATATTTTGCTGTTGGTGAACCTTTAGCAATTTGTGGAATATTAAGATATCATCTGTTACCTAATGCTACCATTGGACGAATTATGTGCAATCTCTGTTTTCCTTTTCTTTTTTTTCAAGTGTTCTAAATGTACTGTATTAATAAATAGTTGTTCTTATTGATTTATGTGTATATATATATATATATATATATATGTTTCTGGCATTAACTACATTGTATATTTTGTGGGATAGACACTTCGATTTTGAGCATATAGCCATTCAATATGCTATTACACACTTTTGCTTGTTTTTCTAATCATTCCTCTTTCTGCCTTTCAGACTCCTTCGTGCTGGGACTGATCAGGCCCCATGGCGTGAGGGCCCCACTCTGTGCGCCTTCTCGGCAAGGGGGGAGTTATAACCATCATGCTCTCTTTTTTACCCAGATGTGTGTCTCCTATGGCAACCCACAAGGGTACTTCCCTTGTCGGTGGCGTTGCTTCCGGGCATCCTGTGTGGCGTGCATGCGTGGTATCCCCACGGCTGTGCACTGTGTCGCAACATCACATAGTAAAGACAGTGGTCCACTAGGTAAGTGGGAGGGCTTATTCACCTGCGGTGGATCCCTCAGGTGCACCCAATTAGGGATACTATATTAGGCAGGGTTCACACTAGTGTGGCAAACACACCGACATTGGGAGCTCATGTCTCATGACATGTGAAAATCAATGTTTCTCGTCTTAACTAGTCCGACACAAGTCAGTCCGACTTTGAAAATGCTCCCTGTACTACTTTTGGTCCAGCTTTGATCTTGCATGATCCGACTTTGGCATGCGACTTGTGCTCTGATGATCTTGAAGGGGAACTGCATGCCAAATTTTAAATAAAAACCAGTATGTGTTCCCCCTCCAAGAGCATACCAAGCCCTTCGGTCTGATATGGATTCTAAGGGGAACCCCCAACACTGAAAAAACGGCGTTGGGGTCCCCCCAAAATCCATACCAGACCCTTATACGAGCATGTAGCCTGGCCGGTCTGGAAAAGGGTTGGGGACAAGCGAGCGCCTCCCCCTCCTGAACTGTACCAGGCTGCATGCTCTCAACATGGGGGGTGGGCGCTTTGGGGCAGGGGGTGCCCTGAGGCACCCCACCCCAAAACACCTTGTCCCCATGTTAATAAGGACAAGGGCCTTTTCCTGATAACCCTGGCCATTGGTTGTTGGGCTCTGCGGGTGAGGGGCTCATTGGAATCTGGGAGCCCCCAGCCCTATTTGAATGAGTATGGGGTACATCGTACCCCTACCCATTCACCTGGGGAGAAAAAAGTGTCAATAAAAAAAACACACTAGGCAGGTTTTTAAAGTAATTTATTAGGCAACTCTGGGAGGGGTCTTCTTCCGACTTGGGGGGCCTCTTCCGACTTCTCCACACTCTCTGGCCTCTCCTGCTGGGCTCCTCCGCTATCTTCTACCAGATGTTTTACTAGCGTTGGCCTGGTCTTCTCTGTTGTCGTCTTCTTCCCTCTTCTTTTCTTCTGATGTTGACACAGCACTCTCCCCCGCCATACTCATTCACATAGGGTGGGGGGCCGGGATCTGGAGGCTCCCAGATTCCGATGAGCCCCCCGCCCGCAGACCCCAATAACCAATGGCCAGGGTTGTCGGCAAGAGGCCCTTGTCCTCATCAACATGGGGACAAGGTGCTTTGGGGTAAGGGGGGTGCAGGGTGTCCCCCTGTCCCAAAGCACCTACCCCCCATGTTGATGGCATGCAGCCTAGTACGGTTCAGGAGGTGGGGTGCGCTCACTCATCCCCACCGCCTTTCCTGTCCGGCTGGGCTGCATGCTCAGATAAGGGTCTGCTATGGATTTTGGGGGGACCCCCACACTGTTTTCCCTTAAAATTCATACCAGACCAAAGGGCCTGGTATGTTCTTGGAGGAGGAACCCATGTCGGTTTTTTATTTAAAATTTTGCGTGGAGTTTCCCCTCATACCAAACACAGTTCCTGGTATTGGCGGGGATCCAAGTCGGATCCCTGTTCAGAGCATTGCTCTGTTGTCGCAGAGCAAAGTAGGATGAAAGTCATACTACTGTTGTATAATATAGTGTAAACCCAGCCTTATGCCCTGTACACACGATCCGAATATCGTACGACCGTTTTCTGTTAATAATCGCAAGTAGAAATTGAATAGCTAAATAAAGTCCCGAAACTTCTCGTACGATAGAAAAAAAAATCGGAAGTGATGTCATGTGTTGTAATGTATTTGTATTGTATTTTCGGACGACAACTATACTGACTAAACTAAAATCGTATGATCTGGATTCGTACGAGGAAAATTTCCGTGCATGTCCGATCAAATAATATCAGATGGACAGTCGTGATCGGCTGTCGAAAGTAGTGTACACACAATCCAAAAATCATACGATCCTTCCTCGGACGATCGTTTTCGTGTGATATTCGGATCGTGTGTACGGGCCATTCGTCTCAGAATGCGGGCTGGTCTGCAGTTGATAATCCCGCATTCTGTGTGTGGACAGCCAGACACATACCTGCTTCATCCCAGATCAAGTAAGTGCTTCTATGGGCTTTCAAGTTTGTTTGTACTTTTACAACTGCCAAGGCATGCTATTGCTAACATCTCCTTGGTTATTCCCATCCACAGGCTCACCTGCTACTCACTTTCACACCAAGTGTGTTCCACTTTTTAGATTTGTGGAACTTGTAATATTCCCTCAGCAATAAGGTACATTCTTGCTGTTTTTATCATCATTTTGTCTGCCCACATTCTCAAATACCTCTTTTCCACTGCACACTTCCACTCTTTTTTCTTTCTCCCTCGGCTGTTCTTACTCTACGTATTATTTCTCATTGCTTTGACTCTTTATCTGTTATGCATTTTCATTTCAAGCGTGATCCATTTTTTTTTTAGATTCGTGGCACTTGCAAATTGCAATGCTCCCTAAGCATTAAGGTACATTCTTATTGTTTTCATTGTCATTCTGGTTGCTCACATTCTCACATACACTTTTTCTACCGCACACTCCTACTTTCTCTCCCCTTTCTTTCCAAGCCATTTTTACTCGCTCATTGCATTATTTCTTATGTATTTTCATGTTGTTTTGCACCACTTCAACTCACTCCATTCCCTTCACTTTCTTTAATATTTTTTCAACTTTCTCACTTCACTATTATTCATATTCTCTGTTCTTCTTTTCTTTTTTATCCAGTCACCCCCACTCATCACTGGCGCTATTTTTTCTCTTATTATAATTTTGCTTTCTCATTTTCCTTTCACTCTCAATTTTTTTTTTTGTGCTGTTTTTTTACCAATAAATCCCCACTCACGTTTTTCACCACTTATGATAATTTCTATATGTCCACTCCTGTTATTGATAGGTTTTGATAAACCTTTCTGGAGCAGCTCATTCGTGTTATATTATTTATTAACTGTATATCCCAATATGCAATCACATTACTACACATTAACTTTTATACACACTATATATTTGTAGTCAGAGTCTTCAAGCGGGAAATGCGATACCCCTAAGAACCTAGGCCTGAGGTGTGCCTTGGCCTAGCTGGTCAGTATGCCTGAAAAGAGGGCATACACTGAATGTATGAATAAGAAAATACTATGAGTATGTATGTATGAAAACTGGGGGGACGGGTGGGTGGGAACCCAGAAATGCCGACAACACTGGCCCTGACAGAGGAGGAGGATTAAATAGCCCTCTCAGGCTCCTCCTACAAATACAGGCTCCGGCCAGCCTTTCCACTTGTAGTCAGAGTTTTCAAGCGGGAAATGTGATACCCCTAAGAACCTAGGCCTGAGGTGTGCCTTGGCCTAGCTGGTCAGTATGCCTGAAAAAGAGGGCAAAAAGACACAAATTTAGGTGAAGAAGGGAAGGTCATGAACGATCGCAGATAATGGCATGCGCCGGATGGCAACCGTAAATATCCAGCAAGTATCCTGAAAGTATCCGCTGTGACAAGAGAACACACCGACTCCTGACTTGATGATGAGAAGGAACCCCCTATAGAACCTGCAAAACTACCCCGAACCCAACTGAACATCCTGTGAAAGATTGGATTGAGCTTAATGCCTGAGACACCCAGACCCGAAAATGAACTGCTTGTGAAATGAGAGGGATATGTGGGGGGAAAGGAACAAGGCCTGGCCCGAGGAACCTCTGCAAATGATGGCCAAAAAAATCGAAATACTTCAACGAACACCAGTGAAATAACTCAGAGACCTCCCCTCCAATCCCTGGCCTACCCATACTTAATCCGGGGAAGTTAGAGGGTAAGTGCCAAAAAAGACCAGTAGCAGGAGTGGGAGAAGCTGGATACCTGAAGGATGTGATGGATTAAGCGGATAAGGAACATGCACCATGGCAATAACATCGAAAGTGGAGAAACCAAGCCAGACATAGGACACTGGTCCCACCGGATAAGATCGGGTCATGCTTCAGCCTGAGACCTAACAGCTGAGTCAGAATCCTGAACCGAGGAAGGAGGGTCAGACTCCATTCCGGGGAAATAGTCCCCTGGCACGATACAGACATACCCAAAGTGACCGAAGCCCCCCTACTTGGAACAGGCTAGGGATCGGAAAAAAGACGACTGGCCTGATGTCCCTGCGTAGAACTCCAAGCAAAATGCTAAACAAGATCAGAGCCAAGAGTGGAATCCAGAATCATAATGACGTTAGCCCAACCTACCACCCAAGGACTGACACGGGGACGTGGCTAAGCACACACCCTGAGAGAGACAATACACCCCTGTACGGTAACCAGGGCCTCAACGCAACAGGACATCAACTGAAGAAAATGGAAGATTTGATGGCTTCTGACCCAAGGGTGAACCCAGTGGCGAAACTGCATCAGCGCCAATCAACTAGCCCCCCAACAACGGCCAGGCTGATGGAAGTGAGTGCAAGCATGGTTGATATTGGTATGAATGCCAAGACGGCCCAACCTGAAACACAAACTGGAGAAATGACAGACAACCAGACATGAGAACAACAATGCCCCCTGCCTACCTAAGAATGAAACATGAGCAGAAATATCAAGACCACTGCGCGTAAATGAACCCGACGATGGACCCCTCCCCCCCCCAACCATATGTAAGGGGTAAGTGAGCCCGAGTAACCTGCAGCGCAGAGACAGGTAATTACCAGAAAAACTCAGGACTAGTGTACCCACAGGCCGTGGTGGGTAGTCGTATAGATGTGATGAACATGCATCGTATGACGTATGGTATACGGGCGAGAAGATTGAGGACAACAATCAATTAAAAAACGAAACCTCAGCCCGTATGGATCTATAGACGTGACAGATCCTGACGTGTGAGCCCTAGCTACCTGACCCAAGTACAAACATGACACAGACACGATGGGACATGACAATCAACGAAGATGAAAGACTACCGCAGTATGCCATGAGTGAACAACGCCCCTCTGAGAAACTCTGAGACTGAACACCAAGGTTGAAATACTATGACATTCATGCTGGCAGCAACACAAAGATATCAATGCTATGACAGAAACGCTAGGACAGAAAATACAACATGCCATGACAGAAAACACAAAACACCATGACAGAAAACAGCCATGACAGGAAAAACGCCATGACAGGAAAACACTGAAACTTCATGCTGATGTAGAAACGTAGTGACAGAAACCAGGGGCAGAAACGCAATGACAGCAAAACCAAGACTGAAATGCTGAAGCATGAATGCAATACCAGAAACCCTGGGGGAGAAATGCTATAACAGAAAAGCTGAGACAGCAACGCAACAGCAGAATCCTGGCCAGAAATGCAATGACCGAAAACACGCTGAGGCTAAACACTGAGACCGAAATGCAAAGACAGAAATGCTTGTGCAGAATGCTATGACAGAAATGCTGGGCAGCATGCTGGCATACCACTCTGATGGAAATGCTGGGGTGGACTACTGTGGCAGAAAACGCTATAACAGAAAACCAGGGACAGAACGCTATGACAGAATTCCAGGGGCAAAAACGCCATGACAGAATTCCAGGGGCAGAATGCTATGACAGAATTCCAGGGGCAGAAACGCTATGACAGAATACCAGGGGCAGAATGCTATGGCAGAAAATCCAGGGGCAGAAACGCTATGACAGAAATCCAGGGGCAGAAATGCTATGACAGAAATCCAGGTGCAGAAATGCTATGACAGAAATTCAGGGGCAGAAATGCTAAGACAGAAATCCAGGGGCAAAACGCTATAACAGACATGCCGGGGCAGAAACGCTATGACAGACATGCAGGGGCATAAACGCTATGACAGACATGCCGGGGCAAAAATGATATGATGAAAAAATGCTGGACGGAACGTTATGACGGAAATGCTGAACAGCAACTCTATGACAGAAATGCTGGGCAGAAACGCTATGACAGAAATACTGGGCAGAACGCTATGACAGAAATGCTGGGCAGAACGCTATGACAGAAATGCTGGGCAGAACGCTATGACAGAAATGCTGGGCAGAACGCTATGACAGAAATGCTGGACCGAACGCTGAGACAGAAATGCTGGACCGAACGATGTAACCGAAATGCTGGACCGAACGATGTAACAGAAATCCTGGACCGAACGATATGACGGCGAAAGCTGGACAAAACGGTATGGCGGAAAAAAATGGACAGAAGCGCTATGGCAGAAATGCTGGACAGAACGCTATGACGGAGAAGCTGAACACAACCCTATGGCAGAAAAAGCTGGACAGAACGCTATGACAGAAATGCTGGACAGAACGCTATGACAGACATGTTGGACAGAAACGCTATGACAGAAAGCTGAACAGAACGCCACGACAAACTGCTGGCCAGAATGCTACGACTGAAAAACTGGACAGAAACACTACGATTAAAATGCTGGACAAAACACTATGACAGAAAATGCAGGGTAGAAAATGCTGTGACAGAAAAAAACTGGACAGAAAAAATGCTATGACAGAAAATGCTGGACAAAAAAACGCTATGACAGAAAATACTGGACAGAAACGCTGGACAGAAAACGCCTAAGACAGAAAATGCTTATGACAGAAAACGTGGACATAAACGCTGGCTGTGATCCAAACACTGACCAAAGAAAGCTAAATTACCAGTAACCACAGCAACCCTGGCAGACCTGTCACCTCATGACTGGCCGTTGTCAGGATTGCTGCAGAGATGTCAGAACCATGGGGAGGAAAGGAGCGACGGACAGGTGACCATTCATCACCCCCAGAACATCGGCGGCCAGCCCTCCTGGTGGAGCCAGAGGAGAGGAGCAGGAGGGGGCAGATCACTGACCCCCCCCACCAGGTGTGCAGCATAGCTGTGGGGATGGATGTGCCGATCCCCCCCCCCCCCCGAGAATCTGCGGGAGGCCACCAGATGCAGAAAGAGAGCATGGGGAGAGAGGAGCTGGCGGGCGGCCAACCCCCCCACACACCGGGAGAATCGGCGGGTAGAGCAATGCCCATGTGAGAAGAGAAGGAGAGCCGGCGGCGGCCGATCACCTCCCCCCACAGCTGAGCGATATGCACACTGGGAGAGAGAGAGGAGTCGGCAGGCGGCCGATCACCTTCCCCTCCCCCCACACCGGGAGAATCGGCGGGTGGAGTGACATGCACATGGGGAGAGAGTGGAGCTGGCAGGCGGCCAATCCCCCCTCCCCCCACAAGGGGAGAAACGGCTGGCGGAGCACTGCCCATGTGAGAAGAGAAGGGGAGCCGGCGGCGGCCGATCACCTCTCCCTCCCCACACACCGGGAGAATCGGCAGGCAGAGCAATGCCCATGTGAGAAGAGAAGGAGAGCCGGCGGCGGCCGATCACCTCCCCCCCACAGTGGAGCGATATGCACATGGGGAGAGAGAGAGGAGCCGGCAGGCGGCCGATCACCTCCCCCTCCCCCCACAGCTGAGCGATATGCACATGGGGAGAGAGAGAAGAGTCGGCAGGGGGGCGATCACCTCCCCCTCCCCCCACACCGGGAGAATCGGCGGGCGGACCGACATGCACATGGGGAGAGAGTGGAGCTGGCAGGCGGCCAATCCCCCCTCCCCCTACAAGGGGAGAAACGGCTGGCGGAGCACTGCCCATGTGAGAAGAGAAGGGGAGCCGGCGGCGGCCGATCACCTCTCCCTCCCCTCACATCGGGAGAATCGGCGGGCGGAGCCATGTGCACATGGGGAGAGAGAGGAGCAGGGCCGGCTGACCCCCCCCTCCCCCCACAATGAGAAAAACGGCGGGCTGCCACGTGGAGCCAAAGTACATGGGGAGAAGGCGGGCGGCGAGAGTATGAGGTGCCACATGACAGGAGAATGCACCCCGCTCCCCACCGGCATGAATGCCAGGAGAAGCAGGCGGCACGCTGGCCAGAGTAGTGGGGGAAGTGGGTGGAGGAGGATAGGAGGACAGCCCCCCCCCCCCCCATGAGTGCTGGGAGAAGCGGAGGCTGCCTCCACCCACGATGCTGGACACAGGGGCTGCAAGGGGGACACCAAACAGCCGGTGGAACCCAGGGATGACAGGGGGGACCATTGCTAAGGCCGACCGCTGCTCTGCAAGGAAGCCAGGAGTGACAGCATCACCCAGAAATGCCGACAACACTGGCCCTGACAGAGGAGGAGGATTAAATAGCCCTCTCAGGCTCTTCCTACAAAGGTCAGCCTTTCCACATATATATGTGTATATAAATATATATATATATATTCTCTGTAGTTGCACTCTGGAATCCACCATGGGTGTCGGCCCTTCCATATCTGGAGGGTCACAAGAGTACTTATGTGTGACTCCTTGTAAGTCGCGCTGGGTGGAGTCTCCTCCAGCTCTGGGGTGATAACTGATCTGCCGCTACGTAGGATAATCTGACAGTCTTTAATGAAAATCTCGGATGGGAGGTCCCCTCCGTACATACATAGGTAAATGTCTGAAATGTTTGAAATAGTTATTGATTGCGCTTATATGATCATTTGTGTGTTTCTTCTATTGATATGCTAAATGTAGTCTCTTTGCAGCAAACCTATCCTCTGAAGAAGACTGGAATAAAATGAGTCGAAAGGTGTCAGTTTCTGTTTTATCAGACATGTTTGCTATGTAATGTACATTTCAATGTTGCAGTATAATAATATTTGTACTTCTTGGAGATACCCCCCTTGCTGAGCTCATATTTTAATCTTTAAATACCACCTTTTGAATTTCTCATTACCTACCTACCTACCTCGCTGCTAAAAAAAAAAAAAAAAAAAAACATTTGGGGGAACCTTCTTGTCATATTATCCAGGATGTGTAGCAATATTACCTCTCCATATATGTATCTTCCCTATGCAACACATACAAAACTATTCAACACATTACGTCACTTATGACTTGTATTCTGTCAAACAAAAATTCTTATATTGTTAGTAACCGCTTAAATTTCTACATGAGATTAGCATGCCACAAAAATCGGACATTCTGTCTTCCAAAAATCAAAACGTGTGTATGAGGCTTTAAGCTTGAAATGTGAAACTTTTGCCTGCACAGCTATTAAGCCTGTATATACAGCTTGCAATTTATGGGTGATTGAACAGGCCTTTAGCAGGAGTGTTTTAAAAACAGGGTCTTTAATAGTGATGGACGAACTTCTGACGGGACGTTTCGCGAACGCGGACCGCGGCCGATAGTTTGCGAACCGTAACGTTTGCGACGGGCCCCATTGACTTCAATGGGAGGCGAACTTTGCAAACCTGCAGGTCAAATTTGCAGCCACAAAATAATTACTAGCTGTGCAAACATAGTCCCACCACATGGCCAATGATATAACACATGTATGAGGTGAATCTGGGATCGACAACTACAAGCATTCTTTTTTTATATGTGAAATTGTGACAATTCAGGACTGTGGAGCGCATGAAGGCAATGGAGGAGAGGGAAGGTCAGGGTAGGCAAAGAAGATGATCACCAGCAGCGTGACATACAGCAATGACAGCAGCACCGTGATATACAGCACTGACACCAGCACCGTGATATACAGCACTGACATCAGCAGCGTGACATACAGCAATGACACCTGCACCGTGATAGAGTGATCTGACACCAGCTGCGTGATAGAGAGCACTGACATCAGCAGCGTGACATAAAGCAATGACACCTGTACCGTGATAGAGTGATCTGACACCAGCACCGTGATAGAGAGCACTGAAATCAGCAGTGTGACATACAGCAATGACACCTGCACCGTGATAGAGTGATCTGACACCAGCACCGTGATAGAGAGCACTGACATCAGCAGCGTGACATACAGCAATGACACCTGCACCGTGATAGAGTGATCTGACACCAGCACCGTGATAGAGAGCACTGACATCAGCAGCGTGACATAAAGCACTGACACCAGCACTGTGATATACAGCATTGACACCAGCACCGTGATAGAGAGCACTGACATCAGCAGCATGACATACAGCATTGACACCTGCACCGTGATAGAGTGATCTGACACCAGCACCGTGATAGAGAGCACTGACATCAGTAGCGTGACATAAAGCACTGACACCAGCACCGTGATATACAGCACTGACACCTGCACTGTAAGCAGCCCCAGGAGGAAGTCAGCATAGCACAGGGATGGTGGGAGCCCCTCATAATGAGCATAGAACAGGGATGGTGGGAGCCCCTCATAATGTGCACAGCAGAGGTACAGCCCCAGGAGGAAGTCAGTACAGCACATGGATGGTGGGAGTGCCTCATAATGAGCATAGCACAGGGATTGTGGGAGCCCCTCATAATATGCACAGCAGAGGTACAACCCCAGGAGGAAGTCAGCATAGCACAGGGATGGTGGGAGCCCCTCATAATAAGCAGCCCCAGGAGGAAGTCAGCACAGCACAGGGATGGTGAACTTTACAAACCTACAGGTCATATTTTCAGCCACAAAATAATTACTAGCTGTGCACACATAGTCCCACCACATGGCCAATGACATAACACATGTATGAGGTGAATCTGGGATCGACAACTACAAGCATTCTTTTATTATATGTGAAATTCTGACAATTCAGGACTCTTGAGACAATGGAGGCGAGGGAAGGACAGGGTAGGCAAAGAAGAGGGTGCAGGAGATGATTACCAGCACCAGCACCATGATATAGAGCACTGACACCTGCACCGTGATAGAGTGATCTGACACCAGCACCGTGATAGAGAGCACTGACATCAGCAGCGTGACATAAAGCACTGACACCAGCACCGTGATATACCAGTCCTTAAGGATTAGCAGACTGTACCTCACTCAACCCTATGTACTGTAGTACCCTAGACCTCACCAGTCCTTATGAGGACCTTTGTGAAACTAGTAGGTTGTGAATGATTAGCAGACTGTACCTCAGTCCTTCTACTGATAAAGGACTACTGCAGCAGAAGGGCAGCAGTCAGCAGTAGTGCACCTCAACCCTATATAAATTGTGGACCTATACCAGTCCTTAAGGAATAGCAGACTGTACCTCACCCAACCCTATGTACTGTAGTACCCTAGACCTTACCAGTCCTTATAAGGACCTTTGTGGAACTAGTAGGTTGTGAATGATTAGCAGACTGTACCTTAGTCCCTATACTGATAAAGGACTACTGCAGCAGAAGGGCAGCAGTCAGCAGTAGTGCACCTCAACCCTATATACATTGTGGACCTATACGAGTCCTTAAGGAATAGCAGACTGTACCTCACTCAACCCTATGTACTGTAGTACCCTAGACCTTTACCAGTCCTTATAAGGACCTTTGTGGAACAAGTAGGTTGTGAATGATTAGCAGACTGTACCTCAGTCCCTATACTGATAAAGGACTACTGCAGCAGAAGGGCAGCAGTCAAGTATAATATTCTTTCTATATTTGGAAGAAAGAATATTATACGTGTACAAGCCTATTACCATACCAGCCCTGTGGACCTAATAGTAACAGCTACTGATTAAACTGACTGTCCCTCACTGCCTCACACACAGCTTCCTGCCTGTCCCTATTTAAACTGACAAAACAGAGGCTGCTGGAACAATAACTTGAATAGCACTTTTGTGGACCTAATAGTAACAGCTTATAATTAAACTGACTGTCCCTGCAGCACACAGCGTCCTGTCCCTCTCTCTACATTGACAAAAGACAGGCTGCTGCAAAAATCAGTAGCACAGCAGTGCCTCAAACCTATATCCTGAACTACACCTAACACCTATACCAGTCCTGAAAAGAACTTTTGTGGACCAAATAGCTAGCGATTTGGGTCACTGCAGTCTCTCCCTGCTCCACACAGCAACCTCTCCCTATAGTGACAGTAGAAAGAATGTAAAATGGCCGCCGGATCGGGTCTATTTATAAGTTAGGGGGAATGTCCAAGTGTCCATGTGCTGTAATGTCTCAATTGGCTGTCCTGTACCCCATGGTGGATGTGTCATCATAGGTCAAAGTTCTTTTACACAGTAAACACGGAAGTCCGCCGGGCAAACGGCAGCAATAGTCCGCCGATCGGGCGGACCGCGAACAGCCGAAATTCGCCGCGAAACGACCGCCGGGCGAACCGTGCGGCCATCCCTAGTCTTTAACTTATATGTTTGTAACACAGCTAGAAAACAAGTTTGGTCAGGCTGAAATATGAGAGCTTGAGCAGGCATTTGGTAGCCATAAAAAAAAATTATTAGAAGTGTATTTTTGGACACCAAGGATGAAAATGGCATACAGATTTGCACCACAGCTAAATAGCCTGTATGGACCGGCCACAATTAATGAGCGCTTCAGCGGCTATTTAGTATTTGAATAAACAATGGTCTCCCCCTCAGGTGACGTGGCAAGTGATGTGGTAGGTGATGTGGCAAGTGGACAATCCACAACTTGTGGCAAGTCACGTGGCAAGTGAAAAATCCACAACTTGTGGCAGGTGACGTGGCAAGTGACACACTAAATACAAGTACACTGCTGCTCTCACAGCTGCTTCTACTCACTCTGGTCTCACAAAATGTCTGAAATAGTTAATAATACTGTTTTTTGAGCTTGGGTAGGGTCTATGATGTTAGCTTAACTAAACGCTTCTAGGCGCAAATTTGGTAAAACACCGCTAAATCGCGGTAAAAATCACGGCAAACGGGCATTTCTAAACGCCGGTTTCAGCTTTTAAAAACATGTGTCCAGCAGAGTTTGCACCGGCGTCTTGTGTGCACGAGGCCTTAAAATGGAGCCACAGCTGCTTGTTTACAGTTGCAAATGCTGTAAATTATGTTTATTTATAAAAACAAAATTGGGGTGCTATGAACAGGCTCTGCAGCTTATGCATATAAAAAAATATATAAGTGAAAAACACTGCCTGCGCAAATGGTGAAATCAATGCAAGATAAATGAGAGCAGCACATTGTAAATAAATGGAAAAAGAGAAAATTATTATAAATGAATTAAACAGCGCTCCCTGTGGATAAATACATAAACAAATGCAAGAAATTTAAAGTGTTATAAAATGTATAAAGAAATTATAAAGCCGTAAAAATGATCTTAAATAAATATATAATGTCCGAAAATATGCACACAAATTAATAATCAAGTGAAAAAAATTATAGTGAAAAAAAGTTCATTCAGTGTTCAGTGATTTATAATATAATACGGGTCTTGGTTAAAGAATTTCCGCCACCATCAACACCTGCCACATATCCTACTCACCGAAATCCCATGACCCCCATTACAGGAAGTCATATAGGCTTAAACGACAATCCTGGCCAAAAATCTTAATGATCTCGCTCCTGGTGCCACAAATGGGATTCGATCGATATTTGATCGCTGGATGAATCAGTCGGTATGCTCCAAACAAAATCCCCTGTCACCCATTACAGGTGGACTCGAACAGTAATTTCAGCCCGAAATCCTAGCGACCTCACCACTAACTGCCACAAATGGGATTCGATCCGTTATGCCGCGTACACACGATCAAACAATCAGGTGGAAAAGTCCGGCAAACTCAAGTCCGCTGGACAATCCCCCCCGTGTGTAGCCTCCGGCATACTTTTTTGACTCGAAAGTACGGCGGACTTAGAATGCCGTGTTGCACTCCAATCTTCCCGCCGGACTCTCATTTCGGCGGACAATCCGGCCGTGTGTATGCCAGTCCGCCGTACTTTTAAAATGAGCGGACTTTTCCCGCCCGGAGAAAAGTCCGCTCATTTCGAGCGGGTCTCCAGGTAGGCGGGGCCCGCGAAGGAGACGTCACTGGCCCCGTCGCCTGGTATGGACTTAAAGGGGAACCCCAAGGCCAAAAAAAATCGGCGTGGGGGTCCCCCCAAGTCCACAACAGACCCTTGTCCGAGCACGCTACCTGGCCTGCCAGGATAGGGGGGCGAGCGAGCGCCCCCCCTTCTGAGCCGTACCAGGCCACGTGCCCTCAACATGGGGGGTGCCTTGGGGAAGGGGGGGCCGCGCGGCCCCCCCCACCCCAAAGCACATTGTCCCCATGTTGATGAGGACAAGGGCCTCTTCCCGACAACCCTGGCCGTTGGTTTCGGGGTCTGCGGGCGGGGGGCTTATCGGAATCCGGGAGCCCCCTTTAATAAGGGGGCCCCTGGATACCGGCCCCCCACCCTATGTGAATGAGTATGGGGTACAATGTACCCCTTCCCATTCACCTGTAAAATAAAAGTACAAAAAAAACACGACACACGAGATAAAATACTTTATTGCACAGCTCCGGGGGTCTTCCGTCTTCGGGGGTCTTCACGCCGGACTCCTCCGCTATCTTTTTGTAGCTCTTTTGCTAGCGGAGGAGCCCAGCTTTCTTCCTCGCCGCCGGCCTCTTTTTCCGACTTCGGGGGTCTTGTCCCCCTCTTCGGTTCTTCTGCCGGGCCACCGCGCCTTCTTCTAGCTCTTTTACAGGCGGTGGCCCGGTCTTCTATCGCCGCCGCCTTCTCTCCTCCTCCTCCTCCTCCTCCTCCTCCTCCTCCATGCCAGGGACGTGCTGCGCTGCCACTTATATAGGGACAAGGGGCGGTGTCACATGGGTTGGTGTCACATGGTGACCCCGCCCCCCTTACGATGTTGCAGTCCCGGAGGATGCTGGGACTGTCGCCATGTGACATCAACCCATGTGACCAACCCATGTGACATAAAGCCATGTGACACCGCCCCTTGTCCCTATATAAGTGGCAGCCCAGCGCGTCCCTGGCATTGCGGCCGGAGAGATTGTCGAGTCAACATCTCCTGGAGAAGAAGAAGAAGAAGAACGGAAGGCGGCGAACAGGTGTGAACAGGTGAATGGGTAGGGGTACATTGTACCCCATACTCATTCACATAGGGTGGGGGGCCGGTATCCAGGGGCCCCCTTATTAAAGGGGGCTCCCGGATTCCGATAAGCCCCCCCGCCCGCAGACCCCGACAACCAATGGCCAGGGTTGTCGGGAAGAGGCCCTTGTCCTCATCAACATGGGGACAAGGTGCTTTGGGGTGGGGGAGGCCGCGTGGCCTCCCCTTCCCCAAGGCACCCCCATGTTGAGGGCACGCGGCCTGGTACGGCTCAGGAGGGGGGGGGGGCGCTCGCTCGCCCCCTTTTCCTGGCCGGCCGGGTAGCGTGCTCGGAAAAGGGTCTGTTGTGGACTTGGGGGGACCCCCACACCGATTTTTTTCGGCCTTGGGGTTCCCATTTAAGTCCATACCAGGCGGCGGGGCCAGCGACGTCTCCCTCACGGGCCCCGCCTACCTGGAGACGCGCTCGAAATGAGCGGACTTTCCTCCGTGTGTGTGGGCGAGTCCGTTCATTTCAAAAGTACGGAGGATAGTACGGCGGACTTAGTACGCCGTATTAGTCCGCTCAAAAAGTGCCGTGTGTGGGCGAGAAACCCGTTCGGAAAGTCCGACGGACAGTCTGGCGGGAAGTCCGCCAGACTAAGTACGTCGGACATACCGCTACGTGTGTACGCAGCTTTACAATCACTGGATGTTTCAGTGGGTATGCTGGTGTACACAATACCCTCGGCAGGAATCCTATTCGTTTTAGTAGGAAATAAAAAAAATTGAATTTTCATAGTGAAGTAAATTTTGTAATTTATTCCAAAAAAAAACAAGTTAACCACTTGCTTACTGGGCACTTAAACACCCTTCCTGCCCAGACCAATTTTCAGCTTTCGGTGCTCTCACACTTTGAATGACAATTACTCAGTCATGCAACACTGTACCCAAATGTCCTTTTTTTTCCCCACAAATAGAGCTTTCTTTTGGTGGTATTTGATCACCTCTGGGGTTTTTATTTTTTGCGCTATAAATGAAAAAAGACCGAAAATTTGGGGGAAAAAACGCATACTGTATTTGCTGGCGTATAAGACTACCTTTTACACTTAAAAAAAATGCCCAAAAATCAGGGGTCGTCTTATACGCCGGGTATACAGGTATACAATGCTGCCCGATGGATGTCAGCCCCCAAATGTCTGCTAATACTGTATGTGGCTTCAGCTACAAACAGTATACGCCATTGAGCCAATCCCGGCGAGCGATGTATTCTATTAATGAATACAGAGCCTGCTTGGATTGGAGTAACAACCTCTGCCAATCCGAGCAGGCTACATAGAGTAGCCTGCTCGGATTGGCTTCGAGAGAGAGAGAGAGAGAGAGAGAGGCAAGGGCTGATGATGCTACAGCCTCTGCCAATCCAAGCAGGTGTTGTATTCATTAAAATAATACACCGCTCACCATACTTCCCTGGGTAAATCCATTCACTGATCTCCTACTACTATACATCCTGCTATTTGCCTTTTGAGGTCCCAGGCACCCAAGAGGGACAGGTAAACCTGGGACATATGACAGGGGGTTTATTAAATGCATTTTGGTGGACAATTCCCATAGAATGTAACCCAAAAGTAGTATAGGTTTGGTTAGTGAAAAATTCTACTTTCCAGAGTTGTGGCATTCAATAGATCTCTGTTTGTGTTATTATTGTTTGATTTACTTTATGACATAACACAGCATGGCAGATGAGTAGTTGGCATTCTTGCTTTGTATTTTTTAATCGTTCTAATGTTTTTTTTAAATGGTGTTGCCTCAGAAGGGGGGTAGTCTTATATCGCGAGTATTGCCCAAAACCTATGTTTTCACTTGAAAAATAGGGGGTCGTCTTATACGCCCAGTCGTCTTATACGCCGGCAAATACGGTATTTCTTTGTTTCTGTGACAAAATTATGCAAATTATGAATTTTTCTTCATACATTTTGGCCACAATTTATACTGCTACATATCTTTGGTAAAAATAGCCCAAATTAGTGGATATTATTTGGTCTTTGTGAAAGTTAGAGAGTCTACAATCTGTGGTGCAAATTGCACAAAATTGATCACATCTGATGTACTGGTGGCCTATCTCGCTTCTTGTGACCCGAACAAGCCAGGAAAGTACAAATACCCCCCAAATGACCCCTTTTTGGAAAGTACGTAATAGAGGAAGTTTGGGACTTTAAAATGAAGCACTTGGATAATGGAGGTAGGTTTTAACCATATTAAAAAAAAAAAAATTTTTATTGATTGTTCAGTAACAGATCATAAAAAATAATAAAGATCAAATTCATAAAGTATATAGGCGTAAGTACAGTAGAAGCATGATATATAGTATTCACATATAGCAGCACATAGTAGTAATAAATAAAATAATTGGGTAGTATGGCATGGTAGGGCCTATGACAGCAAAACCGACATCAGCAAGTACATCCACATAATAGATAGGCATCCACTAGATGTAAAACAAAAATAAATTTAATATATAGTTAAAAAAGTAGGTTCATAATAAAATAAATATAGTTCCGTATAAAGTATAGCTGGGACATCATTTCAAAAGCTCGACGCGTTTCGTGGGTGTCTCCCCACTCATCAGGAGCTGATGCGACCAAAAAATTCCTATGGAATAGAATAAAAAATAATATAATATACTAACCATATAAATAAAAATAAATTAATGGGGATTTAATGCGTGTAAATGGTTAGCCAGGGCAGACTCACCAATCCGGATGGAAAGTGCAGTGTGCGGCAGTGGGCGTAGGGTGGGCCATGGGCAAGATCCCTCCCCGGGAACTGAGGCGGCATAGACATGGATGCGATATCAGGCAAAACCAAAAAGATACAGCAGTGTTGAAGAGTATCAGATATGGAGTGTGTGGCAATTGTTGAAAACAACATACAGTGGTGTGAAAAAGTGTTTGCCCCCTTCCTCATTTCCTGTTCCTTTGCATGTTTGTCACACTTAAGTGTTTCGGAACATCAAACCAATTTAAACAATAGTCAAGGACAACACAAGTAAACACAAAATGCAATTTGTAAATGAAGGTGTTTATTATTAAAGGTGAAAAAAAATCCAAACCATCATGGCCCTGTGTGAAAAAGTGATTGCCCCCTAAACCTAATAACTGGTTGGGCCACCCTTAGCAGCAACAACTGCAACCAAGCGTTTGCGATAACGTGCAATGAGGCTTTTACAGCGTCCTGGAGGAATTTTGGCCCACTCATCTTTGCAGAATTGTCCTAATTCAGTTACATTAGAGGGTTTTCGAGCATGAACGGCCTTTTTAAGGTCATACCACAACATCTCAATAGGATTCAGGTCAGGATTTTGGCTAGGCCACTCCAAAGTCTTCATTTTTTTTTTTTTCAGCCATTCGGTGGTGGACTTGCTGGTGTGTTTAGGATCATTGTCCTGCTGCAGAACCCAAGTTCGTTTCAGCTTGAGTACACGAACAGATGGTCGGACATTCTCCTTCAGGATCTCTTGGTAGACAGCAGAATTCATAGTTCCTTTTATCACGGCAAGTCTTCCAGGTCCTGAAGCAGCAAAACAGCCCCAGACCATCACACTACCACCACCATATTTTACTGTTGGTATAATGTTCTTTTTATGAAATGCAGTGTTCCTTCTACGCCAGATATACTTGGACACACACCTTCCAAAGAGTTCCACTTTTGTCTCATCGGTCCACAGAATGTTGTCCCAAAAGTCTTGGGGATCATCAAGATGTGTTGTGGAGAAATTGAGACGAGCTTTGATGTTCTTTTTGCTCAGCAGTGGTTTTCTCCTTGGAACTCTGCCATGCAGGCCATTTTTGCCCAGTCTTTTCCTGATGGTGGAGGCATGAACGCTGACCTTAACTGAGGCAAGTGAGGCCTGCAGTTCCTTGGACGTTGTTGTAGGGGTCTTTTGTGACCTCTTGGATGAGTCGTCGCTGCGCTCTTGGGGTAATTTTGGGCGGCCGGCCACTCCTGGGAAGGATCACCACTGTTCCATGTCTTCGCCATTTGTGGATAATGGCTCTCACTGTGGTTCGCTGGATTCCCAAAGCTTTGGAAATGGCTTTATAACCCTTTCCAGACTGATAGATCTCAATTACTTTCTTTCTCAATTGTTCCTGAATTTCTTTGGGTCTCGGCATGATGTGTAGCTTTTAAGGATCTTCTGGTGGACCTTACTGTGTCAAGCAGCTCCTATTTAAGTGATGCCTTGATTGTGAACAGGTGTGGCAATAATCAGGCCTGGGTGTGGCTAGAGAAATTGAACTCAGGTGTGGACAACCACAGTTATAGTATGTTTTAACAAAGGGGGGCAATCACTTTTTCACACAGGGCCATGATGGTTTGGATTTTTTTTTCACCTTTAATAATAAACACCTTCATTTACAAATTGCATTTTGTGTTTACTTGTGTTATCCTTGACTATTGTTTAAATTGGTTTGATGTTCCGAAACACTTAAGTGTGACAAACATGAGGAAGGGGGCAAACACTTTTTCACACCACTGTATCTAAAAACAAAATTTTAATAGTATGTATGATTAATGAAAATAATGTGATGCGAAAGTAATTTGAAATTGATAGTGACCCTCAAAGGGTACAGAGAGAGTGCTGGCCATAAGGCAAGTATATACTATGTAGTAAGTATATTCAGATCAATGTAAACAGTGAATGGTGTGCAAAATTAAAAATAATGTACCGTATATACTCGAGTATAGGCCGACCCGAATATAAGCCGAGGCCCCCAATTTACCCCCAAAAAAACTGGCAAACTTATTGACTCGTGTATAAGCCGAGGGTAAGACATGCCTGTCCATCCCTGTGTGTGTGTCCGTCCATCCCTGTGTGTCCGTCCATCCCTGTGTGTCCGTCCATCCCTGTGTGTCCGTCCATCCCTGTGTGTGTGTGTCTCCATCCATCCATCCATCCCTGTGTGTGTGTGTGTATCCGTGTGTGTGTGTGTGTGTGTGTGTGTGTGTGTGTGTGTGTGTGTGTGTGTGTGTGTCCAGCCTACCTGTGTCCTGAGCCTTTGTCCCGAGCCTCCGTCCCGTGCCGAGCCTCCTTGCCTCCGTGCCTCGCCGCCGTGCCTCGCCGCCGTGCCTCGCCGCCGTGCCTTGCCTCCGGTCCCGTCCCGTCCCGTCCCGTGCCGTGCCGTCCTGTGCCTTGCCTCCGTCCCGTGCCCTCTTCGTTCGTCGGCGGCCATTGTAAAATTCAAAAGCTGCGCCGCCGCCTTCGCCTGTGATAGGCGGAACACTGAATTTCCCAGCAGCCTGTGTTCCGCCTATCACAGACGTCGTATCATCCTCGTCCGTAGTACGAGGATGATACGAAGTCCGTGATAGGCGGAACACAGGCTGCTGGGAAATTCAGTGTTCCGCCTATCACAGGCGAAGGGGGAGCCGGAGGCGCGGCTTTTGAATCAGAATGGCCGCTGTCTGTCTGCTCGACACGCTGATCGAGCGGGCAGACAGCGATGACTCGAGTATAAGCCGAGGGGGGCACTTTCAGCCTCAAAAAAGAGGCTGAAAATCTCGGCTTATACTCGAGTATATACGGTAATAGTGTGAAAGAAAGTATGAGTGTGCAGGTTAACAAAAAGTGAAGAAAATTGATGAAGGGGTGTACATAGACCATGATAGACAAGGAGAGTGACAGAATTACCAGTCAGCAAAAAAAAGGTGTGAGTAGTAGGAGAAAAAAGATTTTTCACCTAAACATCGCTCCTAAAACACCAGTAGACACGATATTAGGATGAGAGATCCGTCCAGCCGGCGTCCTGCCAATAAGGTCTGCAGACACCGGTCAGGGCGGCTCTGATAATAAAGGCCCCTTTAACTATCAACAGCTGATGCTGATTGCACAACCAGCATGAAAAAAAAAAAAAAAAAAATATATATATATATATATATATATATATATATATATATATAAGGTAAACTTTAATGATAGTAATGGTAATATTTATAAAAGCTAGTATAGTGGCTTAAGACAAAAGGTAGTAACCATGAGCATAGACAGGGTCAAGTGCAATCAGAACAGAGATGAAGTGTGAGTAGAAGGAGAAAAGAGATTTTTCACCTAAACATCGCTCCTAAAAAACACCACCAGCAGACAAGACGGCCGTTTAGTGATTTCCGTCTCTGTGTCTCTATTGGGGGGATCTGGCGTGCCTGTCGCTGTTTTTTTTATCCAGGTTAGGTGTGGCTCCTCCCCCTATGTTTCACGCATGTGGCGTTGGCGGCATATTTAAACCCCACTCGGAGATAGCTATGTGTGCGGCGGGTCTCTGCATGGAGTCTGCACACACTGGCCGTCTTGTCTGCTGGTGGTGTTTTTTAGGAGCGATGTTTAGGTGAAAAATCTCTTTTCTCCTTCTACTCACACTTCATCTCTGTTCTGATTGCACTTGACCCTGCCTATGCTCATGGTTACTACCTTTTGTCTTAAGCCACTATACTAGCTTTTATAAATATTACCATTACTATCATTAAAGTTTACCATATATATATATATATATATATATATATATATATATTTTTTTTTTTTTTCCATGCTGGTTGTGCAATCAGCATCAGCTGTTGATAGTTAAAGGGGCCTTTATTATCAGAGCCGCCCTGACCGGTGTCTGCAGACCTTATTGGCAGGACGCCGGCTGGACCGATCTCTCATCCTAATATCTTGTCTGCTGGTGTTTTAGGAGCGATGTTTAGGTGAAAAATCTTTTTTCTCCTACTACTCACACCTTTTTTTTGCTGACTGGTAATTCTGTCACTCTCCTTGTCTATCATGGTCTATGTACACCCCTTCATCAATTTTCTTCACTTTTTGTTAACCTGCACACTCATACTTTCTTTCACACTATTACATTATTTTTAATTTTGCACACCATTCACTGTTTACATTCATCTGCATATACTTACTACATAGTATATACTTGCCTTATGGCCAGCACTCTCTCTGTACCCTTTGAGGGCCACTATCAATTTCAAATTACTTTCGCATCACATTATTTTCATTAATCATACATACTATTAAAATTTTGTTTTTAGATATGTTGTTTTCAACAATTGCCACACACTCCATATCTGATACTCTTCAACACTGCTGTATCTTTTTGGTTTTGCCTGATATCGCATCCATGTCTATGCCGCCTCAGTTCCCGGGGAGGGATCTTGCCCATGGCCCACCCTACACCCACTGCCCCACACTGCACTTTCCATCCGGATTGGTGAGTCTGCCCTGGCTAACCATTTACACGCATTAAATCCCCATTAATTTATTTTTATTTATATGGTTAGTATATTATATTATTTTTTATTCTATTCCATAGGAATTTTTTGGTCGCATCAGCTCCTGATGAGTGGGGAGACACCCACGAAACGCGTCGAGCTTTTGAAATGATGTCCCAGCTATACTTTATACGGAACTATATTTATTTTATTATGAACCTACTTTTTTAACTATATATTAAATTTATTTTTGTTTTACATCTAGTGGATGCCTATCTATTATGTGGATGTACTTGCTGATGTCGGTTTTGCTGTCATAGGCACTACCATGCCATACTACCCAATTATTTTATTTATTACTACTATGTGCTGCTATATGTGAATACTATATATCATGCTTCTACTGTACTTACGCCTATATACTTTATGAATTTGATCTTTATTATTTTTTATGATCTGTTACTGAACAATCAATAAAAAATTATTATTTTTTTTAATATGGTTAAAACCTACCTCCATTATCCAAGTGCTTCATTTTAAAGTCCCAAACTTCCTCTATTACATACCGATTACCGGGATGGAGGCACATACTTGTGCTTCATTTAAAGTCCCAAATAGGGATGAGCTTCGTGTTCGAGTCGAACGTACGTTCGACTCGAACATTGGCTGTTCGTGCGTTCGGCGAATTCCGAACGTTTTGGCCGTTCGCGTCAAAATTCGAGTGACGCGCGCGCGGACCACAATGCACTGCGTTGGCGCAGTGCATTGCTGTCCGATGATTGGCCAAGCATGCACTGTGACCCCGCATGCTTGGCCAATCGCAGCGCCGGCAGCGAGGAGAGCCATGATTGGCCACAGGCAGGATGCCTGTGGCCAATCATAGCTCAGACTGTGTAGTGCACGCCCCACACTATATAAGGCCGCCTTTAAGGCGGCCTCCTGTAGTGTGTTACTTTGCATCTGAAGCAGTGGGTGTTCTGTGTACCTTCAACACAGTACACACCAATCGTTTTTGGCTGATTTCCTATCTTGCTGCTGTGTAGTGGTTGTTGTCTGTGCCTTGACTGCAGTATACACCACTATATTCACCTCACCTATATAGCTAGTGATCTAGCTTTAACCACTTAACAACTGCCCATTGCCGATTAACGGCTTCAGGGCGGTTGTTTAACTCAGAGAGGCCGTTAATTAACGGCCTCCCAGAATTCTGCTCTCGCGTGCCCCGAGGTGTGCGTACTCGAGAGCATCCGTGACCGCCGGGTCCATAGGACCCGGCGCATTACGGTAAACGGCCGCTCATAGCGGCCGTTTACCACGTGATTGCTCCGTCAAATGACGGAGTGATCACTTGGAAACAAACCGGCGTCATGTTATGACGCCTGTTCCTCCCTCCCCTTTCTGTACCGATCAGTACAGCGGAGGGGAAAGAGATCGGTGTCAGCAGCGATGTGGGCTGCATCTGCAGTGCCCACATCGCTGCTCACCGAATTTAACCCCTCAATTCCCTGCCAATACTCTGCAATACCAGTGCATACTCTGCAGTACCCTGCCATTACTCTGCAGTGTACCCCGCCATTACTCTGCAGTGTACCCCGCCATTACTCTGCAGTGCAGTACCCCGCCATTACTCTGCAGTGCAGTACCCTGCCATTACTCTGCACTACCCCGCCATTACTCTGCAGTACCCCGCCATTACTCTGCAGTGCAGTACCCCGCCATTACTCTGCAGTGCAGTACCCCGTCATTACTCTGCAGTGCAGTACCCTGCCATTACTCTGCAGTGCAGTACCCTGCCATTACTCTGCAGTGCAGTACCCTGCCATTACTCTGCAGTACCCTGCCATTACTCTGCAGTACCCCGCTATTACTCTGCAGTACCCCCCATTACTCTGCAGTAACCCCCATTACTCTGCAGTACCCCCCAATACTCTGCAGTACCCGCCAATACTCTGCAGTACCCTGCTATTACTCTGTAGTACCCCGCCAATACCCCGCCAATACTCTGTAATACCCTGCCATAAATTGCCATACCCAGCCATACTCAGAGATACCCAGCCATACTCGGTGATACCCTGAAGTACCCAGCCATAGACGCCTCCCACCCCTCACCGCCCTCCGGTGCTTCTACCAACTCGCCAGTACGATCAAAGCCAGAATCTTTTTTTTAATTTTTTATTTCAGGCTTCCCAGCCTAGAGGTGAGATGTGGGGTCATATTGACCCCCCAGATTTCACTGTAAAGAGGACCTGTCACCCCATATTCCTATTACAAGGGATGTTTACATTTCTTGTAATAGGAATAAAAGTGATCAAAAATATATTTTTGGGAAAAAAAATGTCAAACTAAAATAAATAGTAAATGAACAATAAAAAAATAAAATAAAAATTAAAGCGCCCATGTCCCCATGTGCTCGCATGTGCCACACATGTGAGGTATCGCCGAGAATGTTAGAGCGAGAGCAATAATTCTAGTCCTAGACCTCCTCTGCAACTCAAAACATGTAACCAGTAAAAAAAAATTTAAAGCGTCGCCTATGGGGATTTTTTAAGTAGCGACGTTTGGCGCCATTCCACGGGCATGTGCAATTTTGAAGAGTGACATGTTTGATATCTATTTACTCAGCATAACTTCATCTTTCACTTTATGCAAACATTGGGCTAACAAGTGGTTAATAATAGAGCTTGCAGTCAGTAGTGTTAGGAGATAGTGCGTGCTGTCTGCGTGCTCTGTATCCAGTACATACCGCTATAATATAGGGCAGGCCCCTACTTTCAAACATCCAACTTACAAACATCTCCTACTTGCAAACGCAAGGAGACAGCAGCAAGTGAGATGAAAAAAGATGGACGACAAAACAAATTATACAGGGCTGATAACCCTTCCCTATGTTTTCCAAAAAGCTTAAAGATATTTTTTTTGACTGGAGCTACACTTTAAAAATGTACCGGTTGAAAATGACAAACAGATTCAACTTAACACAACAAACCTACACAGTCCCTGTCTTGTTTGCACCGCCTGTATACTGCTGTTCTGAGTATATAGGGCCTGGGGGCCACACGCATTTCCTTTTTTTAATATGGGTACGGGGTTCCCCTTAATATGTGTACAAGACCCAAATAGGCTGGTAATGGGCAGGGAGGGCTACCCATGCCATTTTTCTGAATGATTTTCAACCATATTGCAGGAACCAGATATAACATTAAAACCGCAAGCAGTTTTAAATGGTGTTATTTCCGTTTAATGTCATTTTGTGCAGGGACTGTTCTAAACACGGGAAACACGTGGCACTTCACAGGCATACTATAGACACCCCCCAGGCACCATATTTAAAGGAATATTTCACTTTTTTTTTTCACTTTAATCGTCATTAAAATCAGTGCTCCCGCCAAAACGGTAGTTTTTAAAACTTTTTTTTGCAGTGACCCATGTCCCCTGAGGCAGGAGGCAGGTCGCCAAACCCTTTTTAGCACACTATCTTGCGTATTAGCCGTTAAAATTAGCACTTTCCAATTCGAACGTTCGAGTCCCATAGACTTCAATGGGGTTCTAACGTTCGTACCGAACGCGGGGGTCGTTCGCAAGTTCTGGTGCGAACCGAACCGGAGGGTGTTCGGCTCATCCCTAGTCCCAAAATTCCCCTCCTTTTTTGCCTTTTTGGAAAGTAGACATTCCAAGGTATTTAGTAAGAGGCATGGTGAGCTTTTTGATGTTGTCATTTTTTTTTACCACAATTCTTTGCAAAATTAAGATTTTTCATTTTTTAAATTTTTTTCCACAAAATTGTCATTGTAATAGGTTTTTTCTCTCACATGGCATGTGTATACCACAAATGACACCCCCAAAAAAATTCTGCTACTCCTCCTGAGTATTACAATACCACATGTGTGGGACTTTTTCACAGCCTGGCCACATAGAGAGGCCCAACATGCAGGGAGCGCCATCAGGTGTTCTAGGAGCATGAATTACACATCTAACTTGTTGACTACCTATTACACTTTTGAAGACCCTGGAGCACCAGGACAATGACACGTGACACTGATGACAGATGGCACTGATACGTGGCGATGATGACACTTATACGTGGCACTGACACGTGACACTGATGACAGATGGCACTAATATGTGGCACTGATGACAGATGGCACTTATACGTGGCACTGATGACATGTGGCACTAATACGTGGCGCTGATGACAGATGGCACTAATACGTGGCACTAATACGTGGCACCGATGACAGATGGCACTAATACGTGGCACCGATGACGCTTGACACTGATGACAGATGGCACTGATAAGTGGCATTGATGACACGTGACACTGACAACAGATGGCATGTGACACTGACAGGTGGCACTGATGACAAATGGCACTGATACGTGGCACTGATGACAGATGGCACTAATATGTGGCACTGATGACAGATGACACTATGTGGCACTGATGACACTTGGCACTGATGACAGATGGCACTTATACGTGGCACTGATGACAGATGGCACTGGGGACAAATGGCACTGACAACAGGTGGCACTGGGGACAGATAGCACTAACAGGTGGGGTGGATGGCACTGGGGTGGATGGCACTGGGGCAGGATGGCACTGGGGGAGGATGGCACTGGGGCGGATGGCACTTTTTTTATTTATTTTTTTATTTTCACACTTATGGCCGCTGCAGCCGTTCATCTCTCCCCTCTCACACACTGTCTGTGTGAGGAGGGAGAGCGGCGCTGAGAGATGATCTCATATGTTTACATATGAGATCATCTCACATTGGGCACGCCGATCATGCTGTAAATGGCCGCTGTGATTGGCCGTTTACAGCAATCTGTTTTTGCCTGTCTCCAGGGGACATGGCAAACACAGAACTTCCCCGATGCGCGCCCGCGGTGTCGCGCATTGCGGAAGTAAACATCAGGACGTCCAGGGACGACCTCCCGGACGAAAGCGCCTGCTCTATAGCCGTCATTCGGCTATAGGGCGGGCGGGAAGAGGTTATAAAAGTTTAGGCAAAGCAGAGCGTGATTCATTAGCAGCAGACAACAAACAAGTGTATTGAGGAAAGCCACCAGCGACCTAAAGCTGCATTACAAACAGCAGAGGTAATGTATCACGTTCAATCCACCCTGTCGTTTAAGCCTACATGACTACCTGTAATGGGGTTATGGGATTTCGGTGAGTAGGATATGTGGCAGGTGTTGATGGTGGTGGAAATGCTTTAACCAAGACCTGGATTATATTATAAATCATTGAACACTGAATGAACTTTTTTCGCTATAGTTTTTTTCACTTGATTATTAATTTGTGTGCATCCTGGTGCATATTTTGGGACATTATATATTTATTTAAGATAATTTTTACGGCTTTATAATTTCTTTATTAATTTTATAGCACTTTAAATTTCTTGCACTTGTTTATGTATTTATCCACAGGGAGCGCGGTTTAATTTGTTTTAATTATCATCTCTAGCTTATGCATATATTTGCAAATATGTGCAAATGAAATCCCTGTTTCTGCTCTCCAGCTGCCTGAATGACAGGAGTGATGCTACCATTACACCTGTCATTCAGAATGGAGCACATTTCAGGGGCCGCAATAGTTACTTGAAGGAGGATTCTGCTCTTTCCTCCCAACACCACTGTAATGTAGGCAAGAGAGAAGGCAGAGTAGCGCCCAAGCTGCGACACTTCCTTTCAGCAGAGGCACATGCCAGAGAGTGCGACATATAACATGACCGAAGAGTGGGAAGGTAGGTCATTGCTTTCATTCCCAGGCATGTGCCCCACTAAGACAGAACTGTAAACACACAGAGTGTGGGGAACAGGTTAGCCCCAGAGCTCCCCTCTTATCATACTACATCCCAGGCTCATTTACACTTGTGCTTGGGCGGTGTAAAAATGTGTGGTTGAGCCACATTTTTACTGCCCCCAACCATTCGCGTTAAGCTTCAAAGACAGTGGATGGGGTGTGCACATGCCATTGCTGAAAGCCGCTCGGTTGTTATACCGGAGGAGCGGGAGGGGACTTCCCCCCTCCCGTCGCCGTCCCGATCATTGATCAGCCTCTTCTGGCGGCTAGAGAGAGACTGGCACGAAGCCCTAAATGGCTTCATTCCAGTCTTCTCTCCGTAAACGTGGAAGTGACATCACAGCGTCACTTCCTGTTTACTCGGTTGCCAATGGCGCCAGTTTTTAAAAAATATACTGTATTCAGAATCGCTGAAAACCGCGATCTGTATACTTTGAAGTGCAAAGGAGGGATTGGAGGTCTTTTAGATCCCTGATCCCTCCATAAAGAGTACCTGTCAGCACCTATTAGGCCATTTTCACACTGAGGCGCTTCTAAACTGCCAGTAAAAACACTGAGCACTTTTGAAGAGCTTTTCTGGCGCTTTTGAAGAGCTTTCCATTCATTTCAATGGAGAGGGGAGTTTTTCACAGCCCTGCAAGAACACTGCCCCAATGTGAAAGTGTTCATTGATTTTAATGGAAATACGTTTTCGTGAGCTTTTTAGGTGCTGCTTTTAGCGTGAAAGCTCCTGAAAAGCGCCTCAGTGTGAAAGTGGTCTTACTGTCACAAGGGATGTTTACATTCCTTGTGTCAGCAATAAAAGTGATCAAATAAAAAAAAAAAACACAATTTAAAAAAATAAAAAGAAATAATAATTTTTTTTTTTAAAGTGCCTCTCTCCCCGCGAGCTCATGCAGCAAAGAAAATGCATACGGAAGTCGTGCCCGCATATGTAAACGGTGTTCAAATCACACATGTGAGGTTTCGCCACAATCTTCAGAGCGAGAGCAATAATTCTAGCACTAGACCTCCTCTGTAGCTCTAACCTGGTAACCGTTATTTTTTCTATGGAGGTTTTTAGGTACCGTAGTTTGTTGCCATTCCACAAGTGTGCACAATTTTAAAGCATGACATGTTTTATATCTATTTACTCAGCGTAACATCATCTTTCACATTATAATATAAAATTATAAATTTATAAAAAATTATAAAAAATTGGGCTAACTTTACTGTTTGGTTTTTTTAATTCATGAAAGTGTCTTTTTCCGAAAAAAGTTGTGGCTAAAAGACCGCTGCATAAATACTGTGTGACATAAAATATTTCAGCAATCACCATTTTGTTCTCTAGATTCTCTGCTAAAAAAATATACATAATGTTTGGGGGTTCTAAGTAATTTTCTAGCAAAAAATACAGATTTTAACTTGTAAACACCAAATGTCAGAAATAGGCTTAGTCATGAAAGGGTTATTAATGTTAAGTTTCCCAAGTCTAATTTTAATTCTCTCCTCTGTGAACCATGGAGTTGCTTCCTTTGATGTCATAAGGATAAACTCTTCAGTTTTGGTTACTGAAGCCCCCGATTCCCTTGTGAAGACTGAGAAGAAGAATAAATTCAATACCTTTGCCATCTCCCCTTCCTTTGTAACCAGATGTTTCTCATTCTTTATGGGGCCAATATGAGCTGTCCTTCCTTTTTTACTGTTTACATACTTAAAGAATTTCTTGGGTTTTTTTTTTTTCTTGCTTTCCTCCGCTATGTGTCTTTTCATGTTCTATCTTAGCCTTACATTTCTTACATTTCTTGCTGCATTCTTTATAAAGTCTGAATGCTGATGATGATCCCTCAACCTTGTATTTTTTGAAGGCCTTCTTCTCCTTTGCTTTGATATGCATTTTTATATTGGAGTTAAGCCATCCAGGACTTTTGTTCGCTCTTTTAAATTTATTACCCAATGGGATGCATTGGCTAATGCCGTTATTTAATATGCTTTTAAAGCAAACCCATCTCTCCTTCTTTGTTCCCAATTTTATCCCAATTCATGCCTTCTAACAAGGTTCGTAGTTTAGGGAAGTTGGCTCTTTTGAAATTCAGTGTCTTTGTATTCCCCTTATGTTTCCTATTTGTGTGAATTATACTGAAGCCAATTGGCCTATGATCGCTGTTTCCTAAATTGCCCCGTATTTTCACATCCGTGATCAGGTCTGTATTGTTGGTAATCAGTAGATCCAGTAATGCTTTATTTCTAGTTGGTGCTTCTACCATCTGAACCATGAAATTGTCCTTTGGGAACTGGCGAGCCTTAGATAAATGCTTGGTTCCCTCCGCCCAGTCTATGTCTGGATAATTAAAATACCCCATTAGGATGACACTTCCCATCCTTGCTGCTAATCCAACTTGTGGTAAGAGATCCGTCTCTCCCTCCTCCCTCAGGTTAGAGGGTCTATAGCATAATCCCTATAGCATACTCCCAGTAATATTTTCCCCTTAGCTTCATCCCTTTGGAGCTCTACTCATAAGTGATGTCATCTCTCACATTAGTGATGTCATCTCTCACATTCACTTGTACATTATTCTTGATATAGGCATACCCTTCCCCCTTTTTTACCCTCTCTATCCATGGGATAAAGGGTATACCCTTGAATGGTTGCCAGCCAATCATGAGAGCTGTTGAACCAGGTCTCTGAAATTCCCACAAAATCCAACTTACCTAGGGTTTATGTGCTTTAGTCAACCTACTAATGCCCCCAAAATTACCCTCTGGAATATGTTCCGCGCTGACTATCTCTACTTCTGGGCCCTCACCCCCATTGCCTAGTTTAAAAACCTCTCTAATTTGTTGGCCATATTAATTTGCTGTTCGTGTTAACTTATTTTTTAAAACAAATTGTGTTTTTAGTTTTGCTTGTTGTTGTGCTTTGTTTTATTTGCTCTTTGTGGAGTATAATTGTATCTTAACTATTTTCAGATTCAGAATATTTTATTAATCCTACGGGGAAATTATTAACAATCAATGTGGTGGTCAGACGTATGTCATGTACAACAGAGATTAGAGTGCAGTGTTCAGAGCCATATATCATGATCACAGTGTATACAGTAGGAGATATGTAACACACAGGCTTATAGAATGCAGAGATCAGACGTGTGTAGGGATCTCCTTCCATCTACTCTCTGAATTTGTAAATGCCTGTAAATATATTATCTATGCATTTCGTGTCCCTGGAATGTTGGATTTGATACCCTGGAAGGGGGAAGAGGAGAGAGAGAGGAGGGTTTAGCCACATATCCTGTCCATGCTGCTAGACCCTATTCCAGAAGGGACTATTATCCAAGCATTCCTATAATCTTAATTTAACTGTAGCTACTTAGTGTATATCTAAATCCTTGTGACAAAGTATATGTGCCATGCCATTATTTCATATGCACAATGCCAGGTAGCTAGGTCTGTGCTACTGTATGTGTAGTGGTCACTTTCCACTATATTGGAAGGTGAACCTGTTTATTACAAAATACTTTAAATGCAGCACCTGTTATTTTAGTTAACCCTGTCCCTTCTGGTCTGGGAATCTATAGTAAGTTTCAGCTTAGGGCTCGGTTAGGCCACTTCGATCTCGTAGGCTTAGAGGTCCGGTGGCATGTCAGATTAGAAATTATTAGGGAGGGACAAAAGTGCAGACAAAAGCACAGAGTAGATAGGCTGGCTAAAAGTTTCAGTGCCTCAACACAGTTTCTGCCAGTGAAAAGCTCCAATCCAGGCTGGTTGGACATCAGTTGGAGAATCTCACCATAACTGCAGATCTTGTCTTCAGGTCTCTGTCACAAAGACAGAAACCACATCAATCCTCAGGGGCTCCTGCAACTGGTCTCTGCTTCAACATTTATCTGGAGGTATCTTTTATTAATTACTATATATACCCAGCTATATTTGCACAATTCCAGCAGGATTCCTACTAAGTCCTTTGCTGATAATATAAATTTGTACATTGGATATGTACTATTATTAATTTCTTCTTATTTAAAGTTTGTATTATTACTATACTGGTGTGCATCTACTATAATTACTTATGATTCATTTTATATGCTAATTGCAGTAGTTTTGCTACTTTTTACTTTGTTTATATTACTGATTAATTCCCAAGGAAGGAAATCCTCTCTGTTAACAGTGGAACTGTCAATGTGGAAAACACAGCACAAGATACAGAATGCAAGGGTAAGAAGGAAATAAAAAAGTTATAGTGTTGGCAGTCGGTGGGAGGAAAAAACACAAAATGTCAGTCTTAAGCCCCATACACACTATCAGATTTTCTGCTGATTTTTGTCTTCAGATTTACCAAAACCATGTAATGCAAGGGCCTGCCTGATTGCATACACATTGAAACTCCTAAGATTTGACCTCATATTATATGCTTTTGGTAAATCTGAAGGAAAGAATCAGCAGAAAATCTGATAGTGTGTATGGGGCTCAACACTAGTCGGCATCTTGGTGCAGAAGCTGACAGAGTGGAGATATTATTTCACTGTAGTGATGAATGAACTTCAAGAGATAATTGGTCATGCCAATAAACCTTTGCAATCCATGTTTGTCCTCTGGAGCAGGAATTTGATGGGTGGCTTTGTTTTTTCTGGGTCAGGCTTGACACCTTTATCCGTGAGAAGGTGTCCAATATATGGCACCTCTGAGACCCCGAAGTGACATTTGGTAGGGTTGAGCGGCATATTGATGGCTCTGACACAGTCTAGTATGTATTTAAGTGTTTGTCATGTTCCTCAATGGATATCATCTATTGACTATTTCACATGGCTGTCCAGTAGGGATGAGCCTCGGTTCGCACCAGAGCTTTCGAACGGACCGAAAATTCGTACGAACTTTAGAACCCCATTGAAGTCTATGGGACTCGAACGTTCTAAATTAAAAGTGCTAATTTTAATGGCTAATATGCAAGATACTGTCCTAAAAAGGGTTTGGGGACCTGGCTCCTGCCCCAGGGGACATGGGTCAATGCCTAAAATGTTTTGAAAAATAGCCGTTTTGGCGGGAGCACTGATTTTAATGACGATTAAAGTGAAAAAAAGTGAAATATTCCTTTAAATATCATGCCTGGGGGGTGTCTATAGTATTCCCAAATAAGCTGCGCTATACTGATCCGATAAATGCTATGTGAAGCAAATAAGTGAATAGTATGCCTGTGAAGTGCCACGTGTTTCCCCTGTTTAGAACAGTCCCTGCACAAAATGACATTTAACGGAAAAAAGTAATTTCAAACTGCTTGCGTTTTTAATGTAATATCTGGTTCCAGCAATATGGATGAAAATGATTGAGAAAAATGGCATGGGTAGCCCCCCTGCCCATTACCAGCCCCTTTGGATCTTGTACGGATAATAAGAGGAACCCTGCACCCATATTAAAAAAAGGAAAGACGTGGGGCCCCCAGGCCCTATATACTCAGAACAGCAGTATACAGGCGGTGCAAATAAGACAGAGACTGTGTAGATTTGTTGTGTTAAGTAGAATCTGTGTGTAATTTTTAATTGGTACATGTTTTAAGTGTAGCTCCAGTCAAAAAATCTATTTTTAAACTTTTTGGAAAACATAGGGAAGGGTTATCACCCCTGTATAATTTGTTTTGCCGTCCGTCTTTTTTCATCTCACTTCCTGTTGTCTCCTTCCGTTTGCAAGTAGGAGACGTTTGTAAGCTGGATGTTTGAAAGTAGGGGCCTGCCCTATATGCTCTGCAGAACTGGCGGAACAAGGTGTTGGTGTTGCCACAACATTGTAAGCCCTCAAAGTGACTCTAATTGTAATTACATGCCATTGTTGAACAGTGGTAGAAAAATTGACCTTTGGTGGTTGTGGTGCTGGTGCCACAACACTATAAGTCCTCACCTTTACTCTGGGTGGGCACAGGAACGGGCCCTCCTGTGAAATATTATATCAAGAATATACTCCCATATATCTCCTATATACTCTAGTTGTGGTGCAGGAATGAGCCCTGCTGCAAAGCATTGCATAAAAAATTGTAATTAAACTTCCCTGTAAAACAGGGGCAGAAAAATTGTGCCTGAGGCACTGGTGCTGGTGCCACGAAACTGCAACCTCTCCCATATACTCTAGTTGTGGTGCAGGAATGAGCCCTGCTGCAAAGCATGGCATCAAAAATTGTAATTAAACGCCCCTGTTAAACAGGGGAAGAACAATTGGGCCTTAGGCACTGGTGCTGGTGCCACGACACTGCAACCTCTCCCATATACTCTAGTTGTGGTGCAGGAATGAGCCCTGCTGCAAAGCATTGCATCAAAAATTGTAATTAAACGCCGCTGTTAAACAGGGGCAGAAAAATTGGGCCTTAGGCACTGGTGCTGGTGCCACGACACTGCAACCTCTCCCATATACTCTAGTTGTAGTGCAGGAATGAGCCCTGCTGCAAAGCATTGCATCAAAAATTTTAATTAAACGCCCCTGTTAAACAGGGGCTGAAAAATTGGGCTGGTGGCATCACCCAGAACCAAAAATGTTCTTCCAACATATCAGCGGTGGAGGAAGAGGATAGACAATCAACATAACAGGACAGTCACTCAGCATCAGCATAGGCAGTATTGAAGGGATGTGATATTTAAAAAAAAATTATTGGGTTACATCAGCTTCAGGTGCTTGGTAGCTGTGGGTGATCCAAAACTGATTCATCTTGATGAAGGTCAGTCGATCAAGTGAGTCGGTGGACAGGTGCACCCTGTGATCGGTAACAAAGCCACCAGCAGCACTGAAGGTGCGTTCCGAAAGAACGATGGATGCAGGACAGGCCAGTAGCTCAATTGCATACTGTGCAAGCTCTGGCCAGTGATCCATCCTCAAGACCCAGTAAGCCAGAGGATTTTCGGTGGGAAAGGTGTCCAAGTTTGACCTTGCCCCTAAGTATTCCTGCACTATGTAAATCAAACGCTGGCGATGGTTGCTGGAACCGATCATACCTTGGGGCTGCGGACTAAAAATTTGTCTGAATGCATTAGTCAGACGGCCACCTTCTCCACTGCTCCTTCTGACTGATGCCTCAGCAACACGTTGTCCAGGACCAGGAGTTTGTAACCTCCCAGTCTATGGGAACGCGTTGCACAGACCTTTCTGCAAGGCCTCCCGGAGATGTCTCATCCTCTGCTCCCTCTGCGATGGCAAGATAAGGTCGGCAACCTTACCCTTGTACCGTTGATCAAGGAGAGTGGCCAGCCAGTAATAGTCCCTCTCCTTGATCCGAAGAATATGAGGATCCTTCCGCTGGCTTTGCAGGATCAGGGAGGCCATGCAGCGTAGGTTAGCTGAGGCATTCGGTCTGGAGTCCTCTAGGTCACTAAGGACAACATGATCCGCAGCTACCTCCTCCCAGCCACGTACAAGTCCACGGGTTTCTTGGGACTGTAACTCATCCCTACAAGACTGCTGCTGAGTGCCAGCCTCCACCTCCATGCTGACACAATCGTCCTCCTCATCCTCCTCATCCTCTTCCTGTGTGATGGGTGGCACAACAGGAACACTGTCTGGATAAAGGGGGCCTTGAGAGGCAAGGAAGTCCTCTTCTTCCTGCCTCTGTTCTGCCTCAAATGCCCTGTCCATTATTCCCCCCAGCGTATGCTCCAAGAGGTGGACAAGAGGTGCAGTGTCACTGATGCATGCACTGTCACTGCTCACCATTCTTGTGGCCTCCTCAAACGGTGACAGGACAGTGCATGCATCCCTGATCATGCCCCACTGGCGTGGTGAGAAAAAACCGAGCTCCCCTGACCCTGTCCTGGTGCCGTAGTCGCACAGGTACTCATTGATGGCCCTCTGCTGTGTGTGCAGCTGCTGCAGCATGGCCAACGTTGAGTTCCACCTGGTGGGCATGTCACATATATGGCGGTTCTTGGGCAGGTTCAACTCCTTTTGGAGCTCAGCCAGCCGAGCACAGGCATTAAATGATCGGCGGAAATGCACACAGACTTTCGTGGCCTGCTTCAGGACATCCCGTAAGCCTGGGTACCTGCCCAAGAACCGCTGCACCACCAGGTTAAGGACGTGAGCCACACAGGTCACATGGGTCAGTTGTCCCTGTCGGAGGGCGGAGAGGAGGTTGGTGCCATTGTCGCAAACCACCATTCCTGGCTTAAGCTGGCGTGACGTCAACCACCTCTTGGCCTGCCCCTGCAGAGCTGACAAAATATCTGCCCCAGTGTGGCTCCTGTCCCCCAAACAAACCAGCGCAAGCACAGCATGCCATTGTTTTGCCTGCGTACTTGCATAGCCCCTGGAACGCTTACGGAGCAACGCTGGTTCTGAGGACAGAGCACTGGAAGAGGCCATGGAGGAAGAAGAGGAGGGGGTGGAGGAGAGAGGTGTGTCACAACCAATAGTAGCATTTTGGAGGCGTGGTGGCGGAACAACCTCCAACACTACTCACCTTGTCCTGCATCCTTCCCAGCTGCCAGAAGAGTGACCCAATGGGCCGTGAAAGACAGGTAACGTCCCTGTCCAAGCCTGCTGGACCATGAGTCAGCGGTAATATGCACCTTACCGCTGACCGCCCTAGTCCAGCGGGGCAAGGACATTGCCTTCCACATGCCGGTAGAGAGCCGGAATCACCTTCCGTGAGAAAAAGTGGTGTTTGGGGACCTGCCACTGAGGAACCGCACATTGTACAAACTCACGGAAGGGGGCCGAGCCTACCAACTGAAAAGGCAGCAGTTGAAGTGCTAGCAGTTTAGCCAAGCTAGCATTCAACCGCTGGGCATGTGGATGGCTGGGAGTGAACTTCTTTTGACGGTCCAGCAGCTGGGGCAGGGACATTTGCCTGCTATAATCGGACGTGGGTGTACTGCTAGCAGAGTGCCCGTAAGCACTTGGCTGTAACACACCTAATTCTACACCTTCATTCCTCTCAGAGCAGGTTTCAGAGAGGACTGAAGGTCTAGTGGGGTTGGAGATCCCAGCTGATGAGGAGCAAGGAGAGGTCCGCTTTGTTCTTTGGTGTGGGTCTTTGAGGTACGCTTGCCAACGAGCTTAATGGCAGGTCAACATATGTCTGGTCAAGCATGTGGTGCCCAAGCGGCTGATGTTTTGGCCACGCGAGATACGCTTGAGACATACGTTGCAAATAGCAGCGGTGCGATCTGATGCACTCATCTCAAAAAAGGCCCACACCAAAGAACTTTTAGAATAGCGTGCAGAGGCAGCGCCCTGCACAGGCAGAGCTCTGCGGTGTGATTCACTTGGTGTGCTGCCCCTAAGCTGGCCCCCGGAGGGCATCCTGCCTCGTTGGATGGGTGCCCCTCCTCCTCCTCCTCTCTCCTACCAGGCACCCACGTGGAGTCAGTGCCTTCATCATTCCCTCCCTCTTCATCGCTGGAGCAAACCTGGCAGTATGCTGCAGCTTGTGGAACATGACTGACAGATTGCTGTCCTTCTTGAGCATCCCCTCTCTCTGCGCTTATGCTACTGCCTTCCTCTAGCTGAGTATCATCATCAGAGCCTACAAAACACTGGGCATCCTCCTGGAGCATGTACCCAACACTGTGCTTAAAGAGTTCAGGAGACTCCTCAGGAGGACGTGGTGGGTCTAGGGAAGGAGTCACTGATGATGACATTGAGAGGAGGGAAGACGATGCGTTGGCAGCTGCTTTGCTAGTACCCTGAGCCTGGGTGAGAGAGGATGAGGAGGATGAAGAGGGCTTGATCATTCACTCTACCAAGTCTTCGGCATGTTGCGGCTCAACATGTCCAGCTGCTGAAAAGAAGGACATGCGTGCCCCATGGCCACGCACTGATGATGACGATGCACCGCGTCCACAACCAGCACTGTTGTCTCTAGACACAGAGCCTGCTTGTCCTCTTTTATTGGCTCTCGCCTATCTGCCTCTCCTTGTTGGCCTTCCAGACATGGTAATGGCCTGAAGGGAGATGACCAGCAATTGGATAGTGTATATTGTGCTGGAGGCACACAACACCCACTAACTTCTGCAGATGGCAGATGGCTCAATTAGAGAAGAGCTATATAGGTGGATATAACGGTGTATACTGCGGTCAGGGCACGCAGACAGCACGCACAATCTCCTACAACTGACTGCAAGCTCTATTAACCACTTCAGCCCCGGACCAATTATCAGCCTAAGGACCAGAGGTCTTTTTACAATTTCGCACTGCACTGCTTTAACTGGTAATTGCGCGGTCATGCAATGTTGTACCCAAACGAAATTTGTGTCCTTTTCTTCCCACAAATAGAGCTTTATTTTGATGGTATTTGATTGCCTCTACGATTTTTATTTTTTGCGATATAAATGGAAAAAGACCGAAAATTTTGAGAAAAAAATATATTTTCTACTTTTTGTTATAAGAAAAATTTGAATAAACTCAATTTTAGTCATACATTTAGGGCAAAATTTATTCAGCCACATGTCTTTAGTAAAAAAAATGTCAATAAGCGTATATTTATTGGTTTGCGCAAAAGTTATAGCGTCTACAAACTAAGGTACATTTTCTGGAATTTACACAGCTTTTAATTTATGACTGCCTATCATTTCTTGAGGTGCTAAAATGGCAGGGTAGTACAAACCCCCTCCAAATGACCCCATTTTGTAAAGTAGACACCCCAAGGAAATTGCTGAGGGGCATGTTGAGCCCATTGAATATTTTAATTTTTTTTGTCCCAAGTGATTGAATAATGACACAAAAAAAAAAGGTTTACAAAAAGTTGTCACTAAATGATATATTGCTCACACATGCCATAGTTATATGTGGAATTGCACCCCAAAATATATTCTGCTGCTTCTCCTGAGTACGGGGATACCACATATGTGAGACTTTTTGGGAGTCTAGCCGCGTACGGCACCCCGAAAACCAATCACTGCCTTCAGGGTTTCTAAGGGTGCAAATTTTTGATTTCACTCCTCACTACCTATCACAGTTTCGAAGGCCATAAAATGCCAAAATAGCACAACCCCCCCCCCCCAAATGACCCCATTTTGGAAAGTAGACACCCCAAGGAAATTGCTGAGGGGCATGTTGAGCCCATTGAATATTTTTTTTTGTCCCAAGTGATTGAATAATGACACAAAAAAAAAAAAGTTTACAAAAAGTTGTCACTAAATGATATATTGCTCACACATGCCATAGTTATATGTGGAATTGCACCCCAAAATATATTCTGCTGCTTCTCCTGAGTACGAGGATACCACATATGTGGGACTTTTTGGTAGTCAACTGCGCATGGCACCCTGAAAACCAATCACTGCCTTCAGGATTTCTAAGGGTGCAAATTTTTGATTTCACTCCTCACTACCTATCACAGTTTCAAAGGCCATAAAATGCCAAAATAGCCCAAACCCCCCCCCAAATGACCCCATTTTGGAAAGTAGACATCCCAAGCTATTTACTCAGAGGCATGTTGAGTCCATGAAATATTTTATATTTTGCCACAAGTTGCAGGAATATTAAAAAAATTTTTTTGCACAAAGTTGTCACTAAATGATATATTACTCACACATGCTATGGGCATAAGTGAAATTACACCCCAAAATAAATTCTGCTGCTTCTCCCGAGTATGGGGATACCACATGTGGGGGACTTTTTTGGAGCTTGGCCGCGTACGGGACCCCGAAAACTAATCACTGCCTTCAGGATTTAGATATAAAAAGCTACCAAAAAAAACTGTTAGCGATCGCAGGGATCAGGCCTGACTCTGCGAACGCTGCAGTTATGTGTTTAGTGTTTTGTAAGTGACAATGATCGATCGATACTGCACTTGGGTGGGCTGGGCGGAGGGGCAAAACGCAGGTGCTAGCAGGTATCTGGGCTTATCCCGCTAACAATGCATTTTTTTGGAACCCTAAACTGCTGGGGACGCTAGTATAGATCTGATCAGATCAGATATTGATCTGTTCAGATTCTATACCACTACGGGAGGAGTATGCTTTGCGCGTGGGTGTTAGCGGTACTGACACTAACCTAGCGCTGCCTGGGGCGACGCAGACCCTGACCCTAAAACCCAATTGATATCACCCGCCGGGTGATCAGGGGGTTAAACCTTTATTGGGTAATAAATGGCAGGTGCCCTGATGCTATAAAAAGCAAACTAACTAACCAGAGTCACCCGTAACACTTATACGGTGATCACTGGTGAAAGGGTTGGGTGGGTTCAAATCTTTATTAGGTAGTATATGGGGGTCCCTGGCGCTATATAAAAACCTGGCGGGGGAACCTAAATAACTAACTGGCTAACCAGCGTCACCAGTGACACTTATACGGTGATCGGATCGCTGGTAAAAGGGTTAACTAGGGGCAATCAGGGGGTTAATACCATTATTGGGTAGTATATGGGGTACCTAGCGCTATAAAAACCTGGCGGTGAACCTAAAAAAATAACTAGCTACCTAGCGACACTAATGCAGCGATCAGAAAAATTATCGCTTAGTGACACTGGCAAAAGGGGGTGAAAGGGTTAACTAGGGGCAATCAGGGGGTTAAAACCATTATTGGGTAGTATATCGGGGTACCTAGCGCTATAAAAACCTGGGGTGAACCTAAAAAAATAACTAGCTACTTAACGGCACCAGTGACACTAATGCAGCGATCAGAAAAACGATCGCTTAGTGATACTGGCAAAAGGGGGTGAAAGGGTTAACTAGGGGCAATCAGGGGGTTAAAACCGTTATTGGGTAGTATATTGGGGTACCTAGCGCTATAAAAACCTAGCGGTGAACCTAAAAAATAACTAGCTACCTAGCGACACTAGTGACACTAATGCAGCGATCAGAAAAATGATCGCTTAGTGGCACTGGCAAAAGGGAGTGAAAGGGTTAACTAGGGGCAATCAGGGGGTTAAAACCATTATTGGGTAGTATATCGGGGTACCTAGCGCTATAAAAAACCTGGCGGTGAACCTGAAAAAATAACTAGCTACTTAGCGGCACCAATGACACTAATGCAGCGATCAGAAAAATGATCGCTTAGTGATACTGGCAAAAGGGGGTGAAAGGGTTAACTAGGGGCAATCAGGGGGTTAAAACCATTATTGGGTAGTATATCGGGGTACCTAGCGCTATAAAAACCTGGCGGTGAACCTAAAAAAATAACTAGCTACCTAGCGACACTAGTGACACTAATGCAGCAATCAGAAAAACGATCGCTTAGTGACACTGGCAAAAGGGGGTGAAAGGGTTAACTCTAGGGGCAATCAGGGGGTTAAACCTTTATTGGGGGGGGGTAGGGGGCTACCCTGGACCTAACACTAACTGCCCTGACAGTTTTTACTATCACAACTGACACTAAATGCAGTGATCAGAAAATAAATGATCACTGCAATCAGTGACACTGTGACTGGGAGGGGGGGGGGGCGTGATCGGGGGGGGGGGGGATTTGTGTGCCTATGTGTACCTACATGTCAGTGTAGTGTTGGTGCACACTTACTTTCACTGTTCTCCTCGTAGTCCGGTCAAAAAGACCGCCCGAGGAGAATGACATTCTCTCACTTCCTCCCTGCCTGTGTTTACTATACACAGCGGGGGAAGCTTCTCTTTGGCCAGGAGCGATCGAGAGGGGATGGCCAGAAACCAACGGCCATCCCCTCATCCCGGATCGCTCCTGCAGAGAAACGGACCGCTGCATCCGATCGAACCCCCCACCCGCTGGAAGGTGAGCACGCACATGTACGTGCTTGTGCCTGTCGGTGTCATTGCACCGACGTACATTGCCATGCGGCGGTCCTTAAGTGGTTAAAAAAGAGCAATATAGCTAGCTATATAGGTGGATATAACGATGTATACTGCGGTCTGGGCATGCAGACAGCACGCATAGTCTCCTACAACTGGCTGCAAGCTCTATTAAAAAAGAGCAATATAGCTAGCTACTGTATATAGGTGGATATAACGGTGTATACTGCGGTCAGGGCATGCAGACAGCACGCACAATCTCCTACAACTGACCGCAAGCTCTATTAAAAAAGAGCAATATAGCTAGCTATGTAGGTGGATATAACGGTATATACTGTGGTCAGGGCACACAGACAGCACGCACAATCTCCTACAACTGACTGCAAGCTCTATTAAAAAAGAGCAATATAGCTAGCTATATAGGTGGATATAACGGTGCATACTGCGGTCAGGGCACGCAGACAACACCCACTACAGAAGAGCAAGAATGCAAAATCGGCCGATAACGAACGGTGTATACTGTGTTGAAGGTACACAGAACACCCACTAACTCCTACAGACGCCAACACACTACACAAGGCCGCCGCGCTGGTGGCCTTATATAGTGTGGGGCTTGTACTACACAGTCTGAGCTATGATTGGCCACAGGCATCCTGCTTGTGGCCAATCATGGCTCTCCTCGCTGCCGGCGCTGTGATTGGCCAAGCATGTGGGATCACAGTGCATGCTTGGCCAATCATGAGCCAGCAATGCACTGCGATGGCGCAGTGCATTGTGGGCCCTGAGCGCCGCACGAATTTGGCGCAAACGGCCCATAACGTTCGGTATTTGCCGAACGGGCGAACAGCCGATGTTCAAGTCGAACGTATGTTCGACTCAAACACGAAGCTCATCCCTACTGTCCAGTAAAGAGCTGTTTCATACATCTCTGAGCCCTTGTACACACGATCGGATATTCTGATGGAAAATGTCCGATCGGACCGTGTTGTCGGATAATCTGACAGTGTGTGGGCTCCATCGGACTGTTTCCGTCGGAATATCCGACGGACCAAGTTTGGGAGTTTGGCTATAAAATTTTCCGACAACATGATCCGATCGCGTCAGTTCCGATCGTGTGTAGCCTAGTCCAACGGACAAGGTGCCACGCATGCTCACAATAAATTCTGAGACGGAAGCGCTCGGTCAGGTAAAACTACTGCTCGTAATCGATATAGCACATTTGTCACGCTGCAATGTTAAAAATTCTTTAATGCAGCGCATTCTCTTTTTCTTTACAATGCTACAAGAATGAAGTTTTGCTGCTCATATTCACACACACACTTCTTCCAAACTTATTTCTTTATTCTTTTTCCTCATTTCATGAATACAATATTTTAATTTGTCACCCCAATCATATTTTTTATTTTTATTTGGTGGTTGGTTTTTTTAATCAACATCTCCTTTTTTGACAGTTTGCTCATCTTCGCAATGTTTTGTGTGTCAACTTACCAAAACACTATAAAACATTATTATCTTTTTATTTTATTGTTTTCTTTTTTAATCTAGAGGAGGTTGTTTGGTGTTGGTGCCCCTTGTTATTAATTTGACTTTGTATTTTCGAAATGTACCTGCCTACTCACAAATAAACTGTCCTTTTTGAAGTAAAACACATAGGCAAGTATTTCTTCAACCAAAAAAAAACGTTATTTAGGTGTCAAACAAATAAACAGGAAGGCAACGCTGGAGAAACTGGTCAATTTGGCGAAGCCTTTGGCCCCCAGGGCAGACATGAACTAATTTGAAAATGCAAAATTGGTGGCCTGAGGAGTACATATCTCAGGGAGAGCAGTCTGGTCCAGAAGTCCAAGAGATCAGGAAGAACAGATGCCATCTATGTCCCCAGGCTGTGGTCCTACAAGAGGCTACATCTTCTGTCAGACCAGACTGAACCCAGGCCATCACTCCATGGTCTTCCTTAGGCATTTCCCTCCAGGCTTCCTTCCAGGCTGTGGCTGGGCTCCTGTAGTTGGGGCAGGAGGAGGAGAAGGAGGGCAATGGTCGACCTCCCGGCTGCAACTTGCCACAGCCTCCTTCCGGCTGAGGTCTTCCTGTGTATGAAAATGGGACATAGTTTTAGTTTTTTGGTCATCAATCACACAATTTTGTGCTCATGACTGTTGCAAATTGAATGTTACCAAATACAACAGACTATCATTCTGAGCCCAGCATTTTTCATTCTTGTCCCAATCATTTTTAGTCACTACAGTCTATTGATATGTAAACCACTTTGTTAAATCACAACTTACTTATCAATGATAACATCTAGTTAACGTCATTAAATGTACGACAAGAAATATGTTCAACAATGCTATACCTGTTTCAATCTGGGCCCCTCCACATGTTGCTGCCTGGAAGGCCCAGGTTGGACATTGGAAGCCTCAGCTGGGGGTGAAGGAAGCCTTGAAGGAAGACTGTACAGTGGTGGCCTGGGTTCCCCCTGGTCTGCCAGAAAATGCAGCCTCTCGTAGTACAACATCCTGGGGATATAAATGGCATCTGGATCTCCTGATCTCAGAGAATTCTGGTACTTCTTGCGCTCCCTGAGATATGTACTCCTCAGGGCACCAACTTTGGCCTTCACATAGGTCATGTCTGCCGTGGGGACCATGGACTTTACAAAACCAAGCAGTTTCTCCAGGGCTGCCTTCCTCTTTCTTAGGTCATTATAAAAGGGGTTGTTCATCTGCCACAGGCAGGGCAGCTCCCTGAGCAGATCAATGAATAGCCCCATAAAATGCGATTTCTGGAAAGGATCCATCTTGTCTGCAAGACACAACACAAGACGAACCCTAATAATAATGCCATGCTAAACTCTCCTAATCTTGTCCCAACATAGGCCTATATAGAAGCAGTATAGGCTAGTGATGTACCAAGTTAAAAATTGTACCTTTGTTTGCACGATCAGCGCATCAGCTCCTCACTCTGATCACAGATCGTACCTACGATACATGCGTGTTGCGTTTTATATACAGTGCACATGCGTGAAACTCTGCCCGCCCCTGACGTTCTTTCTAGACTATTCCCCGCCCCTTCTCTTTCGGCGCAGTGGGGAGAGAACATGGCGGAGACACAGCAGGTGCCCAATAATAATTCCACTACCGAGAAGGAGGACGAGGAAAGCCCAGAGCCTGAAACGTCTTGATCCCGGAGGAGAAGATTTAAGGCCTCAAATATGTCTTTTGGAGAGATGTTGGACATATTGAAGAGGAACGACTATGATGGGAAGTATGGACCTTACCCAAACGCAAATATCAGAAAGGCCGAGATCATGACTAAAGTTGTGAAGAGTCTTCATAAGAATTTTGGGGTACGACGATCCAAGGATCAACTGAGAAAACGCTGGTCAGACCTGAAACTGAGGGAGCACGATCAGTACAGAAGGATCAAGCGAGTTCTTCAAAAAAGTAAGTAGTTGTCGTGTGTTCATATTATTATTATTGCTTGCATACTGCTCCATGTGCTTTAATTTAATGTTGTACAGTTTAAAATGGCCACTTTCATGTTCATGGGTTCAATCATTCGTAATAAACATCTTTCATTAGCCCACTCCAAAAACAATGTTTTGCCAACTTGCACTTGACTACATTTGTTCACACTGCAGGTAAGTATTCCAGCTTTAGAAAGTGTCAAAAATAATGTTTTTCACCTTTGAACTCTGCCAAAAAACACAATTGTACGACAATTCCAAGCAATGTTTCACATTCCTATTTCTGCCCTCTGTATGCTAAGTATTCCTTTTTTACATTATCATAGGGGAGGGAAGACTCTGGACGTCTGAGGACACCAGGGACCCCACACCTCCCAAAGAAGGGGAAATACCAACACCAGAAGCAGAGGAGGAGGAGGAAGGAGAGATTTTTGAAATTGGCAAAATTGTCACCGCAACAGGTGAGTGTCGGAGACCACAGCTTCTGGTAAGCTAATCAATGTATGTCTGCATATTTATAATACATGGTGTTTTTTTTGTTTGTTTTTTAGGTGATGTGGAAGAAGAATCGCATTTTACCAGTGAAAGTGCCCAGATCCTCATTGGGGAGATAATGAGCTGCAATCGCAATTTAGAGAATATGCAGAAAAACCATCAATGATGTTCAACAAAAAATTTAGAACATCATTGATGTTTTGGGGAGAGTCTGAAACACCCCAAACTAGCTAGCATCATTTTTAAATTTTCAAAAACCCTTTTATATTTAAAAAAAAGCCAAATTTGGAAGATGCACACAGTGTGTCAACATGTACTATCATATCTACATGATAGTACATGTACTATATGTATCTCCCATCATGGGGGCTTAATGTACATGTTTTGTGGGTGCAACCCCTTCCTTGCTACTAAAGTGGCTGAGATCAAGGGGTTGCACCCCCAAAACACGTACATTGATACCCCATGATCGGAGATAGCACATGTTGACATTAGGCATGGGATCAGGAGGAAACTGGCCACTTTGATTCTCAATTTGTGTGCATCTTCCAAATTTGGCTTTTCCAGGGGTGACACCCCATCCGATGAAGGCAATATCAGCACAGTTTGTACATACTCATGTCTGATATTGTCTTCACTTTTCAAAGTTGAACTTTGTAAGTTGTTCTGTGTGTTTGATACATGCCTGTTTACACAAAAATGCCAAGTTATAAAAATGCTACCCAAAATAATGTTATATACACCAAATATATTGGTTTGTTGTAAAACCCTTTTCTAAACGCACATGTGAATGTGCTTTGAGTAAAAAGTTAAATTATCAACAATGTGTGGCTTCCTTTTTCAATGTGCAAAAGCAGTATTTGGAGTAAAGTTGTTGTTTTCTGTGGCAATGGGTGTTATTTACTAAAGGCAAATCCACTTTGCACTCCAAGTGCAGTTTAATGTGCACTTTTGCCTTTAGTAATTAACACCCACAGTGATGGTTAAATTTCCCCAATCACGCCATTTTCATGACCCCACATATTTCTGACATGGTGCTAAAAATAAGCAATATTTTTGTCAGTAATGCACTACATACATTATCAACAAAAACAAGGTGTTTGTGTAGCAGACCCACAACATAATAAGATTATCTGAAGAAGAGACTGTCACCTCATCTTGCTCAGAACTTGGGTTTGCACTGATGCAGAAAAAAGGCCAAAAAAACAGCAAAAAAACCTAGGAGACACCTAAACAAAGCCAAGCAGTAAATGAAAACAAAGATTATTGCAGTTTCAAAGAAAAATTTATTTTAAAAAATGCCTCTCAGACATTGTCTGCCATATCAATGGCCCCCCTACCCACAAAGTACTCTATGTATTGGTTTCTGACCTCGCGGGCGCTTTGGGGGGGGGGGGGGGGGGGAGCCAGGACGAGCAGCTTCAAGGGCTGCGAGGTTAACATTTTCCGGCAAGTCTGCATCAGGGCCAACTGAGGCCACATAGTTTGCTGAATGTTTTTTCAAAAAAATGTGCAGAACGCAGCAGGCAAACACAATGTGACTTAGTTTTTATTCCGCCATATGTATTGGCATCAAAAATAGGTGGAACTGGCTGGCCATTATCCCGAAAGTGTTCTCCATGACTTTTCTGGCTCTGGCCAGCCAGAAATTAAAGATCCTCTGATCCAGGGTGAGGTTCCTCATCGGGAAAGGCCGGATCAGATGGTTTGCCAGAGCAAATACCTCATCCACGACAAAAACGAACGGGAGTCCTTCTCCATTCTCCTCTAGAGGTGGCGAGCCCAGACTGCCACTCTGGAGACGCCAGTAGAATTCCGTCTGCACGAACACTCCACCATCCGACATACGGCCATTTTTCCCCACGTCCACATACAGATAGTCATAGGTCGCTGACACCACTGCCAACATCATGATACTATTATACCCCTTGTAATTATAATAGTAGGACCGCGAGTTGGGGGGTGGGACGATGCGGCTGTGTTTCCCATCAATTGCACCTCCACAATTGGGAAAGTTCCAATGGCTGGCAAAGTGGGAGGCCACAGTCTGCCATTCCTGTGGCGTTGAAGGAAACTGTGGAGTGAAACAAGAAAAAAAAATTACTAATTTTGCACATCAACATTGCAAGCAGATTAGACACAAACATTTTTGGACAATATCAGTATAACATTTTGGGAAATGAGTATTTAAAGCCTAAAGTGTAAGGTCCCCTTATCAGATTCAGGCACTTGCACGACATGCTTTAGTGAATTCATCCATAAATCTGACCAGAAAAAAGGTAGGTATAGTGTGCATTGGGTTTGGCAAAGTCAGCAAATAGAGGATTGCTATCAGCTGACCTAGTAGTTGGGGGGAGGGGGGTTTCTTATGAGTTTGGCCCACCAAAAAAAAATACCACATCTGGCACTCTGCATGAATTTAAGCACACACATAACATTTTTACACATTTTAGGGGTGTTTAGGGGAAAGCAATACTATGGAGCTGACAAAATATATTGCTAAGTGACTAGGCTATAGGTTTATGGCCCCAGAAGAGCATGCTGGGGAAGTTAGTGAAGGCAAATATGCATGAAGGTAAAAAAAAGGAAATTGAAAAGCTTCCAGCATGCATGAGGACAAAGGGGCACAGCATATCAATTAGAGCATATTGCAATCATTGTAATTAGGGAATGAGGAAAGAAATACAATACATTAGAAAACATTAAATACATAGAATGTGATGTTAAACGAGAAAACTTACCTTCATATAGTCTTTCTGCAGGACCTGAATGATGGCAGAACAGGTCTCTGGAATAATGATTCCTAGAGCCTGGGGGAGATGCCTGTCGAGAAATTGAGGTCCTGAAGACTTCTCCCTGTCGCCAAGTAGTGCAACGTGGCGATGAGCCTCTGCTCTGGAGTGATGGCTTGCCACATGCAGGTATCCTGCCTGCTGATGTAAGGGGACAGCAAAGCCAGCAGACGGTGAAAAACGGGCTCCGTCATCCGAAGATAATTCCTGAAATCATCAGGATTATTCTCCCAGATCTCACAAAGCAAAGGCATGTGCGAGAACTGGTCATGCTGGAGCAACCAATTCTTGGTCCACGAACTCCTCCTCGCCCTGTTCATGGACCAGGCTTGTGTCAAAGCTAAAAGGCCAACACCAAGCCCCTGCACAGCACGAACTCTACGATGAGTACGCACAGGAAACATGGCTTTAAAATGGTCGGCTGGTCAGAACAGACAACAGAAGGCACTGATAAACAGCAAGGCCTGAAAGAACGAACTGAAAACCAGAAACGAGCAGACAATAAGCAATGAAAATCAAAGTGTACGATATACCAAGATATAGTCCACAATGACCAACAAATGCGAACTGACTACATGCACTGATAAGCAGATACGCACCGCCAAGCACAAACTGAAGAGCAGTAACGATCTGAAGCACAAATCTGAAAAGCGCGAATCATCACTAACCAAACTTCTACTAACACACGATAAACACAAGATCAGCAGAAAGAGCCCAAAGGGTGCCGGATGTGGTGCTGAACTTCCCTTTTCTAGTCCCGTCGTACACGGCTTACGTCACCGCGTTCTTGGCAACCGGAAAATAATTTCCTTCCAGTTGAAATTCCATTTGGCAACCATAAGCATTTGTATCTCATAAATGTTGTAAATAATGATGATTCCTCATCCAGAGGAATTTTGCAGAATCCACGTTTTGCGTCTACAATGTTGAAGACCTTGGCCTGTGGGATATCAGCGATCACTTGCTCTACAGTTTTTAATGGGTGATAAGTCCTCAGAACAGCCTTATTGAGGGGCACAGGATCAATGCATATGTGGATATTGCCATCCTTCCTGACTAGTGCTGCCTTGGCAGACACCCAGGGCTCCTGCACTGGTGCAATCATGCCCAGTCTAGTCATCCTTTCCAACTCTTGCAAGACTTTGTCTCTTATAGCCAGTGCGATCCTTTGAGGGGCACACAAAATAGACTGTACCGTTTCACCTAAGCGCATGTGATACATGACTCAAAGCTTACCAACAGTGTCAGTTTGAAACAAGTCCTCATAAGCGCTCATCTCAGGAGCCTGTTGTACTGCATGTACTTATGGACTGAGTTGGGTTAGATTTAAAAGCATGCTGTCTGGTAAGCCTAGCAGGCTCTTAACATTTCTATCCACAATGTGGAATAGCAGCAGCAGCAGCTTGTCCCTGGTAGATCCAAAGTAGAAGTATCCAGTGTCTGAATTGCTTGACTGCCATAAGCAATCAGGTTTACTTTATTTGACTGATCAATTTCAGCGTTGGGGTCAATGCTGTGCAATGTGGATAAGGACATGACATTGCATTTGGCACCAGCGTCAATTTTCAACTTGATATGCTGCCTGCTGTTGAGAAGGTGGTGAAAAGTTCTCCCTTATTTGCAATTAGGTCCATGCTTTCACAATGAAAACAGTTTTGGTGATCATCACTTTTCACTTAATTAATTTTGTGCACATTTTGTTGTTTAATATAACTAGATGGTGTCATCCACGCACCTCTATTTTGAGGCATGCACCTACAACATTTTGCAAAATGATTCCATTTGTTGCACAAGTTGCAACTTTTGGCTTTGGTGGAATCATTTTTCAAAATGTTGTAGGCCCAAGCCTCAAAATAGAGGTGCGTGGATGACACCATCTAGTTATACTAAACAACAAACATGCACAGAATTAATGAAGTGGCAAATAACTTGTTACGCCCAGTAGCGTGTTCACTACCACAGTTGCTGCATTGCCTTTTGTGCTGTTGCACCACAAACACTTCTGCCTCTCTTTTTAGATCCTTAGTGGCCCTTTCAGAATGTTCAAACATACATAGTTTGATGGCTGATTCCACTGTCAAATCCTTTTCCATTAAAAACTGAGCACAAACTGTTGTAGATACTACATACCAGTTCACATATCAGTTCATCTGTTTGTGCACCCAAATCAACTTTATTAGCCATCAGTCTCAGTGTGGCTGCATAGGATTGTATTCCTTCATCGGGTTTCTGAGCCATCATGTTAAATGCATGTCTGTCTATTATCACCTTATGTTGTGGTAAGCATATCTCATCTAACTTCTTAAGACATCAGACCCTCTTTGTCCTAATTTTCTTAAAAATGAAAAGACTCATATTTATCTAGTGCATCTGAACCAGCAAAATTAAGTGTAAGCTTGTACCTTTTTTTGACTTGTCTGAGTTCTGCTTTGCTGTACACGTCCCATTTTGAATGTCAGCCAGTTGTTAGCAATGTCATTATCAAAAATTAGGGGGATTATGAGCCTTGATGTTTTAGCGACTGGTCACTTTGGCCACCATGTAGATTTTGTTGAAGCAATGATGAATCGTCAGATGAACCTTGTAGAGAAGTTGTTTATTTCCAGCCAGTAGTGAACAGCATGTAAACCTTTTCTTAGTTTCACTTCATAACTTCCTACTTCCTCTTACCACCCCCAGGTCCTCACATGTAAATTTGAAACAAATACATATTTTACAAAACCCAAGCTTATTCCTAGCTCATTGGTCTGCCTCAAATAACCTTATGCCGCGTGCACACGGGCGGATTGTCTGCCCAACTTAGTCCGCTGAACCGTGCTTCAGCGGACAATCCGCTCGTGTGTGGGCTTCAGCTGACTTTTTCAGCGGACAGTCTGACGGACTTAGTCTTTCGGAATTTCTGTAATTTTGTCCGTCCAAACTTGGTTTCAGCGGACAATCCGCTCGTGAGTAGGCTAGTTCGACGGACTAAGTATGGCGCATGCTCAGAAAGGATTTACACGGCCGAAGGTTGCATTGCAGTGTATTGGACGTCGAATTTCTAGTCCCGTCGTACGTGCCGTACACGTCATCGCGCAAGCTTTCAGCGGACTGTCTGTTCATCGTGTGTGGTCAAGTCCGTTCATTTAAAAGTTGGACGGACTGTCTGTCGGATTGTCTGACGAACTTAGTTGGGCAGACAATCCGCCCGTGTGTACGCGGCCTTAAGCTTAATATGAACATGACACCAAACGTGTTGCAGATTTTAGGAGGAACAGAGACAACATCCAACTCTCACTTGTTTATAATTAAGGTAGACCCTGTGAAAACAGTTTCTTCATTGATATATGTAGACTTTAACCCTTTCATGACTAAGCCTATTTTTGGCATTTGGTGTTTACAAGTTAAAATCCATATTTTTTGCTAGAAAATTACTTGGAACCCCCAAACATTATATATAGTTTTTTAGCAGAGACGCTAGAGAATAAAACGGCGATTGTTGCAATATTTTATGTCACACAGTATTTGCGCAGTGGTGTTTTAAACGCAACTTTTTGGCAAAAGGGACACTTTCATGAATTTAAAAAAAACGAAACAGTAAAATTAGCCCAATTTTGTTGCATAATGTGAAAGATAATGTTACACCGAGTAAATAGATACCAAACATGTCACACTTTATAATTGCACACACTCGTGGAATGACGACAAAGTACGGTACCTAAAAATCTCAATAGGCGACGCTTTAATTTTTTTTTACGGTTACCAGGTTAGTGTTACAGAGGAGGTCTAGAGCTAGAATTATTGCTCTCGCTCTGACGATTGTGGGGATACCTCACATGTGTCATTTGAACACCATTTACATATGCGGGCACGACTTCTGTATGCGTTTTCTTTGCTTCGTGAGCTCGTGGGGACGGCGGGCACTTTAAAAAATGTAAATTTAAAATGAATAAATTGTTTAAAAAAAAAAATGTGATCACTTTTATTGCTGTCACAAGGAATGTAAACATCCCTTGTGACAGTAATAGGTGGTGACAGGTACTCTTTATGGAGGGATCGGGGGTCTAAAACACCCCCCACCCCTCCTTTACACTTCAAAGTATTCAGATCGCCGAAAACGGCGATTCTGAATACTGTATATTTTTTTAAAACCAGCGCCATTGGCAGCCGAGTAAACGGGAAGTGACGTCATGACGTCGCTTCCGTGTTTACTATGAGGAGACAGGAACAAAGCCAATTATGGCTTCGTTCCAGTTCCTCCCCAGCAGCCGGAGGCATCGCATCGTGAATCGGTGCTCCCTCCCGCTCCTCCGGCATAACAGCCGAGTGACTTTTAGCCACTTCGGTTGTTATGGCTGGATAGCCAATCACCCGCTGTAAAAAACGGTACCGGGATGATGCCTGCAGGTGCGGGCATCATCCCGGTATAACCCCCGGGTCACCTGACCCCGCCCCTCTGACGCTAGTTAGGGAAGCCAGGTTTTCCCCAATGACGTATGGGTGACCCCGCCCCCCTCTGATGTAACAGAAACCTGCAGCAGTGTCTCCTCAGTGGAGACAGAAGATGGATGGATGGAATGCGCTGGACTGAAAATCACCCGTCGCTGGATCAGATCAGCCATCACTGGACCCCGGAGAGATGATCATCCATCGCTGGATAGCAAGAGTGGATTACCACCGCTGGAATCTTTTTTTTTTTTTTTTTTTTATAAAGGAATTTTTCAAAAGTGTGTTTGTCTTATTTAACCATTTTTTACAGTTTCTTTGTGAAATGATAGGGGTACTTTTGTACCCCCTTACCATTTCAAACAGGGGGGGCGGGATCTGGGGGTCCCCTTGTCCCCATCAACATGGGGACATGGTGCTTTGAGGGGTCACAGACCCCCAAAGCATCCTCCCAATGATGAGGGCATGAGGCCTGGTAAAGTTCAGGAGGGGGGGCGCTCTCTCGTACCCCCTCTTTTCCTGCGGCCTGCCAGGTTGCGTGCTCGGATAAAGGATCTGGTATGGATTTTTAGGGGGACCCCCACGTCAATTTTTTTTTTCAATTTGACATGGGGTTCCCCTTAATATCCATACCAGATCTGAAGGGCCTGGTAATTGAATTTAGGGGAACCCCACACTTTATTTTTTATTTTTTTTATCAATGAATGAATTTTCAGCTCCGTAATACAGAGAACACTCATTGAGTGTTCTCTGTATTACGGGAGCCGACAATTCAAAGTGATTTTAAAATACTTTTTTTTCCTTGCGAAATTACACTTTGTGCAGGGACAGCTCTAAGCATGGGAAACATGTGCCCCTTTACAGGAATACTATAGACACCCCCCAGGTATGAAATTTAAAGGAATATTACACTTTTATTGTTTCACTTTAATCATTATTAAAATCACTGCTCCTGAAAAAACGGCTGTTTTTAAAACTTTTTTGCATTGATCCATGTCCCCTGGGGCAGGACTCGGGTCCCCAAACACTTTTTAGGACAGTAATTTGCATATTAGCCTTTAAAATTAGCACTTTAGATTTTGAACGTTCGAGTCCCATAGAATTTAATAGGGTTCTAAAGTTCACACGAAGTTTAGGTCTGTTCGCAGGTTCTGGTGCGAACCAAGCAGGGGGGTGTTTGGCTCATCCTTATTTACCCTCCTGTCATCTCAAAGGTATTATAGGACAATGAAAGCCCACACAATTAGGTTAAAGGAGTTATAAAGGCAGAAGTTTTTTTTTTATCTTAATGCATTCTGTGTAGCAGCCCTCCCAGCACCCCTTCAGCAATGTCCATGATCCCCTCAGCCATCCAGGACACTCCTCCTGATTGGCTGAGACAGAGCAGCAGTGCCATTGGCTCACGCAGCTGTCGATCAAAGTCAGTCAGCCAATAAGGAGAGAAGAGGGGGTGGGACCAGGGGGCTCTGTGTCTGAATGGATACACGGAGTTCAAACTCGGCTTGGGTGCCAGTTGTGGCAAGCTGCTGGCTGGAGGGCATGCAAAGGCGGGAGGGGCTAGAAACAGCCAAGAGGGACCCCGAGAAGAGGAGGATCACAGCTGCTCTGTGCAAAACCAACTGCACAGAGCATGTAAGTATAACATGTTTGTGATAAAAAAGAAAATGAGCCTTTACAATCAATTTAAAGTGGATGTAAACCCGATTCATGAAATTTGAGCTGGGCACATATATCTGCGGTGTTTCCTTATCTCTCTTCAAAACAATAAGTCCCGTGGCTTTCTCCTGATTAGGGATGAGCCGAACACCCCCCGGTTCGGTTCGCACTAGAACTTTCGAACGGACCCCAAATTCGTACGAACGTTAGAACCCCATTGAAGTCTATGGGACTCGAACGATCGAAATTAAAAGTGCTAATTTTAACTGATAATATGCAAGATACTGTCCTAAAAAGGGTTTGGGGACCTGGCTCCTGCCCCAGGGGACATGGGTCAATGCCTAAAATGTTTTTAAAAATGTTTGTTTTGGCGGGAGCACTGATTTTAATGACGAAGTGAAAAAAAAAGTGAAATATTCCTTTAAATATCGTGTCTGGTGTCTATAGTATGAGTGAGAAGTGCCACGTGTTTCCCGTGTTTAGAACAGTCCCTGCACAAAATGACATTTAACGGAAATAACGTCATTTAAAACTGCTTGCGGTTTTAATGTTATATCTGGTTCCTGCAATATGGTTGAAAATCACTGAGAAAAATGGCATGGGTAGCCCTCCCTGCCCATTACCAGCCCCTTTGGGTCTTGTACGGATATTAAGGGGAACCCCGTACCCATATTAAAAAAAGGAAATACGTGTGGCCCCCAGGCCCTATATACTCAGAACAGCAGTATACAGGTGGTGCAAACAAGACAGAGACTGTGTAGATTTGTTGTGTTAAGTAGAATCTGTGTGTAATTTTGAACTGGTACATGTTTAAAGTGTAGCTCCAGTCAAAAAATCTATTTTTAAGCTTTTTGGAAAACATAGGGAAGGGTTATCACCCCTGTATAATTTTGTTTTGCTGTCCGTCTTTTTTCATCTCACTTGCTGGTGTCTCCTTCCGTTTGCAAGTAGGAGATGTTTGTAAGTTGGATGTTTGAAAGTAGGGGCCTGCCCTATATGCTCTGCAGAAATGGCGGAACAAGGTGTTGGTTTTGCCACAACATTGTAAGCCCTCAAAGTGACTCTTGGTGGGTGCTGGAGCGCCCTGCTGTGAACGATTATATCAAGAATTGTAATTACATGCCATTGTTGAACAGTGGTAGAAAAATTGACCTTTGGTGGTTGTGGTGCTGGTGCCACAACACTATAAGTCCTCACAGTTACTCTGGGTGGGCACAGGAACGAGCCCTCCTGTGAAATATTATATCAAGAATTGTAATTACATGTCCCTGTTAAACAGGGGCTGAAAAATTGGGCTGCTGGCACTGGTGCTGGTGCCACGACACTGCCACCTCTCCCATATACTCTAGTTGTAGTGCAGGAATGAGCCCTGCTGCAAAGCATTGCATCAAAAATTGTAATTAAACGCCCCTGTTAAACAGGGGCAGAAAAATTGGGCTGGTGGCATCACCCAGAACCAAAGATGTTCTTCCAACATATCAGCGGAGGAGGAAGAGGATAGACAATCAACATAATAGGACAGTCACTCAGCATCAGCATAGGCAGTCTTGAATGGATGTGATATTTCTAAAAAAATTATTCGGTTACATCAGCTTCAGGTGCTTGGTAGCTGGGGGTGATCCAAGACTGATTCATCTTGATGAAGGTCAGTTGATCAACTGAGTCGGTGGACAGGCGCACCCTGTGATCGGTAACAAAGCCACCAGCAGCACTGAAGGTGCGTTCCAAAAGAACGCTGGATGCAGGACAGGCCAGTAGCTCAATTGCATACTATGCAAGCTCTGGCCAGTGATCCATCCTCAAGACCCAGTAAGCCAGAGGATTTTCGGTGGGAAAGGTGCCCAAGTCTGACCTTGCCCCTAGGTATTCCTGCACCATGTAAATCAGACGCTGGCGATGGTTGCTGGAACCGATCATACCTTGGGGCTGCGGACTAAAAATTTGTCTGAAAGCATCGGTCAGACAGCCACCTTCTCCACCGCTCCTTCTGACCGATGCCTCAGCAACACGTTGTCCAGGACCAGGAGTTTGTAACCTCCCAGTCTCTGGGAACGCGTTGCACAGACCTTTCTGCAAGGCCTCCCGGAGATGTCTCATCCTCTGCTCCCTCTGCGACGGCAAGATAAGGTCGGCAACCTTACCCTTGTACCGTGGATCAAGGAGAGTGGCCAGCCAGTAATGGTCCCTCTCCTTTATCCGAAGAATACGAGGATCCTTCCGCAGGCTTTGCAGGATCAGGGAAGCCATGCAGCGTAGGTTAGCTGAGGCATTCGGTCTGGAGTCCTCTGGGTCACTAAGGACAACATGATCCGCAGCTACCTCCTCCCAGCCACGTACAAGTCCCCGGGTTTCTTGGGACTGTAAACCACCCCTACAAGACTGCTGCTGCTGCTGAGTGCCAGCCTCCACCTCCATGCTGACACAATCATCATCATCCTCCTCCTCCTCCTCCTCCTCATCCTCTTCCTGTGTGATGGGTGGCACAGCAGGAACACTGTCTGGATAAAGGGGGCCTTGAGAGGTAAGGAAGTCCTCCTCTTCCTGCCTCTGTTCTGCCTCAAGTGCCCTGTCCATTATTCCACGCAGCATATGCTCCAGGAGGTGGACAAGAGGTACAGTGTCACTGATGCATGCACTGTCACTGCTCACCATCTTTGTGGCCTCCTCAAATGGTGACAGGACAGTGCATGCATCCCTGATCATGCCCCACTGGCGTGGTGAGAAAAAATCGAACTCCCCTGACCCTGTCCTGGTGCCGTAGTCGCACAGGTACTCATTGATGGCCCTCTGCTGCGTATGCAGCCGCTGCAGCATGGCCAACGTTGAGTTCCACCTGGTGGGCATGTCACATAGAAGGCGGTTCTTGGCAGGTTCACCTCCTTTTGGAGCTCAGCCAGCCGAGCACAGGCATTAAATGATCTGCGGAAATGCACACAGACTTTCCTGGCCTGCTTCAGGACATCCTGTAAGCCCGGGTACCTGCCCAAGAATCGCTGCACCACCAGGTTAAGAATGTGAGCCACACAGGGCACATGGGTCAGTTGTCCCTGTCGGAGGGCGGAGAGGAGGTTGGTGCCATTGTCGCAAACCACCATTCCTGGCTTAAGCTGGCGTGGCGTCAACCACCTCTTGACCTGCTCCTGTCCCCCAAACAAACCAGCGCAAGCACGGCATGGCATCGTTTTGCCTGCGTACTTGCGTAGCCCCTGGAACGCCTACGGAGCACCGCTGGTTCTGAGGACAGAGCACTGGAAGAGGCCATGGAGGAAGAAGAGGAGGGGGTGGAGGAGAGAGGTGTGTCACAACCAATAGTAACATTTTGGAGGCATGGTGGCGGAACAACCTCCAACGCTACTGCACCTTGTCCTGCATCCTTCCCAGCTGCCAGAAGAGTGACCCAATGGGCTGTGAAAGACAGGTAACGGCCCTGTCCATGCCTGCTGGACCATGAGTCAGCGGTAATATGCACCTTATCGCTGACCGCCCTGTCCAGCGAGGCAAGGACATTGCCTTCCACATGCCGGTAGAGAGTCGGATTCGCCTTCCGTGAGAAAAAGTGGTGTTTGGGGACCTGCCACTGAGGAACCGCACATTGTACAAACTCATGGAAGGGGGCCGAGTCTACCAACTGAAAAGGCAGCAGTTGAAGTGCTAGCAATTTAGCTAGAATTCAACCGCTGGGCATGTGGATGGCTGGGAGTGAACTTCTTTCACCGGTCCAGCAGCTGGGGCAGGGACATTTGCCTGCTATAATCGGATGTGGGTGTACTGCTAGCAGAGTGCCCGGAAGCACTTGGCTGTGACACACCTAATTCTACATCTTCATTCCTCTCAGAGCAGGTTTCAGAGAGGACTGAAGGTCTAGTGGAGTTGGAGATCCCAGCTGATGAGGAGCAAGGAGAGGTCCGCTTTGTTCTTTGGTGTGGGTCTTTGAGGTACGCTTGCCAACGAGCTGCATGGCAGGTCAACATATGTCTGGTCAAGCATGTGGTGCCCAAGCGGCTGATGTTTTGGCCACGCGAGATACGCTTGAGACATATGTTGCAAATAGCAGCGGTGCGATCTGATGTACTCGTCTCAAAAAAGGCCCACACCAAAGAACTTTTAGAATAACGCGCAGAGGCAGCGCCCTGCACAGGCGGAGCTCTGCGGTGTGATTCAGTCGGTGTGCTGCCACTAAGCTGGCCCCTGGAGGGCATCCTGCCTCATTGGACATGTGCCTCCTCCTCCTCCTCCTCTCTCCTACCAGGCACCCACGTGGAGTCAGTGCCCTCATCATCCCCTCCCTCAACGCTGGAGCAAACCTGGCAGTATGCTGCAGCTTGTGGAACATGACTGCCAGATTGCTGTCCTTCTTGAGCATCCCCTCTCTCTGCATTCATGCTACTGCCTTCCTCTAGCTGAGTATCATCATCAGAGCCTACAAAACACTGGGCATCCTCCTGGAGCATGTACCCAACACTGTGCTTAAAGAGTTCAGGAGACTCCTCAGGAGGAAGTGGTGGGTCTAGGGAAGGAGTCACTGATGATGACATTGAGAGGAGGGAAGACGATGCTTTGGCAGCTGCTTTGCTAGTACCCTGAGCCTGGGTGAGAGAGGATGAGGAGGATGTCCCATGGCCACGTGCTGATGATGACGATGCACCGCGTCCACGACCAGCACTGTTGTCTCTAGACACAGAGCCTGCTTGCCCTCTTTTATCGTCTCGCAGCTGTCTGCCTCTCCTTGCTGGCCTTCCAGACATGGTAATGGCCTGAAGTGAGATGGGAAAACCAGCAATTGGGTAATGTATATTGTGCTGGAGGCACACACAACATCCACTAACTTCTGCAGATGGCAGATGGCTCAAATAGAGAAGAGCTATGTAGGTGGATATAACGGTGTATACTGGGTTCAGGGCACGCAGACAGCACGCACCATCTCCTACAACTGACTGCAGGCGCTATTTAAAACGAGCAAGATAGCTAGCTATATAGGTGGATATAGCGGTGTATACTGGGTTCAGGGCACACAGACAGCATGCACAATCTCCTACAACTGACTGCAAGCTCTATTTAAAAAGAGCAAGATAGTTAGCTATATAGGTGGATATAGCGGTGTATACTGGGTTCAGAGCACACAGACCGCACGCACAATCTCCTACAACTGACTGCAAGCTCTATTTAAAACGAGCAAGATAGCTAGCTATATAGGTGGATATAGCAGTGTATACTGCGGTCAGGGGACACAGACAGCAACCACTACAGAAGAGCAAGAACGCAAAATCGGCCGATAACGATCGGTGTATACTGTGTTGAAGGTACACAGAACACCCACTAACTCCTACAGACGCCAACACACTACACAAGGCCTTATATAGTGTGGGGCGTGTACTACACAGCCTGAGCTATGATTGGCCACAGGCATCCTGCCTGTGGCCAATCATGGCTCTCCTCGCTGCCAGCGCTGTGATTGGCCAAGCATGCGGGGTCAAAGTGCATGCTTGGCTAATCATGAGCCAGCAATACACTGCGATGGCGCAGTGCATTGTGGGCCGTGAGCGCAACGCAAATTTGGTGCGAACGGCCCATAACGTTTGGAATTTGCCGAATGGGCGAACAGCCGATGTTCGAGTCGAACGTATGTTCAACTCGAACACAAAGCTCATCCCTACTCCTGATCAGTTCCTATGTTATCAGCATGATAACTTCTGACAAGTCCTCTGGCAACTGTAAGAAAACCAGGCTGAAAGTTGTGTCGGGGAGGTTGCTATAAATAGATTAGCAGACAGCTGAACTATTCACAGGACAAGGCTGAGAGTCTTTGCCACTGTGGATTGGGAGTGTGTGCCTTTCCTCCAATCAGCTGTCTTGGCTGTATGCCCAGACTTCACACTCATTTTTGAACAGGAAGAAAATATCTGTAACACGATCTGAACTTTCTAATGATTACATAAAGCTGAAGATTGAAAACGTATGTAGGGAGATTTGTTTCATCTCTGTGTATCCATCTAAGGCTGTTAATGTCACTGGATATATATGAGGGTTTACATCCACTTTAAGGAATATTTTTTTCATCCTGATGTGGTGCTGCTGAATCAATTATTTTCTGTGTTACTCATCTTCTTGGCCTCCTATCTCCATAGCATCACTCACATGAAAGGATCTGCCAGTCAGTGTCAGGGCCTCAGGACATATTTAGCCTAGTCACTTTTTGAAATTCGTTATCAGGGAAATAGGCTGCGCCAGTTGCGCCGTATCCCTGCGTGCATGCACACAGGAACGGCGCTCTGCCGCATACATTTGTGCACTAGAACTGTGCACGCGCATTCTCTGCCCCACTGAGTTGTGCGTACGCACAAGCGCGCACATAACGTGACCCTTTGCCCGGCCTATAAAAGGAGCTTCAGCACTCAGACAAATAGTTTTCAGGTATCCTGAGATTCCTGCTTCTTGTACCTGTGTATTGCTTACCCGTTGTGACCCGGATTGCTTCAAGACCACGCTGACTCTCTCCTGGACCCGACCCCTGGCTTGTTTCTCAGAAATTCTGCTCTCTCTGGTGTTTGATCCTCAGCCTGTACTTGGACTTTGCCTCTTGTCTTCTGTGATCGAACCGCAACCTGCCCCTGGATTGCCTTTGTCTCAGCGCTTTGGATTATTACTTGTTCCTGGACTCCTTGATTGTGTTTGACCCTCGGCCCGCCTTTAGACTTTGCTTATCTCCTCACAGACTTGTTGCTGTTTACTTCCTGGACCTCTCCTGGGTCGCTACCTACCTACCCTGCACAGCTACCTCCTTGACCTTCACGCAAGTCAGGTGTCCTACACGCAAATTGACGGCCAACTCCAACAATTGGCTGCGACTCCTGCACCATTGAATACAGTGCAAGCATCCACCAGTAGAGCCTCTTCACCTCAGGTCCAGTCACCACCAACTATGATGATGGCTGTGCCCGAACCCAGAGTACCCACACCTGAGTGATTTTCGGGTGATCAGAAAAAGTTCAGGGCCTTTAAGAATGCTTGCTCCCTGTATCTGTCTCTGCAACCCAGGACTTTTTCTTCGAAGATTGTTAAAGTCGGATTTATCATTTCTCAGTTATCTGAAGAGCCCCAAGCCTGAGCTCACAGCCTCATGGAACAAAGAAGCCCCCTCTGGAATAGTGTGGATACCTTCTCCAAGGCCGTGGGTCAATTATATGATGACCCCAGCACACCGCTACAGCTGAGGCCACCCTGCACACCCTATCACGGGAAAAGACAAGTGGAGGACTATACAGTCGAATTCCGCAAATGGTAAGCTGACACCTACTGGAATGATTCTGCCCTCAGATATCAATTTCGTCTTGGCCTCTCTGAGAATTTAAAAGATGAGCTGGCTCGAGTAGAGACTCCCGCTTCCTTGGAGGACTTAATTCAATTAGCCATGAAACTGGACAGACGCATGTGCGAGCTGCGCTCTGAGTGCCTTCAGGTCTCCTGACCCAGCTGGATGCTCCCTAAAGCCACCGTTCCTTATCCACCAATTCCGGTCCCTTCAGGTTCCTCGGCCCCAGAAGGGGAACCAATGCAATTGTAACTAGTTTTTCCTCGTCTCACCCCTGATGTGAGACAACGGAGATGCCAGGCCAACCTGTGCCTATACTGCAGAGGGCTTGGTCACTACCTTCGCAACTGTCCAGTGAGACCCAGTAAGTAGTTTGTTATGAAATATCAAGCCACAGGTCTTGCTCAGTCTTACGTGACTCTTTCTGTTTCCCTACAGCTGGCGGAAGAGAAGATTCAACTACCGGCCATGACTTTTTCAGGAGTATGCAGCTGCTTCTTGGGCATTTCCACTGCTCAAAGACTGCGCATTCCATTCCAGGGTAAAAAACGAAATCTTCTTTTTCACCTAGCTGATGGGTCTCTTCCTCACTCTGAACCAGTTACGCAAGAAACCCAACCAAACCTTACCATCACAGACTCAGGTAATCCTGCGCTACGATCTCATATACTCTCCTATGTTCCCTATTATCTTAGGACTCCCTTGGCTGCAGGCTCATGATGCCCAAACTGGGGCAAGAAAAGGGTCTCCTTCACGTCCTCTTACTGTACCCAGCATGGTTTCATTCCAGCTCCAGCTCCGTACATGGCAGTCATTCCAGTATTGGATAACCTCCAGCACATCCCTCCAGCATATCTAGAATTTAAAGATGCGTTTGATAAAAAAGAAGGCCGACCGCTTGCCACCTCATTGGTCTTACGACTGCCCTATTGAACTGTTACCTGGCTCTGAGATCCCTTTCGGGCGCATATTTCCATTGTCCGAGACTAAACTAAAGTCTCTCAAAGCCTATATTGACAAGAACCTATAAAAAGGCTTTATTCGCCCATCTTCAGCTCCAGCTGGGGCCGGTATTTTCTTTGTGGGGAAAAAAGATGTCTCTCTCAGACCCTGTATTGATTACAGAGAACTTAACAAAATAACCATCAAGAAACATTACATGCTTCCACTCACCCCAGAGTTATTCCAGCGTTTCCGGACTTCCAGCATATTCTCCGAATTAGATCTATGGGGTGCCTATAACCTCATCTGAATCTGTGCCGGTGATGAGTGGAAAACAGCCTTCAGATCCAGATTTGGTCACTATGAGTACTTGGTGATGCCATTTGGCCTGTGGAACACAACGGCCACCTTCCAACACCTAGTAAATTATATCTTTAGAGACTACCTTGATGACTTTGTAGTGGTTTACTTGGATGACATCCTTATTTTTTCTGCCACTATCGAAAACTTCATCGGGTCCATGTAAAAAATGTCCTCACCATCTTCAGACAACACAGACTTTTCAAATTCACATTTTTCTGCCTTAAGGTAAAGACTATGGTTCAATTCCTAGGCTTTGTCATCTCCACCGAAGGAATCGCCATGGACCATCAGAAGGTCAAAGCAATTCTGGATTGGCCTGCTCCAGGGGACAAAAAAGCTGTGCAACAGTTCATAGGCTTCGTTAATTTTAATTGAAGATTTATTGTTGGGTTCTCATTGGGTTGTCGCCCCCATCACTCAGTTGACCCGTCAACGCGGTCAGTTCCAGTGATCCCAAGAAGCTCAGGAAGCCTTTACTAAATTAAAGACTTTGTTTACTACCACACCCATTCTTCAGCATCCAGACCCACTTCTGCCATATGTGTTGGAGGTCGATGCCTCTAAAACTGCTACGGGGCCATCCTTTTGCAGCGACAAGGGCCCAAAGCCCTTCTGCATCCAGTGGCCTTTGCATCTCAGAAGTTAAGCCCTCATGAGAAAAATTATGACGTGGGCGATCGAGAGCTACTGGCCATTAAGTTAACTCTAGAAGAGTGGAGGAATCTCTTAGAGGGTACAACCCATCCTATCACAATTTTCACTGACCACAAGAACCTAGAATACCTCAGGACTGCCAAACGGTTAAGACCCCAAAAAGCCTGTTGGGCACTCTTCTTTTCTAGGTTCCACTTCCACATTTCTTACCGGCCCTGATGCAAAAATGGCAAGGCAGATGCACTTTCCCAGATGTTCCCTGAATATTCCTAGTTAACTGAACCCAGCACCATCCTGTCTCCACAAAACTTCCTCTTGCTCACGCAATCTGACTTGGCAGCCACCATCAAAACAACCCCAGCCTTGTAATGATCCAGTAGTGTCCTCCTTGGAAGAACGTGATAATCTGTTTAGGGCTCAGAACAAGGTCTTTGTCCCTCACAAAGTAAGGTCACTAATCCTAAAGACTTTTCATGACCACAAGTTGGCCGGTCATTTCGGAGGTCAAAGTGTAAAATTGAATACTCACCTTTCCGTAATTTTCCTTTCCTGGTGCCTACCCATGGCAGCATACCAATGGTTGATGGTTCTGCCCTCAATCAACCCACAGGACCACGTAACTCTATAAAAAAAAAAGTTACTCCCCCTCAGGTATTCTTTGTAACTAGTCTTCAGAACATTAAGGATTACTGAAAGGAGGGTGTATGCTGCCATGGGTAGGCACCAGGAAAGAAAAATTACGGAAAGGTGAGTATTCAATTTTTCGTTTTCCTGGTGCCTCCATGGCAGAATACCAATGGTAAATTACTTGCTTACAGGGAGGGTACTGCAATAATGATTTTTCAGAGCTGATAATTCTAAGGTTTTTTTCCCAAAATCTCGGGAGGTGTGGACTGCCAGATCTAGTCTATAGTGTGACATGAAGATGTTGAAGGATGACCAACTAGCCACTCTGCAAATTGTCTCAGGGGAGACCCGCACCAAGGCTGCCTATGAAGAGGCCATTCCCCGCCTCGAATGAACATTCACCGCAACTGGGACTAGGAGCCCACTAGCCCGACATGCCCTCTGAATTAGTTTTAGGATCCAGCTGGCTAAGGTCGTCTTGGATGCCGGCATTCCTTTCCTTGCACCCTTGGGAATAAACAGATGGCGATCCTTGCGTAATTGCTGTGTCAACTCTAAATAATGCCTCAGGGACCTGGCCACATCCAATTCATGTCGTTTTGAAGAGGTTGGATCTTCTCTGAAGGCCGGGAGAACCCATTCTTGATGAATTTGGTAAACTGATGGTACCTTCGGAAAAAAGCTGGTGAATAGGCTGCAGAACCACCATATCTGGAAAAAAACGTGACGTAGGGTTCTCTAGCTCCCAAAGCTTGAATTTCCGACACCCTGCACCCTAATGTTATGGCAATCAGAAATGTTGTTTTCCATGTAATATCATGCAATTTACACTCTTCAGTGGGTGCAAAGGGTGGACTGGCTAAGACGTTGAGGACAACTGTCAGATCCCACTTGGGGTAAAGAGTTTTCCTAGGAGGATGCAACCTTAGTACAGCTTTTAGGAAGCAGTCTGCGAGGGGCTCCAGTGCCCAGCGTGTGTCTGTTAAGGCTGATAAGACCGAAACCTGAACTTTCAGCGTGTTTAGACCTAAGCCTAAGTCCAGGCCCGACTGCAAGGAGAGTAGAACATTATGAACTCCAGGATCCAGTGGATTGAAATGGCTGGATTCTGCCAGCTGGGTGAATTTTTTCCATACCCTATAGTAGGTGGTATTGGTAGATGACTTCCTTGCTTGCTACAAAGTTTGTATAACTTCATGTGAGCACTCTAGGCTGACCAGTCTTTTCCGCTCAATTTGCAGGCCCTCAAGTCCAGGATCTCCACATGTGGGAGGAAGAAGTCACCTTGCGATAGGAGGTTGTCCGAGTGGGGAAGCAGAAGTGGATTGCACAAAGCCATCTTGATTAGAAGCGGAAACCATGATCTCCTCGGCCAGTATGGGATGACCGGCAGGATAGTGACCTTCTCTTATGTCAGCCGCTGGAGGAACCTCAGTATCAGGGGAATCAGAGGAAATGCATACCCCTTCTGGAAATTCCAGGGCTTGATTAGGGCATCTACCCCGGCTGACCTCGGAGATAGGAACCTCGAAAAAAACTGAGGAGTTTTGGCATTCAATGGGGAGGCAAAAAGATCTATCTGGGGAGTACCCCACTGTTGGCATATCCAGCTTAAAACTTGTGGATTTACATAGTTACATAGTTAGTAAGGTTGAATAAAGACACCAGTCCATCCAATTCAACCTGAGTGAGTGTCTACAATTGTCCCTTTGTCCCTATCCCTGTATATTGCACACTCACATCAGTCCCTACCCCCAAGGAGCCCACAATCCAAGGTCCCCATTCATATACTAGGGCCAATTTTGGACAGAAGCCAATTAACCTACCTGCATGTCTTTGGAGTGTGGGAGGAAACTGGAGTACCCGGAGGAAACCCACGCAGGCACAGGGAGAACATGTAAACTCCATGCAGGTAGTGTCGTGTTTGGGATTCAAACCAGCGACCCTTCTTACTGCTAGGCGAGAGTGCTAACCACTACATCACTGTGCCACCCGAACACCACTGTGCCGCCCAACTACACCACTGTGCCGCCCTAATTCAGTGACCACTCGATGTTGTTGAAAGATCTAGAGAGATGATCGGCTAGTTGATTCTCGCGGGCTGGGATGTAAGCGGCCCAAAGGTCAATCAAGTTTTTCTTGGCCCAAGATATAATCGGGGCTAGCTCGCAGCCTAGGGGCCTGTTGCGTGTCCCCCCCTGGTTTCGAACATAAGCCACTGCCGCTCTCTGTTGTCCATCTGGAGCAATGTGGCCTTACCCCTGAATAGTGGATCCAGATGTAAGATTGCCATCCATGCTGCCCTTAGCTCTAGGAAGTTGGAATTCATCCCTTCTGCATTGAATCGCCACCTCCCTTGCACTAGTTGGTTTTGGAAGTGTGCCCCTCATCCTAGCTGGCTTGCATCCGAAGTAAGGACTGACCATGAGATGGGTCCCAGGAACCGGTGAACCAGAAGGTTGGGTGGTCTTGTCCACCACCAGAGGCTGGACTTCATTGACAAGGTGATGACTGTTAATTACACCAGGTGCTTCCTTCTCCACTGCGCCAGAAAGCCTGACTGGAAGTCTCGCAGATGCCACCTGGCCCACTTCACCATTGGTATACAGGATGAATGGGACCCTAGGAGGCTCAGACAACCTGTTGCTGGCATGGAGCGGCTCCCTAACGCCTGCTTCACCTTCTGGGTGAATATCGGGATCTTTTCTGGTGGGAGTGACATGGCTTTCTCTGGGGTGTTGAATGAAGCTTCCAAGAGGCACTGACTGCATGCCAATTTATCCGGGAGAGCTTGCTTCCCACAGACCCAGCAGGCCTTCTTCCCTGGATGTGCTGACCTGCCCTGGGAATTATGCCTGCTTGAGACATGTTGGGGTGATCTCCAACTGCTGCGGGAAGCATACGCAGATGATGTGTGCGAAAGCCAAGAGCTTCTGTGACCTCTTGACCTATCGGCAGAATCTCTGTGGGAAGATCTGCGAGATGATTCTCGGTGCGGGCTGTGGAAATAAAAGAACAACGAGATATTTCCAAATGCCCCGAGAAAGCTCTTTTTTTTTGAGACTTACCCAAATGTTGCAGCCCTTACCTAGTGGGATGTTGAGGATGTTTTTTATTATGCAGCATGATGATATCAGAGGCAGCTAGGAATGGGAAGATAAAATAATAATAAAAAATAAATATATGCTTGCGCATATATATATATATATATATATATATATATATATATATACAGGCCCTGGCCAAGGTAGAGTCCTGATGTGTGTGTGTGTGTATATATGTATATATATATATATATATATATATATATATATATATATATATATATATATATATTTATATATATATATTTATATTTATATATTTATATTTATATAGACACACACACACATACACATCAGGACCAGGGCCATCTAGAGAGAGAGAAGGTGGTTAAGACACTCAGGGATACCTTCCCACTGCCAGCCTGGATAAAATGATACTTCAAGCTGTTTAAATAGGAAATTTCAGCTTGCCCGCTGCCTGGCTTCAGCAGGCTACTGGGCATGCTTAAAGCATTCCGCTGTAGCCCAGCTCCCCCGGGGGGAAGAAGGAAGAGCACTGTGATGGCTGCTGGCCATCCCAGGGAGCCAGCCATGAGGAGGAAAAGCAGCATATTGGCCTGGCTGATTAGAAACCAGTATCTTGTACTAAAGGCTCCCCCGCCGGGGGAATTCTGTGATAGGCAGCCGGGAGACTGAGGAGAACACATGCTCCTGGATCTCTCTGCCCCAAAAAGATCCACAGAAAAATGCTCCCATACTTATCTGGTGCATTTAGCAACCCAATTAATGAGACTCCATACTGCAGGAGAGCATGAACCTGCAATGGTCGCACCATATGATGGTGAGGTAGGGCTGGACTGTGATCCTGCAGGGATGAGGACAGGAAAAAGAATACCTGAGGGGAGATTAACTCTTTTTTATAGAGTTACGTGGTCCTGTGGGTTGATCGAGGGTGTAGCCGTCAATCATTGCTATGCTGCCATGGAGGCACCAGGAAAAACATTTACTTCCTGGACCTCTCCTGGGTCGCTACCTATCCTGCACAGATACATAGCCATGAAACGCGTTGTGCTATTAGATGCCTCTCATACTATTTTTATACATTATCTATTGTAGGGGATCAGGGGGCGAAGAGCTGGCTCAGAGGCAGTCCATTAAAATAAAATTGGCTTTTATTCAGCAAAACAAAAAACATAAGATCAGACAGACTTGTCTTATCACACGGATGTGCACACAGGTACAGCTCACAGTTCATCATCCCACAGGCTTAGAGGTAACAGTTCATAGCTCCAAACACAGCTAAAGTCTTTTTGTGGTTTAAGCTCACCCAGCAGGTACACCTTCCAGCAATGGAAGTTTCCACACAGCGTGCTGCTGTGTCTCTCTCTCCTACTTAACAAATCCACACTGACACTTTTAGCACAACTGATAATAAGCAGGCCTGAAGGGGAAGTACTTGCCTTCTTCAATTAACCCCCTCTTAATCCTTCCCCAGGCTGACCATCTACATATCCCCCCTCTGTTCCAGGCCAGGGGTCTGGACACCACGACTCCAGTGGCAGTAGACCCAGGAAAGGGCATCCGCATTCTGATGTACCTTTCCCGGTCTATGTACCACTACAAACCTGAAGTCCTGTAGAGCAAGGAACCACCGAGTGATTCTGCAGTTTTTATCTTTATTTTGGGCCATCCACTTAAGTGGTGCATGATCTGAAACTAACTTGAAGGGTCGGCCCAACAAGTAGTAGCGGAGTGTCTCCAAAGCCCATTTTATTGCGAGACACTCCCTTTCCACAATGGAATAGTTCCTCTCAGCTGGTGTGAGCTTCTGGCTCAAGTACACCACAGGGTGCTCATCGTCCCCAATCATCTGGGACAGTACTGCACCCAGACCCAATTTTGAGGCATCTGTTTGTACTAGGAATTCTTTTTGGAAGTCGGGAGCTACCAACACTGGTTCCTGGCACAAAGCTTGCTTCAATCGGCAGAACACTGCTTCTGCACTCCACTGAACAACAGTTGCATTCTTTCCCTTGGTGAGATCAGTTAGAGGTGCTGCTAGACTGGCAAAGTTGGGGACAAACCTCCTATAATAGCCCACAATGCCAAGGAAAGAACGCACTTGTTTCTTTGTGAGTGGACGGGGCCATTTATGAATAGCCTCCACCTTGTTTAGTTGGGGCTTAAACACACCCCTGCCTACAACATACCCCAGGTAGCAGGCCTCCTCCAACCCAACCTTACTCTTTTCCAGGTTCACTGTAAACCCCGCCTTTCGGAGGGCATCCAAGACCAACTGGACCTTCGGTAAGTGACTCTCCCAGTCCTTACTAAAGATGACATTGTTCTCAAGATAGGCTCCTGAGGTCTCAGGACGAAGTCTATGGCCCTCTGGAAAGTGTTTGGGGCCCCATGAGGATGCCTATAATGCTGTACAGTGCTGAGCACACCACACCACTAAGCATGTTGTTAAGGAGTGGGCTGTGTTTCTCCTCTCGGCAAGCAAGGTAGTGACCATTGGGTCACTACCTTGCTTGCTAGGAGGAGAAACACAGCCCGCTCCTTAACAAGTCGCCCTCCTGAGTTAATTTGTTATAAAAGATTCATTGACAATCTAATAATGGTATGGGAGGGTGATCAAATTAGTTTAGACAGATTTGTGGGTACCATGAATGCTAATACCAAGAATATCCAGCTGTCCTGGAATTATAGCCGGGACAAGATGGTATTCTTGGATCTCGAAATTAGAAGGGAGGGGGAGAAATTGCGTCTTAATAACTATTTTAAACCAACTGATCGTAATTCATACGTTCCTCTGGGGAGTTGCCATCACAGATTGTGGTTGTGTAACATCCCCAGAGGACAGTTTGTGAGATTGAGACGCAATTGCTCTAATGTTGAAGATTTTATTGGTCAGTCACAAATTCTGTCCTCTAGATTCCAAGAGAAAGGTTACAATAAATTAGAACTTGACAATGAAATTTCTCGAATTCAACAGCTGGATAGGTCCTTATTGGTCTCTGACAGGGTGAGAGAGTCTAGTGTGGATGGGACGAATTTCAAGATGGTACTAGATTATAGCGTCCAATATAAAAAATTTGAAAAATTGGTGGCAAAAAATTGGTTCATTTTAAGACAGGATCGCATTTTGGGACCTCTCCTACCTGAACGCCCCTCTTTTGTATATAAAAAAGCCCCCTCTTTGCGGGACCAATTAGCTCCTGGTGTTGTTGATCCCCCTGTACAAACAGAGAGCAGGCTTTTTTCATTCTTATATGGGTTCTACGCATGCGGACGATGTACTGCATGCAAACATTCTAAATGTAATGTTAAAAAGAGAAAATCTTTTGTGGCCGCAGCCAATAATAGGGAATATAATATTGACCAATTAATTACATGTGCGACTGTGGGGATCGTATACATGCTTCAGTGTGGCTGCGGCCTTCAATATATAGGTAAGACCTCTAGGCCCCTCCATGTTAGACTGGGAGAACATGTCAACAACATTAAAAAAGGCCTTAAAACACATAATGTGTCCCAGCATTTTAAATTAGTTCACGCTCCGAGTCCAAAAAGTTTAAGCTTCTGGGGTATAGAAAAAGTAAACAAACATTGACGTGGAGGGAATGTTTTGCGACAACTCGGAGAGAACCATATTGGATCCACGAAACTAAGGTTCTTACCCCTGGGGGCCTTAATGTAGAATTTGATTTAAATTGTTTTATTTCGGATAGGTAGTTTATTCAATTTTTTTTTTTTTTGCATGCACGGATCAGGGTTGCTACGGGTGACGTCTCGTGTTATTGGTTGATTTGGTGTCGAGCTGAATTGTCAGTTTAGACTATATGAGGAATTTTTACTCCCTGTATAGAATTGATATTAAGTGTCAATTAGATTGGAAGAAATTGTTAGTAATTTTTACAAATTGCCTAAATTTCATTGTTTTTATTACTTTTTATTACCCTTTTAGGTATAATTCCTTTTCTCTCTTTTGGAAATATACTTTTTTTTTCTATAATTAGGGTACAGTTGGAGATTTTATTTGTGATCCAATATACCCTTGCTTCGGTTTGAGGCTTGTATAGCCCTGCCCTATCAATTGTTTGGGCTTTAGGGAGCAAGGTTTCATCTGTGCTTATTTCATTTATCTGGCAGAGTGTTTGAATCTCCCTTTCGTTTTCCCCCATGCCTGGTCTTTTGTGTGTTTCCTATTTCCGGGGTCACGTTTGTAATGTTCGCCTCAGGATTCGACCTGCGCATGGGCGATCTCTTATTGACCATCGAATTTCGTTTTGACCATCACATTTTTTATTGACCATCGAATCCGTTATTGGCCATCGAATCTTATTGGCTATCGAATAGCATTATTAGTATATAAGCGGGTGCTTTTCGTTACGCCGTCGCCGCTGATGAAGTCCCGCCTACCTTGTGGGGACGCAACGCGTACGGACCACGTGACTTTAGCCGTGACATCACCCACTTGTTTACAACGCTGATCCGTGCATGGATGGTTTTTCTGACTGTATTATAACTTTGTCTGCAACTTGGCACTGGAGAGCAGTGCCATACCATGTGAGTGTATTCTTTTAAATCTGCTTTTTTAATAAATTTTGAAACGGAGAGCACTATTTGTTGCCCTTTTATATTTTTATATATACTTCACGGGATTATGCTGGTATAAGGGATATGAGAAGGATTAACCTTTGGAGCACCAGCACTGGAAAGCTGTTACCTGTGATTTACCCCTGGTGGGGATATGCTTGTTTGACCTGTCTGACTTGTCAGGGGTCCATTGCTTAAGGTGAGAGTCCATCTTATCCTCCGGTGGAAGGGATCACATCATCACTTCTCATTTTGTTGAAAGAAGACACTCTGCACTTGTGGACTCTTGATGCTTCCCTTATCTATTCTGCATTCTATTTATTTGTTATTTAGTTTGTGTTGTGTATCTGCGCTGTACTGTTGTATTTTTATTTTTGATTGTGGGATTTGGTATTTTGTCCTATAGTATTCTAGCTGCAGGATTTTGCTTTGTGTATATTTTATATGTTTAGCGCTGGTTGATCTGTCTCTGCGCTCCTTAACAACCAGGTATTCTTTACACAGAATTTGGATTAGACTATCATTTTTCACCCAATCTGAATTTGTTACAAAATGAATAAACAAAACTAAACAAATTCCCAAACGATGTAATATAACGAAACATAACAAAAAATCTAAACCAGTTTTTCCATTCTGCACATGTCTAGTCACTTTCTAAAATATCCAGTGCTTTGTAGTCATAAATGGTGACACTTTAAAAAAAAAAAGGCTTCATGTTCCTGGAAACAGCTGTAGATTATGTGGGAGCATTGTTGTGGTTACTTGACCCTTGTAATTAGCCACATAACATGGTTGTGACTTGTAAAATAGCATAACGTTTACTTATAAAATGGTTTTGTGCCAGTATTAAAGCATTCATATTTGCCAATGCTACTTATCTAATGTACAAATATTGTGCTACTGAGTTTCTAAAGTTGAATTCTTTAAAAAGTCTCTTTAAGCCCTTGTACACATGGTCGGACATTCCGATGGACAATGTCTGATAGGACCGTTTTGACGGATAATCCGACTGTGTGTGGGCTCCATCGGACTGTTTCCGGCGGAATATCCGACGGACCAAGTTTTAGAGCTGGGCTATAAAATTTTCCGACAACATGATCCGATTGCGTCAGTTCCGATCGTGTGTAGCCTAGTCCGACGGACAAGGTGCCACCCATGCTCACAATAAAATTCTGAGACGGAAGCGCTCGCTCAGGTAAAACTACTGCTCGTAATCGATATAGCACATTCGTCACGCTGCAATGTTAAAAATTCTTCATGCAGCGCATTCTCTTTTTCTTTACAATGCTACAAGAATGAAGTTGTTTTACTGCTCATATTCACACACACTTCTCCCAAACGTATTTCTTTATTCTTTTTACTCATTTCAGCAATACAATATTTTAATTCGTCACTTCTCCCCAATATTTTTTATTATCTTTTTAAATTATGGTTTTCTTTTTTAATCTACAGGAGGTTGTTTGTTGTTGGTAAATCTTGTTATTCATTTGACTTTGTATTTTTGAAATGTACCTGCCTACACACAAATAAACTGTCCTTTTTGAAGTAAAACACATACGCAAGTATTTCTTCAACCAAAAAAAACCTTTATTTAGGTGTCAAACAAATAAACAGGAAGGCAACGCTGGAGAAACTGGTCAATTTGGCGAAGCCTTTGGCCCCCAGGGCAGACATGAACTAATTTGAAAATGCAAAATTGGTGGCCTGAGGAGTACATATCTCAGGGAGAACAGTCCAGAAGTCCAAGAGATCAGGAAGAGCAGATGCCATCTATGTCCCCAGGCTGTGGTTCTACAAGAGGCTGCATCTTCTGTCAGACCAGACTGAACCCAGGCCATCACTCTCTAGTCTTCCTTAGGCACTTCCCGCCAGGCTTCCTTCCAGGCTGTGGCACGGCTCCTATAGTTGTGACAGGAGGAGGAGGGCAATGGTCGACCTCCCGGCTGCCACTTGCCACAGCCTCCTCCCGGCTGAGGTCTTCCTGTGTGTGAAAATGGAACATAGTTTTAGTTTTTTGGTCATCAATCACACAACCTTGTGCTCATGACTGTTGCAAATTGAATGTTACCAAATAGAACAGACTATCATTCTGAGCCCAGCATTTTTAATTCTTGTCCCAATCATTTTTGGTCACTGCTGTCTATTGAGATGTAAACCACTTTGTTAAATCACAACTTACTAATCAATAATAACATCTAGTTAACATCATTAAATGTACAACAAGAAATATGTTCAACAATGCTATGCCTGTCTCAAGCTGGGCCCCTCCACATGTTGCTGCCTGGAAGGCCCAGGTTGGACATCGGAAGCCTCAGCTGGGGGTGAAGGAAGACTGGAGAGTGGTGGCCTGGGTTCCCCCTGGTCTGCCAGAAAATGCAGCCTCTCGTAATACAACATCCTGGGGATATAAATGGCATCTGGATCTCCTGATCTCAGGGAATCCTGGAACTTCTTCTGCTCCCTGAGATAAGTACTCCTCAGGGCACCAATATTGGCCATCACATAGGTCATGTATGCTGTGGGGACCATGAGCTTCACCAAACCAAGCACTTTCTCCAGCGCTGTCTTCCTCTTTCTTTGGTCCTTAGAAAGGGGTTTTTTGATCTGCCACAGGCAGGGCAGCTCCCTGAGCATATCGATGATTAGCTCGAGAAAATGGGGTTCCTTGAATGGATCCATCTTGTCTGCAAGGCACAACACAAGACAAAACCTAATAATGTCAGGCTAAACTCTCTATAATCTTGTGCCAATATAGGCCTCAATCTAGAAGCAGTATAGGCTAGTGATATACCAAGTTAAAATTGTACCTTCATTTGAACGATCTGTGTTTCAGTTCCTCCTTCCTCTAGTACTCACAGATCGTATGTACAACACACGTGTGTTGCGTTTTATCTACAGTGCGCATGCGTGAAACTCCACCACCCCTGACGTTCTTTCTAGACTATTCCCCACCCCTTCTCTTTCGGCACAGTGGGGAGAGCACATGGCGGAGACACAGCAGGTGCGCACTAATAATAGTTCCACTAACAAGGAGGAGGGCAAGGAAAGCCCGGAGCCTGAAACGTCCTGATCCTGGAGGAGAAGATTTAAGGCCTCAAATATGTCTTTTGGAGAGATGTTGCAGATAGTGGACATATTGAAGAGGAACGACTATGATGGGAAGTATGGACCTTACCCAAACCCAAATATCAAAAAGGCCAAGATCATGACTAAAGTTATGAAGAGTCTTCAGAAGAATTTTGGGCTAAGACGATCCAAGGATCAACTGATCAAACGCTGGTCAGACCTGAAACTGAGGGAGCATGAAGTACAGAAGGATCAAGAGAGTTCTTCAAAAAAGTAAGTAGTTGTCGTGTGTTAATATTATTATTATTGCTTGCATACTGCTCCATGTGCTTTGATAAAAATAATGTTGTACAGTTTAAAATGGCCACTTTCAAGTTCATGGGTTCAATCGTTCGTACTAACATTGTTCGTTAGCCCACTCCCAAAACGATGTTTTTCCAACTTACACTTCACTACATTTGTTCACACTGCAGGTAAGTATTCCAGCTTTAGAAAGTGTCAAAAATAATGTTTTCACCTTTGAACTCGGCCACTAAACACAATTGTACGACAATTCCAAGCAATGTTTCATATTCCTATTTCTGCCCTCTGTATGCTAAGTATTCCTTTTTTACATTCTCATAGGGGAGAGAAGACTCAGGATCCTCTGAGGACACCAGGGACCCCACACAACCCAAAGAAGGGAAAATTCCAACACCAGAAGCAGAGGAGGAGGAGGAAGGAGGGATTGTTGAAGTTGGACAAATTGTCACCACAACAGGGGAGTGTAGGAGACCACAGCTTCCGGTAAGCTAATCAATATATGTCTGCATATTTATAATACATGGTGTGTTTTTTTTTTTTAAGTTATGTGGAAGAAGAATCACATTTTACCAGTGAAAGTGCCCAGATCCTTATTGGGGAGATAATGGGGTGCAATCGCGATTTAGAAAATATACAGCAAAACATCAATGATGTTCAACAGAAAACGAAGAACATCATTGATGTTTTCGGGAGAGTCTGAAACACCCCAAACTAGCTAGCATAGTTTTTTATTTCTCCGAAAAACTTTTATATTTTTCAAAAAGCCAAATTTGGAAGATGCACACCGTGTGTCAACATGTACTATCTCCCATCATGGGGGATCAATGTACGTGTTTTGTGGGTGCAACCCCTTCCTTGCTACTAAAGTGGCTGAGATGAAGGGGTTGCACCCCCAAAACATGTACATTGATACCCCATGATGGGAGATAGCACATGTTGACATTAGGCATGGGATCAGGAGGAAAATGGGCACTTTTGTATTCTCAATGTGTGTGCGTCTTCCAAATTTGGCTTTTCCAGGGGTGACACCCCATCCGATGAAGGCAATATCAGCACAGTTTGCACATACTCATGTCTGATATTGTCTTCACTTTTCAAAGTTGAACTTTGTAAGTTCCTGTGTACTGTATGTTATGCTTTGATACATGCCTGTTTACACAAAAACGCCAAGTTATAAAAATGTTACCCAAAATAATGTTTTCTATACACCAAACATGTGAATGTGCTTTGAGTAAAAAGTTAAATTATGAACAATGTGTGGCTTCCTTTTTCAATGCGCAAAAGCAGTATTTGTAGTAAAGTTGTTGGTTTCTGTGGCAATGGGTGTTATTTACTAAAGGCAAATCCACTTTGCACTCCTAGTGCAGTTTCAGGCGCACTTTTGCTGTCCACTTGTAGTGCATAGTGGATGTGCCTTTAGTAAAAAACACCCACAGTGATGTTTAAATTTCCCCAATCACGCCATTTTCATGACCCCAACTATTTCTGCCATGGTGCTAAAAATGAGCAATATTTTTGTCAGTAATGCACTACATACATTATCAACAAAAACAAGGTGTGTGTGTGTAGCAGACCCACAACATAATAAGATTATCTGAAGAAGAGACTGTCACCTCATCTTGCTCAGAACTTGGGTTTGCACTGTTGTTAAAAAAGGCACAAAAAAACAGCATAAATACCTATGAGACACCTAAAACAAAGCCAAGCAGTAAATGAAAACAAAGATTATTGAAACTTATTAAAAAAATGCCTCTCAGACATTGTCTGGCATATCAATGGCCCCCCTACCCACAAAGTACTCCATGTATTGGTTTCTGACCTTGTGGGCGCTTTGGGGGGCAAGCCAGGACGAGCAGCTTCAAGGGCCGTGAGGTTGTCATTTTCCGGTAAGTCTGCATCTGGGCCAACTGAGACCACATGGTTTGAGGAATGTTTTTTTTCCAAAAATTGTGCAGAACACAGCAGGCTAGCACAATGTGATTTCCTTTATATTCCGCCATGTGGATTGGCGTCAAAAATAGGCGGAACCGGCTGGCCAGTATTCCAAAAGCATTCTCCATGACTCTTGTGGCTCTGGCCAGCCGGAAATTAAAGATCCTCTGATCCGGGGTGAGGGTCCTCATTGGGAAAGGCCGCATCAGGTGGTTTGCCAGAGCAAACGCCTCATCCGCGACGAAAACTAATGGGAGTTCTTCTCCATTATCCTCTGGGGGTGGCAAGCCCAGACTGCCACTCTGGAGACGCCAGTAGAATTCCGTCCGTGCGAACACTCCACCATCTGACATCCGGCCATTTTGGCCCACATCCACATAAAGGAAGTCATAGGTCACTAATACCACCGCCAACATCACAATACTATTAAACCCCTTGTAATTTTAATAGTACGACCCCGAGTTGGGGGGTGGGACGATGCGGACGTGTTTCCCATCAATTGCACCTCCACAATTGGGAAAGTCCCAACGGCTGGCAAAGTGGGAGGCCACAGTCTGCCATTCCTGTGGCATTGAAGGAAACTGTGGAGTGAAACAAGAAAACAAATTACTAATTTTGCACATCAACATTGCAAGCAGATTAGACACAAACATTTTTTGACAACATCAGTATAATATTTTGGGAAATGAGTATTTAAACCTAAAGTATAAGACCTCTTATCAGAGTCATCACCCCCCCCCATCCCCCCATCCCCCATCTGATGGGCCCTTGCAAAAAATGAGGGGGGGGGGGTGTTTTGGACAGATAACCCTCTCCACTTCATTGTGAGCTGAATGCAGAAATAATGTGTGATACTTTGGCCAGCCCCTCCTTACTTACACTATTGGCAGCCCACCGGACAGGTAAGAAGTGTCATAATACCAAAAAAAGGAACAAATGGAAGCACATTTGGTTTCCTTTTTTTTTTTTTTTTTTAGGTGGCCTAAAAATGTTTCCATCTGCTCATCCATCCCCACTTTTTGTGCAGTATAAAGTTTTTTATAGTATCCTCCAAATACTTGACATATACTCCCAGTTTCCGTTATAACTTCTCCCTCAGTTGTCCTAATCGCCGGGATTGAGGAGGGGCCCATGTTGTTCTTCACCAGTTGTGCTAACATTTTTCCCATACTTTCCCCTTCAGCAAAGGAGACTTGCCGATGTAACATATGTTGTATCTCCACTTTCTTCAGGGTTATTAACCTAAATTCTTCTTGTTTGTCTAACCAGATTTTTTTCTTACCCTGGATGGGGTCACTAATAAAATCTCTTTCAGCCTCCAACACTTCTCTACCTATTCTTACCTCCTGCTCCTTGGATTTTCTATTTATTTTTGCTATTGATTGGATCAGCAGACCCCTCAGGTAGGCTTTCAGAGTATCCCATAGGATCCCTGACCTTACTGTACCCCGATTATTTTTTAGAAATTCTTTTAGCTCCCACTGGATTCTCTCAGGGCGTTCTTCCGTATCTTTTTTTATTAGTTCTAACCAGAGCGGGTTCAATTTCCACGCCCTCTGTACCCTTCGTTCTCTCATTTTCAATGCTACTATCACTGGAGAATGATCTGAAATCCCCCTGGGCTGGTATTCAATCTTTTCCACCATATGTAGGGCAAGGTCATTCCCCAGTATCATATCAATCCTGGATAGTGTAGAATGCGCTACCGAGTGACAACTATACTGCCGGACTCCTGGATTCCCGGTTCTCCAGCAGTCCTAACTCTTCCAGGTACTGACCCATTCTCCCCTGCCCAACCGGTTCCACCAGTTTTTTTTCTGGGAATCTATCAACTTTAATATCTAAAACCGTATTGAAATCCCCTACTATTATTATAGGAACACCATCTATCCCAACTAGGAAGTCCTGTAATTTAAAAAGCACTTCCATTTTGAATGGTGGGGGAATATAAATATTTGCCAACATACATTCTCTATTTTCAATTAAACAGTGTAGGAAAATGTATCTACCCTTTTCATCCAGGCTAACCCGCTTACATACAAAATTCACCCCCGTTCTTACCAAGACACTCACCCCTCTACTATATGTCGAGTAAACAGAATGGTATTGAGATTGGTATTTTCTACTCTGCAACCGGTATATTGTGTCTCTATTTAAATGAGTCTCCTGCAGACATAACAACCCTGCTCCATATCCCTCCAACCTTGAAAGCACCGCTTTTTGTTTCACCTGCGTCCCCAGGCCCCTCACATTCCAGGAGCCTACCTTAATTTTTCCATCCTGCATTAACACCAATAGATGAAAAAGGGAAGTGGAGCAGGATAGAGAGAGAATAAGCTGAACAGTCTTATGAAAACACTGCTAGGATCCACTCCCACCCTTTTAATTAAATTATACCAACCTCCCCTATTATTAAACCACAGTATAATAATAAATTTCCCAAACATCATCATTATTTCATATATTATGTGTCTCTTAACGTGAATTATACTATATAATTGTTTGTTACCATTTTTCCCCGTGAAACCAACAGATTTTCCTTGTTTTTTACCACCCCATATTTTACCACCCCTAACTTTGTATCCTTTCTTTATTTGGATTATCTCCTGAACTTCTTTTAGTGCAAACTTATATTTTTTTCCCACCCTCAACCTCCCCCCTTTTCTTCCCTCCCCTCCCATTCTACCCCCTCCCCCACCTTCCCAGGTGTTACCCAAGGGGCTATTAGTGACCATGTACCACTCTCTTCACAACCTATTCACCACCCACACCTGTTACCCTCGCTGTGTGTTACCTCCCTCCCACCCCCCCCCCCCCCCTTTCACACAAAAAAAAAAAAAAAAAAAAGAACCATGCATACTATACCCCCCCAGCTCTTCCTATCTTCCCAGCACCCTCCTGTCCACGGTCCCCAGGGGCTAAAATTTTTCTTTATTTTCTTCTATCCATTTTTCCACTTCCGTTGGGGAGCAGAAAACCTGAGTATGTCCTAGAGCATTAATCCGTAACTTTGCCGGATAAAGAAGAGCATATGACACACTAAGCTTCTGTAGCTTGCGTTTCACCTGAAAGAACTCTGCCCTTTTTCTCTGGAGTTCTGGGGAAAAATCAGAGTATAATGAAATTCTAACACCCCTATACAATACATTCCCCATTTCCCTTGCTTTCCGTAATAACACCACTTTATCTTTATAATTGAGTAATTTCATCAGTAATGGCCTAGGGCGCCCCCCCTCAGGTGGGGCTCTAAAGGGTACCCTATGTGCCCTCTCTATAGAGAATGTTGTCGAAAAAGCCTCCCTTCCGAACAGATCAACCAAAAGATGCTCCATAAATTCAGCAGGGTTTACACCCTCGCTTTTTTCAGGAAGTCCCACTATTCGCACATTGTCCCTCCGGAGCCTGTTTTCCATTTCATCCATTCTTGTTCTATAACTACTAAACTGCTCCTTCAAGCCTTCTACTTCTTTAATTAAGAAGGTTGTATCATCTTCTAGTCTACTAGTCCTCGTCTCAAGTTCTGTCGTTCTTTCCACCACTTTCTGTAGGTCTTGCCTTACCACTAGTAGATCCTCCTTCACTCCCTTCATTTGTTTACAAAGTTCTTTCAGAGAGATGTTACATGCATTTACGGCCAATAGCACGTCCTTTATAGTTGGCTCTTTTTCTATCAAGGGGGAGTCGCCTGTTATAGTTTCTGTATACTGTTCCCCTGCATCCGCATTTTTATTTACTGAGGATTTTGCCCCTGCTCCAGCCTGCATATTAATATTAATGTTTGACTGTCCCATACTTTTCCTTTCGGTCATTACACCTTGCTGCACCTTTGACTGTCCTTTTTTTGCAGGAGTCTGAGAAGACTGTGCCGGGTTATGAGCATACTGTTCTAATTTGGCTGCTGTGGCGGACTGTTGCGAACTTTTTTCCCCCCTTTCTTTTGCTGAGCGCAGGTGCTGCATATTACTTTCCCTTTCTCGCCGCTTCCTTCAGAACAATCCTGGGTATAGCACAGTTTAAAAGGATTTTAACCCTGCCGCCCACCAAACAATAAACCTTAAATGCGGTAAAAGCCGTGTCCCAATGTACATTTCAGGTATCACAGACTCTTCCTGTTTTCTTGGTTTTTCTAGGCTTCAAAACACCACAAACATTTATTTTGCTCACATCAGCTCGTGTACCGTTCAGCCCGTTAATACCCAGACACCGTCCTTCAATTAATACATATAGTTGTTCAGTTGTTACATTAGCGCAGTACTGAGCTGGACTCACAGTCAGTCCACAGATCACAGGTTCCCAAAGTCTGATTTTCCTGAACACTGCTTACAAAATGTTCGGGGGTTTGTTTCCCCTTTTTTTTTTTTTCCTCCTATAACAGTCTCACACACAGGGCGGTAGAGTCCGGGCATCCAAACATCCAGAAGGAGAGGGGGAGAGAAGAAAAAAAAAACTGACAGGGGGATACAGGACTTTCTTACCCCCTTCGGTGCCTGTTTAACTGTTACCGGCCCACGGACTTCACTGTATCCCTACTTGCTCCACCAAGCCTCTGCTTGCAATGCCCCTCAGTCTGCCGGTTTCTTCCTCCCCCACAGTCCCGCCGCTTACCTCCTTCCTCCTGTCGCGGCTTACCGGGGAGCGGGGGAGCGTTCGGAACTACTCGATACTGTGAGCGGCGTCTCTCGGTCAGAGGGGTTCGGCATTGGTCGGGAGTATTCGTGGGCTCGTCCTTCTCTGCGGCCGTCAGGATACGGAACCCGGAAATCAGCGGAAATCAGCGGGGGTCAGCGAGCATCTCCGAGATCTCCACACACCAAGGTGATGCAAAGCCGTCGCTCCTCCTCCCGTCCAGCGTCCTGCTATGCTGCCAAGCTGCTCAGCTCCGACCCTCCTCTTGCTGCACCCGGCCGTAATTTTTAGGCACACCGCGCTTTCGCCATGGGGGCCAGGGAGGGAGACACACACAGCGTCTTCACGCACTCACTCACTCCACTCTGCACATCCTGTCACGCCCCTCACCTCCTGCTGAACACCAGTAAAGTGGAAGCACATTTGGACATTCTGCTATTACCTATCAAGATAATAATAGGAGAAAAAAAACTAGAAACTGTAGCATTTGAAAGTATTGAGGCAGGGCCTTGCACTACATACTTTGGTGAATTTGTCCATAAATCTGACCAGAAAAAAGGTAGGCATAGTGTTTATTGGGTTTGGCATAGTCAGCAGATAGAGGATTGCTATCAGCTGACCTAGCAGTTGGGGGGAGGAGGGTTCCTAATGAGTTTGGCCCAGCCAAAAATAAATAAATCTGGCACTCTGCATGAATTTAAGCACACACATAACATTTGTACACATTTTAGGGGGTGTTTAGGGGAAAGCAATACTATGGAGCTGACAAAATACATTGCTAAGTGACTAGGCTATAGGTTTATGGCCCCAGAAGAGCATGCTGGGGAAGTTAGGGAAGGTAAATATGCATGAAGGACAAAAAAGAACTTGAAACGCTTCCAGCAGGCATGAGGACAAAGGGGCACAGCATATCAATTAGAGCATATTGCAATCATGGTAATTAGGGAATGAGGAAAGAAATCCAATACATTAGCAATAATTAAATACATAGAATGTGATGTTAAAGGAGAAAACTTACCTTCATATTGTCCTTCTGCAGGACCTGAATGATGGCAGAACAGGTCTCTGGAATAATGATCCCCAGAGCCTGGGGGGAGATGCCTGTGGAGAACTTCAGGTCCTGAACGCTTCTCCCTGTTGCCAAGTAGCGCAACGTGGCGATGAGCCTCTGCTCCAGAACGATGGCTTGCCGCATGCAGGTATCTTGCCTGCAGGTATCTTGCCTGCTGATATAAGGGAACAGCAAAGCCAGCAGACGGTGAAAAACGGGGTCCGTCATCCAGAGATAATTCCTGAAATCATCAGGACTATTCTCCCGGATCTCACGAAGCAAAGGCATGTGCGAGAACTGGTCACGCTGGCGCAACCAATTCTTGGTCCACAAACTCCCCTCGTCCTGTTAATGGGCCGGGTTGTGTCAAAGCTAAAAGCCCAACACCAAGCCCCTGCACAGCACAAACTCTACGACGAGTACGTACACGAAACATGGCTTAAAACGGTCGGCTGGTCAGAACGGACAACAGAAAGCACTGATAAACAGCAATGCCTGAAAAAAACGACCTGAAAAGCAGAAACGAGCAGACAATAAGCAATGCAGATCAAAGCGTACTATACCAAGATATAGTCCACAATGAGCAACAAATGCTTACTGACTACACGCACTGATAAGCAGATACGCCCCGACAAGCACAAACTGAAGAGCAGTAACAAACTGAAGCACAAATCTGAAAAGCGCAAATTGTCTCTTACCAAACTTCTACTAACACGCAATAAACACGAGATCAGCAGAAGGAGCCCAAAGGGTGCCGGACGTGGTGAACTTCCGTTTTCTAGTCCCGTTGTACGCGGCCTACGTCACCGCGTTCTTGGCAAATGTAAATTCTGACAACTGAGTCCAACCGTGTGTATGCAACACCACTTCCGGACCACTTCCGGACTAAATCCGTCGGAATTTATCCAACGGATTTGGTTGCCGGAATGTCCGACCGTGTGTAAGACTCCATTCATATTTGTGCGACTCCAAAGTTGTGTGATTTATATTAAAATTTTACATTGTGACTTTGATGCAACTTGGATGCACCTGTGGATGGGTGCGACTTTGGCTGCTGACTTTGGCTTTGACTATTGGCCAACTGTCACATTGATAACATTAAACTCTTCCCCTGGTATGCTCCTTCTCAATGCAGCCAGTGTGATAAAGCTTTCCATGAAATTCTACCCAATTAGTTAATCGTTTGCATGTTTCGTAATATTATGTGTGTTTCTTATTTTCTTCCTTCCTGGCCAAAGCCGGTACCATGTTGGGTACTGTATTCCGAGTCAGCAGCGGTGTGAGCTTCTGACCTTTCTGTTTCTCCCTGCAGTATCTTGCACATGCCCAGTGATTTTTATTTTTTTGCCAAGCCTCGTTTTCATCCCGGATTACTATGGTAACTCTGTCCTGTGCTATGCACTAATGTTTACACCCCCTGTTATGTTGCAAGTCACGCGGGGTGTAAACAAGAAATTGTGCATTGGCTTGTACTCTCACGGGATTGCAGAACAATGCCATCGAGAGGACATGAGGAAACCACGGCATATTACTGAATAGGCTAGCGGCGCGATAAGCTTGCTGTGAACAGGGGAGATTTTGTGCAAGCGCTGGTGATGTCATAGAAGTGAACAGCTATGGATTGCAAGAAAACTAAGCATTTTATAGAGTATGTTTTAATTATTTAAATTGTGAAAACTGAACAGGGAGAGTTTACTACCACGTGACTTTTATGAATATTTTGAGAATTTACATTGCAGACTATAGCACTCAAGGCACATCAAAGTAGTGCAGGATCCTTTTTAAACTTGCTGCAAATTTAAGTCACATAGATTTGAACCACTTTCATTGAAATTTATGGGCTGCGACTTGTAATGCAACTGTGTGCACACAGTCAAATGACAAGTTGCATAAGTGTGAATGGAGCCTAACTGTTAGGTGGTTGAAATTGGTAGAAAGATACATGGGGCAGGTTATAATGTACTTTTTTAAAGTGGGTTGTGTCAGGGGGTTTGCAGTATTCCAGCCAAGGTGGACTCCGTTTGATTTTTGCACATGACCCTGATTTATGTATAACCAGTCCTATCTGTACATAAGCTGAGCTGGGCTGAGTACTTGGATTACTTTTAAAATATTGAGATAGGATTTTTATGTTATGTTCATGCCATTTAACCACTTAAACCCCAGACCATTTGGCTGGCCAAAGACCAGAGCACTTTTTGTGATTCGAAACTGTGTTGCTTTAACTGACAATTGCGCGTCGTACAACTTGGCTCCCAAACAAAATTGATGCGTATTTGTGTTTTCCCCACAAATAGAGCTTTCTTTTGGTGGTATTTGATCACCTCTGCGGTTTTTATTTTTTACAATCAAAAAATAGCGACAATTTTGAAAAAAAACGCATTATTTTTTACTATAATATCCCCAAAAAATAAATAAATGTTTTCCTCAGTTTACATACGTATTCTTCTACATAGTTTTGGTAGAAAAAAAAATCGTAATAAGTGTTTATTGATTGGATTGCGCAAAAGTTATAGCGTCTACAAAATAGGGGATCGTTTTATGGCATTTTTATTAATAATTTTGTTTTTTTACTAGTAATGGCGGAGATCAGCAATTTTTTTTTTAATTTTTTGTATTTTTTATTGTGACGACATTACAGTGGACAGATTGGACACTTTTGATGCTATTTTGGGACCATTCACATACAGCGATTAGTGCAATTTAAAAATGCATTGATTGCTGTGTAAATGTGACTGGCAGTGAAAGGGTTAACCAGGAGGGGGCGCTGCAGGGGTTAAGTGTGTCCTAGGGAGGGATTCTAACTGTGGGGGGGAAGGGGCTACGTGTGACATGACAATGATCACCGTTCCCGATCACAGGGAGCTGTGATCATTGTCATAAGGCAGAACAGGGAAATGCTTGACATCAGCATTTCCCCATTTTTCCTCTCCGTGAGACAATCGTGGGTATTCCCACGGGCATCGAGTCCGCGGGACCCACGATCACACTCAAAGCCCAAGGCGGGTACGCATGCGCCCGCAAGCTTCTTAAGGGGCAACATACATGTACGTTAGTATACCTGTATGTGCCCTTCTGCCACAGTATATCTGCGTGAAGCAGTCGGCAAGCAGTTAAAGTGGTTCTAAAGCCTCAAGGATTTCTGCCTTCCTGCATTCTATACATGAAGATGAAAAAAACTTCTCTGTGCAGTAGCCCCCCCCCCAATACTTACCCAAGCCCCATTGTGATCCAGTGATGTGCAAGACAGCCTCGGCTATCTGGGGACTCTCACCTCCCATTGGCTGAGGCAGCAACCATTGGGCTCCTGCTGCTGCCAATCAAAGATAATGAAGATAGAGAGGGGGCTGGGCCATGCCGTGGCTCTGTGTGTAAATGGACATGCAGAGCAGTAATTTGGGTCCCCCCGCAGCAAGCTGCTTGCTATGGGGTCGCACGGCAGGAGAGAAGGGCCTGGAGCACTGTCGGGGAGGGGGTGACCCAAGAAGAGGAGGATCTGGGCTGCTCTGTGCAAAACCACTGAGCAGGTATGTATAACATGTGTGTTGTTCTTAACAAGCCGTTAATGTCACTTTAAGTTCTCACAGCCAGATTCAGTATGCTGTTCTATAAATCTTCTGAGGTAGAAAAGAAATATGTAGAATGCATTTATGGCTTTGCTGTTTCTGTGTCTCCTTTTTACTTTAGTATTTCACACTTATCCCAATGTAAACAAATATTTCTTTCACTATATTGTGAAATAATTTTCTATAAATGTCTGCATGATTTTTCTTTTCTTAGATGCTCACCTTGCCAAGGAAAATGCAAAATAACGAAGTGTTGAAACCAGCTAAGTACTTTTCTGAGTTGGAGAAGAATGTTTTGCTGGCTCTGGTAGAAAAGTACAAATATGTACTGGAATGTAAAAAAAGCGATGCTCGTACTATTGCTCTAAAGCAGCGCACCTGGCAAGCTCTAGCACATGAGTACAATTCTCAGCCTAGTGTATCTTTGAGGGATTTCAAACAACTAAAAAAATGCTGGGAGAATATCAAGGCAAGGACCAGAAAGATAATGGCCCATGAAAGAAGAGAAAAGGTGATGCGTTGTGGACTTGGATCCAGCAGTATAAAAGAGAAGGTTGCAAGTATGATTCCAGATCAGATCTACTATGTACAGACACCATCAGAGGAGGAAAGCACATATAATCATGAAACCTCCACTACAGGTAACACATGCTGTATTTCAATTATCAGGCAAACAGGGATTTTCATTATTTGTTTTGTACTTGAAAATGCATATGGCTCTTCTGTGATTGTTCCATGGCATCCATATCTATCTATCTAGTAAGGAGAAATTTCAGCAAGGAAAGATTTGACTTGAGGTAGACTACACCTTCCTAAACAAAATGTAACTTTTGGGTAAATAGATTTTTTATTTGACAGACTCTTGACTCTGTGTTTCATAACACAAACTGTTGTGGGTGTGTCTGTGATGATTTCAACATATTTTTTTAAGTCTATATCTGGGCAGAAAAAAGTTCAATCCATTTCTGCAATACATGTGCATTTTCCCATGTTTTGTATTGCTAAAAGTATTTTTTGATCCCGCCAGGATTCCAATGGGTTCCTAACTTCCTCATGTAGTGAGCTGACCACACTGGAGTCCCATGCAAGGTCTGAGTACTCTTCTGTTTTGACAGACTAAAGAACACTTTTACTTAATTTTATGGGGCAAGTGTTTTTAAAGCGGGAATAAATCTGCTGACATTTATTTTTATTTTTTTTAGACCTGCAAGGGAAAAGGCATAATGAGCTAGTTTGCACCGCATGCTAGCTCATATTATGAAATACTTACTTTAGAACGAGTCCCCGACATCTCACCCAATACACGCCAAGGGAGCTGACATGTTCCCTCGGCATGTCTTCTGGGTATGGCAGCTCCGGCGCTGTGAGTTGCCGGAGCAGCGATATCGTCACTCCCGCGCATGCGCGCAAGAGATTTCTTTCCAGTGTTCTGCCAAAAACCGGCCCTCCATCGGATAGTGTCCACACCGTACTTTCGGAGTCTCCTTGTCTTCCGTACCATGCAAGCGCTGTGCCTGCTCAGTACGGAAAACAAGGAGACTCCGAAAGTCTCAGAAGATGAATGGCGCCTGCGCACTGAATCCAGGTTGAAGCCCCACCATCCAAGTGGACATACGGTAGCAATTGGTAACAGGGCCCCTCGCGGGCTTGTTTCGCTTGCCACGTTTTGGACACGGCCTTGCTTCGTTCAGCAATTTTTTTCTAGCTCTATGTCCACTTGGATGGTGGGGCTTGAACCTGGACTCCGTGCGCAGACACAGTTCATCTTAGGAGACTTTCAGCATCTCCTTGTCTTCTGTACTGCACAAGCGCAGCACAGGGCGGACACTGTCCGACAGGGGACAGTATTCGACACAACACCGGCAGGGTCCGGCGTCTGCCGTGCTTCCAGCCGAGAATCCCATGTGCGCATGCGCAGCTGCAGTCAGTGGCTCATTGCGAGGGGAATATCTCCTAAACCATACAGGTTTAGGAGATTTTTTTTTACCTATAGGTAAGCCTTATTATAGGCTTACCTGTATGTAAAAGGGAAAAAAAAGACTATACAACCGCTTTAAGTTCAGCAGGGAAGAATTCAGGCAGGACTGATACCAATGGCTGGAATTTCAGTATTGCAAAGTCTTACCAAAGGCTACCACAAAGGCTTGTCAGCTTACTGCAAGAAAGTGGGAGCTCACTGGATTTTGACTGTATTAACAAAGATGTTTCTGTACTTACAAAAGTTGTTAAAATCTGATGTATTGAAGAAATGTATTCCATATTCTGTTTTTTTTTTGTTTATTTACTAAAACATACACTTTAAAAACCTAATTGCTGGAACCTTTTTTTTTTTAAATGGGCTTAATGATATCACTCTTCTAGTGAGAATTCATCTTCTTGCCTATATTTTCTACTGCAGTGAAGTACTGTATTTTCCAAGGTGGTTTAAATGCTAAAAACAACAGGTGTATTTTAAAAAGGCCTATACTACACCACTTGGTGCACAACAATGACTGCACAACAAATTTGAAAGAATTAATATATATATATCAATATATGTCCTCATATAAATACCTGCATATGAAATGCAAAATAGAACCAAACAACCTGGATAGAATCAGTCAGGTTAATTTTGACTTAGCAGTCCAAACGATAATAGCAGCTGTTTAGAGACTAAAATGATTATATAAACCAGTAATACAAACAATTCATCAATAAAAATATGAGAATATCCGTATTAAAACAGCGCTCAACATAGAGTTCTCAAAGTTTTCACAAATAATTGTGTATGAGCTCTAATAAAAAGAAAGTCCTTAGTGTGCATATAGGGTGATTGTAGTGTTCTATTCAACGTTGCAAGGTGACCAAAAGTGCTGCTGACATTTCTTCCACCAAAATATTTGGGAGTGCTTCACCACGTGCGATGCATCCCCCACAGGGGGTAAAACTCACCAGACAGCGTTGATAAAACCAGCCTTAAGGAATAGATACTCTTTTAGATATACCATAGACTCATATGTCTTTCCAGCAATACTCCAAGAATGTCATAAAATAAGACAGAGTATACACATAGCATAATACCGTTTTATTTTTAAAGAAAGAATTTGCTCAAAACAGATAAAATCCCCATTTAAATATCTGCGTACATTGTAAAAAACATCACAAGCAATAAAAATGTGTGTGTTTCACCGGTTTCCAGATTTCAGAGTCCTCTACCTGTGTTCAGCTGTGTGCACTGTGAGTGACTTCCTCGTCCTTGGTTAGCGGTGGAACGCACACCTCACTTCCGGGAGCGTCGTGTAGGCCACGCCCTGACGCGTTCGTCACTTCCGACTTCAACAGAGGGCGTGGCTACACGACGCTAGCGGCCAACTTATATCCCACAGTCCCCGCCCGCGTTGACCAATCGTGCAATCGCACAATGTCCGGCCCACATGACGCAGCACATAGTCATGGTAACCGGCCACCGTCAACATTGTCAACTATCAGGGGGAGAAATAAACAAATGGACATACTCGGTTACCGACCAGGTAGCTAGAAATTAGTCATAATGACAAGGTTCTTACACCCGAAACATCACATCAACCCAATATAATAAACAATAAACATATCATTAGCTAAAAAAATAATACATAAATATATAAAAATTAAATATACAGGAAAATGGTTAAAAAGACGAAATAGTGTATCATTGCATAATAAATAATTATATATGTAACCATCCATAGAGGCAGCTAACTATACCAAATATAAATAGAGGGCATGCATAAAATGCATCAGATACCCTACTTATTGGGGCAGAATGTACATATATTCACAATCCAAACAAACAGACATGTGTCCCCAAACAGCACCATATACCCTGCAGCACTCAGATTAACACCAAAATCTAGCAAAAAATATATCATAAATATCGATTCCAAAGAGAATTAATGGGAGGAAAATAAATCTCTCCTAGGAAAAAGAATATATATATGTATATGTAGTTTGCCCTTCTAATTAAAAATAGTTTTGGTGTAACTATATACAGACCAACGTGGGAATTTCATGTTGCTATAAACCTAGCATCATATAATGTATTATATCCCCATTTGTCTGTGGCCATATGTCATGTCCATGCACTAAACTTTGTAAAATGCATATTATTTTATAAACAGGGCCAGCATGCTGTAAAATTAATAATCACTGATAAAGCAATTAATGTCTAAGTCTACATTTAACCCCTTTGGTGCTAAAGTGTCTACTCGATATATCCACTCGGTTTCACGTTTAGATAATTCCCGTACTAGATTAGACCCTCTCCAAGAGGGTTTCATATGATCTATACCCCAAAATTTCAGTCCTGATTATGGTAAATTTTAAAATGTAGGGACACATTGTGATCCTTAAAACCTAATTTGATGTTAGCGACATGTTCTGCTATTCTAATCCTTAAAAGTCTTTTAGTGCTGCCTATGTATATCAACCCACAAGGGCATTGCATAGCGTACACCACATACGATGTATTACAGGTAATAAAACTTTTGATTATAAATTCTTTATTATTCGCAGTTGCTATAAACCTATCCATGGCTCTAATTGGTGTATTAACTTCTTTACACGCCCTGCATCGTCTACAGGCAAAAAACCCATCTTTTACCCAAAAGGTGGGGGGATGGGTAGGGGGATCTAGAACTTTTTTGACTACTTTGTCCGCATAATTGGGAGCTCTTCTATATATAAACCCAGGTTTTACAGGTAAAAGTGATTGTAGTGTTTTGTCCATCAAAAGTATGTGCCAATGTGTCATGAATATAGCCTCCACTTCCTTATATTGTGAATGAAATCCCGATATAAAGTTCCATTCATGGTTGTTAGAGGTCCGATTGGCAATGTTATTATTCAAGAGATTATCTCTTGGTGCTGATGCTACTTCTTCTATTACCCTTTCCAATTGTTTAGCACAATACCCCTTTTCCAGAAATTTATCTTTAATGATATTGACCTGAGAATAGAAGTCACTGTCTTCAGAACAATTCCTTCTAATCCTGGTCACTTGCCCTTTAGGAATGTTCTTAAGCCAGACAGGGTGATGTCCACTCTGTATCGGTAGATAGCTATTTGAATCTGTGGGTTTAAAATAAGCCTTAGTTCCCAGTCTATCACCCTGTCTATAGATGTTGACATCCAGAAAATTAATATTTTCAGTACTTATTTCACTCGTCAATTTGATATGGCTGGTGTTATTGTTCAATTCGGCAAGAAAATCAATCAAAGACGATCTTGATCCTGACCAGATAAAGATAAGGTCATCTATATACCGTCTGTATAATAGTAATTCCTGTCTCTTGGCCGAAAAGATATTCTTATCCTCCCATTCTCCCATAAAAAGGCTCGCTATACTTGGTGCGAACTTAGCGCCCATTGCAACGCCGCGTTTTTGGGAGTAGAATTTTCCGCCATACCAAAAATAGTTATGACCTAAGCAAAAATCAAGGGCATTCCTTAAAAAACTTTTTGATTATGCGTCAAGTCATCTCGCTGGCTAAGTGCCCAATTAAGAGCCAGAATAGCATCATCGTGTTGGATTAAATGCTGTTCAAAACCACTAGCTATCATCAGAAGGTGGGAAGGGGGGCATGACAAGGTGCAAGAGTTTGTCTGTTACATGTCCTTAGATTTTTTTTGAGCGCAGCAGCAAATAATCACAAGGACTTTCACTCCCCCAGTCTGTACACAGGAGAAGACAGAAAACACAAGCACAAATACCACACGGTGGTGCAAATCACACATTGCAAATAGACAGTGGTGTAGCAACACATTAGCAGCCCCCACAATTGCTAATGGACCTGGGAGTGGAAGGCAGCCCTATTACGAGGGATGTTCAGGCAATATAAACAACTTGCGTGCATGTGACGATGCAAATCCAGTACTGTATTATTAAAGATTGAGGAGGCTGCTGTTGGAACAAACCCTGTTACCCCTGTGACGTTTCGAGTCAAGAATAGCTTAAAGTCAGATGTATATGTAGCACACCCCAAATAGGAGCTGCAGATGAAAAGGCATCCCTCACTCCTGAACAGGCAGGCACACTGAATCTTCACAGGCACACAGGGACAGAAAACAGTCCTTTGTTTTTGTTGTTTATTATGTTTATTAGGGGGTTAACAACTTGGATAGGGATGGGAAGTTACGGGATGCCTACTTGACTTCAGCAAACTTCAGGGACAAATTCCTATGTACAGCTATATAAAGTATTTTCTTCAATTTCCTACTGCACATTCTTAGCCTCGTTTTTGCTCAGCCTCTGCTGATACACTCCTAGGGTAACTTGTCTCCTTGTCAGTTCAATGACAGCACATTACAGGCAGGAATCCCCAGTCCCTTAACAATAGCACACATGGGGTGACACACCATGTGTGCTATTGTGCTATGTGTGCATTTCCCTTCTGTTTCCTTTGAGGTCACTGATCCCTGCACCACCTCTTCAGGTTTATTCTTAATAATAACCACTTCACTTGTTTGTGGGTTATCACAAAGAAAACTATGTCTACCCATCCTGTCATGGTACTACTACAGTGATCCCACAGGCGAGCAGGTGACACAGACTCATGCCCCAGTTGAAGTACTATTATATGAAACACTTCAGGTACATGGCTCGATCTACCATGCTTTTGTATTGATTCGGGTTGTACTTAACTATACGGATGACCGTTTTTGTTTTGTTTTTGTTTTTTTAATTACCATTTTTTATTGAATAAAGGATTTTTTTTATCGGAGTGACCTGCTCTATGTGGAGGATTTTTTCTTTTTCTTTTTTCTCTGTGCATTACCTGTGGCGTGGATGACTACATCAGGGCGGCACAGTGGTTAGCACTCTCGGCTAGCAGTAAAATGGTTCGCTGGTTCAAATCCCAACCACGACACTACCTGCCTGGAGTTTGCATGTTCTCCCTGTGCCTGCATGGGTTTCCTCCGGGTACTCCACAAAGACACGCAGGTAGGTTAATTGGCTTGTGTGCAAAATTTGCCCTAGTATATGAATGGGGACCTTGGATTGTGGGCTCCTTGAGGGTAGGGACCAATGTGAGTGTGCAATGTAGAATGTACAGGGATAGGGACAATTGTAGACACTCATTCAGGTTGAACTGGATTGGCTGGTGTCTTTATTCAATCTTACTAACTATGTAACTATGTAACTACAGTGGGGATCGAAAGTTTGGGCACCCCAGGTAAAAATGTGTATTAATGTGCATAACGAAGCCAAGGAAAGAAGGAAAAATCTCCAAATTGCATCAAATTACAGATTAGACATTCTTATAGTATGTCAAAAAAAGTTAGATTTTATTTCCACCATTTACACTTTCAAAATTACAGAAAACAAAAAAATGGCATCTGCAAAAGTTTGGGCACCCTGCAGAGTTAATATCTTGTACTGCCCCCTTTGGCAAGTATCACAGCTTGTAAATGCTTTTTGTAGCCAGCCAAGAGTCTTTCAATTCTTGTTTGAGGTATCTTTGCCCATTCTTCCTTACAATAGTGTTCCAGTTCTTTGAGATTTCTGGGCTGTCTGTCACGCACTGCTCTTTTAAGGTCTATCCATAGATTTTCAATAATGTTGAAGTCAGGAGATTGTGAAGGCCATGGCAAAACCTTCAGTTTACGCCTCTTGATGTAATCCCCGGTGGATTTTGAGGTGTGTTTAGGATCATTATCCATTTGTAGAAGCCATCCTCTCTTTAACTTCAGCTTTTTCACAGATGGCATCAAGTTACCATCCAAAATTTGCTGAAATTTTATTGAATCCATTTTTCCTTCTATTCGTGAAATGTTCCCTGTGCCACTGGCTAGAATACAACCCCAAAGCATGATTGATCCACTCCCATGCTTAACAGTTGGATAGAGGTTCTTTTCATTAAATTCTGTGCCCTTTCTTCTCCAAACGTACCTTTGCTCATTCCGGCCAAAAAGTTATATTTTAACCTCATCGGTCCACAGAACTTGTTTCCAAATGCCTCAGGCTTGTCTATATGTTCATTTGCAAAGTTCAAATGCTGATTTTTGTGATGAGGACGTGGAAGAGGTTTTCTTATGCCCCGTACACACGAGAGGACTTATGTCCGACAGACTTCCAAAGGAGTTCCGCCGGAGTTCCGACGGAGTTCTGACAGACTTTTCGGCCGAACGGACTTGGCCACACACGATCACACTAAACTCCGACGGATTCGAACGTGATGACGTACGACCCGACTCGAATAAGGAAGTTCATAGCCAGTAGCCAATAGCTGCCCTAGCGTCGGTTTTAGTCCGTCGGAGTAGCATACACACGAGCGGATTTTTCGAAGGGGACCGGGTCCGGCGGAGTTCCGTCGGGAAAATTTGAAGCATGCTTCATTTCTAAAGTCCGTCAGACTTTTGCGAAGCTAAAGTCCGTTGCAGCCCACACACGATCGGATAGTCTGACGGACTCGGTCTGACGGACTTTGGATGTTGAAAAGTCCGCTCGTGTGTACGGGGCATTATGATGACTCTTCCATGAAGACCATATTTGCACAAGTATCTCTTTATAGTGGAATAGTGTACCACAACTCCAGTGTCTGCCAGATCTTTCTGGAGGGATCGTGCAGTCAAACGTGGGTTTTGAATTGCTTTTCTCACAATCCTGCGAGCTGTTCTGTCTGATATTTTTCTTGGTCTTCCAGATCTTGCTTTAACTTCCACTGTTCATGATGACTGCCATTTCTTAATTACATTCCGAACAGAGGATATTGACATCTGAAAACGCTTTGCTATCTTCTTATAGCCTTCTCCAGCTTTGTGAGCATCAACTATTTTCAGTTTCAGTTTTCTAGACAACTGCTTAGAACAGGCATGTTCAAAGTCCAGCCCGCGGTCCGGTTTTGAATGGCCCACCTGGTAATCTAAACATATATATCTTTTGTGGCCCCCGACGCTCTCCCAGCGCCGGGGCCACAAAAGATATATAGTCTGGCTGCATTGGAGATAGGAGGCTGTACGAGCGCTGTGCACACAGGAGTATTTCCTGTTTACACTGCAGCCTCTGTAATAGGAAGTCCCATCTCTGCCATTGGACGACTGTTCTGTCCATCAAAGGAGGTGGGACTTTCTCTTAAAGAGGCCGCTGTGAAAACAGAAGATTCTCCTGTTCTTTGGCGCTCGTCCAGCCCCCTCCATGTCCCCTCCAAGGCTGCACTGATGGCAATGGCAAGTACATTCCTGGCTAATAGTGAGTGAAATCCTGGCAATGGTGGCTGCATTCCTGGCAATAGTAAGTGAAATCCTGGCAATGGTGGGTGCATTTCTGGCAGTAGTATGTGAAATCCTGGCAATAGTGGCTGCATTCCTGGCAATAGTGAGTGAAATCCTGGCAATGGTGGCTGCATTCCTGGCAATAGTATGTGAAATCCTGGCAATGGTGGCTGCATTCCTGGCAATAGTATGTGAAATCCTGGCAATGGTGGCTGCATTTCTGGCAATAGTATGTGAAATCCTGGCAATGGTGGCTGCATTCCTGGCAATAGTGAGTGAAATCCTGGCAATGGTGGCTGCATTCCTGGCAATAGTGAGTGAAATCCTGGCTAATGGTGGCTGCATTTCTGGCAATAGTATGTGAAATCCTGGCAATGGTGGCTGCATTCCTGGCAATAGTATGTGAAATCCTGGCAATGGTGGCTGCATTCCTGGCAATAGTATGTGAAATCCTGGCAATGGTGGCTGCATTTCTGGCAATAGTATGTGAAATCCTGGCAATGGTGGCTGCATTCCTGGCAGTAGTGAGTGAAATCCTGGCAATGGTGGCTGCATTCCTGGCAATAGTATGTGAAATCCTGGCAATGGTGGGTGCATTCCTGGCAATAGTAAGTGAAATCCTGGCAATGGTGGCTGCATTCCTGGCTAATAGTGAGTGAAATCCTGGCAATGGTGGCTGCATTCCTGGCAATAGTGAGTGAAATCCTGGCAATGGTGGCTGCATTCCTGGCTAATAGTGAGTGAAATCCTGGCAATGGTGGCTGCATTCCTGGCAATAGTATGTGAAATCCTGGCAATGGTGGCTGCATTCCTGGCTAATAGTGAGTGAAATCCTGGCAATGGTGGCTGCATTCCTGGCAATAGTGAGTGAAATCCTGGCAATGGTGGCTGCATTCCTGGCAATAGTGAGTGAAATCCTGGCTAATGGTGGCTGCATTCCTGGCTAATGGTGGCTGCATTCCTGGCTAATAGTGAGTGAAATCCTGGCAATGGTGGCTGCATTCCTGGCTAATGGTGGCTGAAATCCTGGCTAATGGTGGCTGAAATCCTGGCTAATGGTGGCTGCATTCCTGGCTAATGGTGAGTGCATTCCTGGCAATGGTGGGTGCATTCCTGGCAATGGTGGGAGCGCAGATGGGCACTGACCCTTAGTTTTTTATTTAAAATGTAAATTTTCCTGAAACTTCCCTCTTATTCGCCAATAAATACGGTATATCCAAATAACACGCCCGAGCTCATCTCTTCAACACACACAGCCACAAAGGCAAGAGAATTCTTGTTGGGCCGTGTATTAGTGTTCGAACGAACACACTTAGACCGATTTTTAATGGTTCAAAGAATGTCAGGCAAAATGGTCGGCCCTCGTGCATGTTCACTTCATCAAATCTGGCCCTCTTTGAAAAAAGTTTGGACACCCCTGGCTTAGAAGAACCCATGGTGCTGATTGTTGGGGCAAGGTCAGATGAGTCTGGCCATTTCAAACCTTTGAGATTGACATCACCTGGTCTTCCCAGATGATGATTGAGAACAATCCATGACACTGGCAGGTCTCAGCTTTGCAAAGGGGGCAGTGCATGCTATAAATTCTGCAGGGTGCCCAAACGTTTGCAGACGCCATTTTTTTGTTTTCTGTAATTTTAAAAGGGTAAATGATGGAAATAAAATCTAACTTTTTTTGACATATTATAAGAATGTCTAATCTGTAATTTGAGGCCATTTGGAGATTTTTTCCATCTTTCCTTGGCTTCGTTAATACACATTTTTACCTGGGGTGCCCAAACTTTCGATCCCCACTGTATTTACATCTTTACCGGTACGTGAGCCTGGAATTTGGTTATCCAATGTATGTTAACTCGGATATCCATCCTTTCACATACGATTTGATGTTCCACCATTCTGCCTGGATGATCCATTGGAGATGATTGTCTTTCACGCCTGATTGATTCACCACCTTATGTGTGTGTGGGTCCACATCTGAGGGTAAGAGTATCCATTACCTAATTTTGATGTCATACACCGGAGATTTTCTATATGAAGTTGTATACCTTCTTTGAAGAGGAATTATACATATCTAGTCTGGAGTTATACACTTGGAGCACCGTGTTTGAATTACAGTTTTATTTCAACGAGGAATATATACACCAAGCATCTTTAAAGTGACTGTGTTATTATTATAATTTTTTGTCACCATAAATAATTTGTGCACTTGAACCATTCTGTTTATTCAGAGACTTTATATGGTTGTTCATTTTAGATGCTAAACATTTTTTTTTAAGTTTTCTTTTATGTCATGCAGTTGGCATATGTTGTGCCTGACTTTTTCCCCAGTAGGTTATTCCTTTGGGGATATATCCTGGTAGCGCTGGATATTTTGTTCTTATTCTTAATAATAACCACTTCACTTGTTTGGGGGTTATCACAAAGAAAACTATGTCTACCCATCCTGTCATGGTACTACTACAGTGAGCCCACGGGCGAGCAGGTGACACAGTATCCCCCAGGGCGGGGAGTCTAAGGGCCAGCCGGTATTCTGTCAGGGACTCCCTCAGCAGGATTTGGGCTTAGCTGCATCCTGACCCCAGGTCATGACCCCCGGGTTCACCCTGCTCGCTAGGGGAATACCAGAAGACACTGTCAGACAGGGATGGATGGATGAAGCAAAGGAGAGCCGGATAGAGAGCCAAGGTCAGGGTGGGCAGCAGGCAACTTAATCAGAAGGACTAGCCAAGTCGGTACACAAGAGATCAGTTCACGAGAGGTCAGGTTAAAGCAGGTTACATGAAGGGAGCTCAGAAATAAGAGTTGCTCAAGCAACCAGAAGCTGGTCTGGAAGGAATTTAAATAGAGAAGAACATGGGGGCTAGACAGGAAGTAGCAGGAAGGAATGACATAATTAAACAACAGGTGATGCCGGTGACACCAATAGTTGCAGAGGGCAGCAGAGCTGAACACAAGCTAGTGGAACAGGTGCCAGCCGACCTACAGCAGTAAAGGTAAGACACAGATCAGCTCCACAGCTGATCTGTGACAGTACTTCCCCCGATTACGAGGTCCTCCTACACGTCTGGGGGCTGGCTTGGAGGGAAATTTCCAAAGGAATCTGGTCACCAAGCGTGGGGCTGAGTCATCGGTGGCAGGAACCCAAGACCTCTCCTCTGGACCATAGCCCTTCCAATCAATCAGATAGAGTAGCTTCCCTCTGGAGTATTTGGAGTCCATTATTTCTTTAATCTCATACTGATCCGTGGTATCAGCCACAGGAGCAAAGTGAGAAGAAGGGTGAGAGAAGCGATTGAGGACCAGTGGCCTGAGCAGGGAGACATGGAAGGCGCTGGGTATCCTGAGATGAGAGGGCTGATGGAGCTTGAAAGCAACTAGATTGATTTGATGGAGAATAGGAAATAGACCAGTGAAGCGAGGGGCAAATTTCATTGAGGGTACCTGGAGTCAGATGTGCTTTGTAGACAGCCAAACTCTATCGCCAGGCAGGAACTTAGGAGCCGGACGCTGATGACGATCTGCTGCCGTTTTATGCCTGGAAGCAGCTAGCTGAAGATTCTCAGAGACTTCTTCTTTCCAGATTGAGTTGAAGGACCTTTGGGTTTCAGCTGCTGCTGGTACAAGAGGAGAAATGGGAACAGGAAAAGGAACAGATGCATGCTGCCCATAAACAGCGAAGAAGGGAGATTTTCAAGAACTGGCATTGGAGTGATGGTTTAAGGCAAAACTCTGCCCAGGGCAAAAGGTCCACCCAGTCATCTTGGTGGACTGAGATGAAGGCACGGAGAAAACTTTCTACATTTTGATTGACACGCTCCATTTGCCCATTGGACTGGGGATGAAAGGCAGATGAAAAATCCAATTTAATCCCAAAAGAGCTGGCCAAGGCTCCGAGCACCGAGCAGTAAATTGAACTCCTCTGTCAGAGACAATATGTGAAGTCATCCCATGAAGACGAAAGATCTTCTTAATGAAAGTTGTGGCAAGACTGGGAGCAGAAGGTAGGCCACCACTACCCAGATGACTGTAGAAGGGGGCAGATCCGAGATAAAATCCATGGAAATACAATGCCAAGGTATATCGGGAACTGGTAAGGGCAGAAGCAACCCAGCTGGGGCAAACGTGGAAGACTTGGATAGTACACAAACTGTACAAGCTTGAACGTACTGTTTGACATCCTTACGAAGAGAGGGCCACCAGTAATGATGCAGAAGAAGGTCACAAGTTCTAAGTATTCCAGGATGTCCAGAGAACTTAGTCATGTTCCCAGGCAAGGAGTTTGGGACAAAGTTCGGGAACTACAAAAGTTTTACCTAGAGGAGGCTGTGTAGACCGGAGCTGAGTAGTGGCTAAAATACAACGCGGAAGGATGATAGGACCAGGATCTAGGTGATTCTCAGAATCATTGACATCAAATGACCTGGACAAGGCATTGGCTCGAAGATTTTTGGCACCTGGACGAAAAGTAATGTTGAAGCGGGCAAAAAAGAGGGCCCAGCGAGCTTGACATGGGTTCAAGCATTTCGCGGATTGTAAATACTGCAGATTTGTATGATCAGTATAGATGGTAATACAATGGGGAGAACACTCTAGTAGACGTTGCCATTCTTGAAGAGCTAGTTTAATGGCCGATAGTTCACAGTCCCCAATGGTATAGTTCTTTTCTGCATCAGAAAATTACGGTCGAATCTGTCTTTGAAGGCTTATGGTGTCTGTCAAATGTATAAAGAAGATTCAACCGAGCTGCTAAACTCTATATAGCCTATAGGTGGAGCATTTGACTCCGGAAATGTACGATTGCAGCGTCGTACAGTTTCGATGCTCCATCGAATATTATTATAAACATGTGTGTTTTTCATTGCTTTGTCGAATCTCCGTCGTTCATGTTGAATAAATGGTCTAAGTCTCACAGTGTCAGATAGTGAGTGACTGATAATAATGAATATGGTGGCAACCCATTGTGAGAGTGACATGGAGGCATTGGAGGACGTTCCTAGGCCATCTACAAGTGTTTCTGTATGTATGTTATAAACAGAAACTGGTGGACTGGTGATAGCGATCACTGATCAGACAGGTAACAAGATTCTATAATAATAAATCCCCCCACAACACAGGCAGCCTCTGAGGCTATCACAACAACACTAGCAACAACACTAGTATCACTATAAGGTTCTCACACTAACACAATAGCAGCAGATTATTAGGAAAAAGCTAAGTTGAACTGAAGCTTGCTTCACTATTGTTCTGCTGCTGTGCTTATGCTTAATAATAATTCGGGATCTATGACAAGTGACAATTCAAATGGACCAGCTAAGATTGACTGTCTTCTGAAATGAATCAGTGTGTGTGTGTGTCTCTCTGCTAGCAATGGTAAATGAAAGTAAGTTGACTGTACGAGTGTGCGTAGTTCTAGCTATTTTATTGCTCCTCTTCTTTGGTTACAATCAGCCAATAACATTCATCATCATCATTATTTTTATTTTACTTCCCTCACCCAATTCCAGAATCTTTCAAATCTTTTCTCTCTATGTCGAATCTTTTCTCTATATAATCTTGGACTAATAGAGGTAAGGTTAGGCACATTCGACCACAGGTTCAATAGACACAGATTGTTATTGTCAGAGTCACGTTGAATCTCCTATTCTATATCGAACTGTTGTAACAACTAAAATGAAAATAAAGCATTTGTTTATGTTGGATCTTTGGTTTTTCGGATTCTGCGCTTTCGTTTGTCAAAGCGAAAACGAAAATACCTGAAATTCGGATGAAAATGCATTTGGACGAAAACGAATGTACATGTCTAATAGTAATTGGTGAAGCCCAAAAAGAGTTGGGTGGTTTTAAGACCAGAGGGCTGAGGCCACTCAGAGATGGCCCGAAGTTTGGCTGGGTCCATGAGGAGGCCCTGTGACGAGATTATTTAGCCCAGAAATGGAACTTGTGTTTGTTCAAATAGACATTTCTCCAATTTAGCATATAGACATTTGTCCTGTAGACGCTGTAGCACAGCTTCCACATGGAAACGATGGGTAGGTAAGTCTGGTGAGAATTTCATCCATATATACAATAACACAGACATACAGAAGGTCGCGGAAGATCTCATTAACCAAAATTTGTAAGACAGCTGTAAGACAGCTGGGGCATAGCATAGCATAAGCCAAAGAGCATCACAAGATGTTCATAATGTCTGTCCCTGGTGTTAAAGGCGGTCTTCCACTCGTCTCCTTCCCGGATTCTTATTAAATTGTAGGCCCCTCTAAGATCCAATTTGGTAAAAACATGATAACTTCACAGTCTGTCAAAGAGTTACGAAATTAAAGGAAGAGGGTATCAGTTCTTCACGGTGATGGTGTGTAGACCCCTGTAGTCAATGCGTGGACGGAGTGAACCATCTTTTTTTCCTACAAAGAAAACCCGGCTCCGGCAGGTGAGTTGGATTTCCTGATGAAACCCTTTTGCAGGTTTTCCTGAATGTATTCAGACATGGCTTGTGTCCCTGGAATAGATAGAGGGTAGACTCGGCCTCGGGGAGGAGAGGTCCCTGTTAAGAGATCAATGGAGCAGTCATAGTCTCTGTGAGGAGGGAGGCGATCAGCTGACTTTTTTGCAGAAAACATGTTGGAAGGACAGATATTGGGAAGGCAACCTGGGAGTTGTGGAGGTTTCAGCCAGAGGAATGGAAGGAGGTGGTAGTATCTTGGAAATACATTGTTGCTGACACTGAGAACCCCCAAGCCAATGCTTGTCATGAGTTCCAGTCAAGATGCAGAGAATGTTTCTGCAACCAACGAAGGCCCACGATGATGGGACTGGAGGACTTAGGCAGAATTAGGAAAGAGATTTCCTCCTCATGCAAAACCCCAATGTGTAACACAATAGGAGAGGTTTTAGGCTCATTGGCAAGAAGGAGCCATCTACTGCAGTCACGGAGAGGGGTATAGGCAAGGCAACAAAGGAAACGGCCAACTCAGAAGCCAAAGATTGTTCAAGGAAATTCCCAGCAGCTCCAGAGTCCACACATGCACAGAGTTGATAGGCATTTTGAGCCCAGTGGATAGCTACGGGAAGGGTGAAACGAGGGAATTGGACAAAATTAAAGGATTGGTCTATTTCACCTCCCTCCGAGTGACCTAGACCCTGGAGTTTTCCAGATGGACTGGACAGGAGTTCAAAAGATGTCCTTTATTGCCACAATAAAGGCACAAGCCCATTCCCATGCACCAGGCACGTTCCTCTGGAGTGAGGCGAGTTCACCCAAGCTGCATAGGTTCTTCCAACATGTGAGAGGTTGAAGACGAAGAGGATTCCACAGGTCTTTTGACTACCTGTGCTGGATGGCCAGCAGGGGGATGACTGGATCTGGATTTCTCCAAGGCCCGCTCCTGGATGTGAATGTCTATTTGAATGCTCAATGCAATGTATTCGCCTACTGTCATTCCTTGCCGATGAAGACGAAGGAGGGCCCCAGCAGCAGAATACACTCTGCTGGGCTCATCATACTAGAGGTCGGAGGTGATAGCCCCTGTACACATGGTCGGAGATTTCGACAACCAAATCCGTCGAATTTTGTCCGTCGGATCTTGTCCGAAATTGTTGCATGCACACTGTCAGACTAAGTTGTCGAAAAATCCGATCATTCAGAACGTGATGACGTCATTTTGTTACGATGGGACTACGTTCAGGCTAGTAGCCAATAGCTTTGATGTAGGAATTTGATCTGAGCATGTGTGGTACTTGGTCCGATCAAAATTCTCTACACATGATCGGAGTATGTCCGATCGAACCAGTTGGTCGGGAAATATTTCCAACAAGTTGGAAAATTGGGTCCGACGGATATTCCGACGGAATCAGTCCGATGCATACCACACACAGTCGGATTATCCGACAACGCGGTCCGATAGGACACATTCCGACGGATTCTCCGACCGTGTGTACAAGGGCATAAAATCGTGTGATTCCCAGAGTGGGGAGGCCCAAGCTAGAGCATCATCAGAAAGGAGAGAGATGATGTATGCGAAAATTTGGTGCGAATAGTTGGAAAATGGTCGCTGGAAAGTTCAAAGTGGATGGAACACTGATTAATGAAGCCCCAACAGGCCTTAGGGTCACAAGAAAAAATAGGTGGTGGTGGCAGATGCAAGCAGGGATTGCCAGGTGTAGGAGGTAACATGGGAGCAGCTGAAGCAGAAACGGAAGGAGCTAAAGTTGCAGCGAGTTGCAGACCATCCAGATGGCAGATAAGATCCTGTAGAACCAACGTTATTTGCTCTTGATTAGCTTAATGGGAGATAAGCCTCTGAACTAGATGTTGCATTTGATCCTCGGTCAGTGGCCAACTCTGAGGAGCTCAGGCTTGAGCAAACTGTCACAGTACTACTACAGTGAGCCTATGGGCGAGCAGGTGACACAGAATCCCCCAGGGAGTGGAGTCTAAGGACCAGCCAGTATTCTGGCAGGGAGCCCCTCATGAGAGTTTGGGCTTAGCTGCGTGCTGACCCCAGGTCACGGCCCCCGGGTTCACCCTTCTCGCTGGGGGAGTACCAGAAGACACTGTCAGACAAGGATGGATAAAGCAAAGGAGAGCCGCCAAGGTCAGGGCGGGCAGCAGATAACTTAATCAGGCGCACTAGCCGAGTCGGTACACAAGAGATCAGTTCACAAGAGGTCAGGTTAAAGCAGGTTACACGAATGGAGCTCAGAAACAAGTGTTGCTCAAGCAACCAGAAGCTGGTCTGGAAGGAATTTACATAGAGAAGCACATGGGGGCTGGACAAGGAAGTAGCAGGAAGGAATGACATAATTAAGCAACAGGTGAGGCCCATGACACACATAGCTGCAGAGTGCAGCAGAGCTGAACGCAAGCTAGTGGAACAACAGGTGCCAGCTGACCTACAACAGTAAAGGTAAGACACAGATCAGCTCCGCAGCTCATCTGTGACACATCCCCTCTATTCACCAAGCATGTCAAGAAATGGATGAGGTATTTTTATGATATTTTTCTCATTTGTTCTGGTAGTGAAGATGATTTCACTGGGTTAGTTGATTTCCAGAACAGTATTTTCTCAGGAATAGTGTTCAACCCTGAGATTTCGACAGATCGGATTTAATTTCTTGATGTGCTCTCGCGACCATCACTATATCCTGGGCCACTGATAGAAATCATGGGGCCCTGTACAGCCCACCTGATGGGGCCCCCTTCAGCCTCACCCCGGTGCCTCCTTCAGCGCCCCCCCGGCCCCACCCCTATACAGACAGGTTAGGGTATACTCATAAAGGCTAAATTGTGAGTGTGGCTAATTTAAAAATATGCACCACACAGAGCTGAAATAGACGTGGTTTAAATTATGCTTAATTATTGGCCATTACTTAACTACTTGCTGTCCGCGCTATAGCCGAAAGACGGCTACAGCGCAGACTTAATTTGCATCCATGGATGTCCTCCCATGCTTGAGCGGCCTGCACACTCTGTGCTCTGTGAACAGCGAGTCTGAAACTCGCCTGATCAGAGATCTGAGCAGGAGGTCGATCCCGACCCTTTACTACGTGATCAAATGTAAGTCAATGACAGCTGATCATGTGACCTAAACAGAGCTGGTAATCGGCTATTTTTTCTCCTCACGCTGATAGCGCAAAAGGAAAAAAAAGCCGATCACCGGAGGCTGCGAGAGGGACATCGTGGAGAGGCTTTTGTGCCCACTAGCCTCACCTACCAGTGTCCAGCAGCACCACCCATCAGTGCCCACAGTGCCACCCATCAGTGCCCACAGTGTCATCACCAGTGCTGCCTATCAATATAACCTACCAGTGCCCATCAGTGCCACCTACCAGTACCCATAAGTGCCACCCAGTTCCTTCTTATCAGTGCCCATCAGTGCCATCTTATCTGTGCCTATCGGTGTTGCCTTATCTGTGCCCATCAGTGCAGCCCATCAGTGCCTTGATGGGCCTTGATAGTGCAGCTTCATCAGCGAATATCAATGAAGGAGGAAAATTACCCATTTGCAAAATTTTATAACAAACTATTAAACATGATTTTTTTTAAACATTTTTGTCTATTTTTGTTTAGCAAAAAATAAAAACACCAGCTGTGATTAAATACAACCAAAAGAAAGATCCATTTATGTGAAAAAAATGACAAAATTTTTTTGCTGGAGTAAAGTGTAGTATGACCGCGCAATTGTCATTCAAATTGTGACAGTGTGAAAGCTAAAAATTAGTCTGATCAGGACCCCCCTAATCAGGGGGGTTTAAGTGCCTAGTAAGCAAGTGGTTAAAGGGGTGTGGTTAATTAGAGTCTAAGATGGCTGTGTATAGGATGCAGATGACATTGAGCTGCGTTCAAAACGGCACTGTCCAATTTCTCACAGTCAAACAGTGCTACATGAAAAAGAAGATGCAAGGTTTTTTTTTCTTTTTTTATTTCCAATTCTTTATTTTCCTTACATCATATTATACAAAAACCTAGATACAATTCTCGTCAACTACATCACTTAATACAATACACAGTAATACAAAAATAGTTTTCCTCCCCCCTCCCCCGTCTTCTCCCCCTCCCTTTGACCCCTACCCCTTCTCTCAAACATATTCTTTACTGACCTCCCTCTGCCCTACTTCTCCCATATCTCCAAACCCTTTGCCTGCTATACTCCCGTTAATTCAGCAAATCTAATTGTCTGCTTAAACTAGGACCAGACTCTCCATTTGTTTTCAAAACCTTCCATTCCGACCTCCCCACAAAACCTTAGATATTCCAACTTATAAATGTTGCTTATTTTACTGCACCAACTCCTTATTGTGGGGCTTTCTAGCTCCTGCCACTGTCGGGGGATTTAACTTTTGGCTGAGTTTAATAGCTGGAGGACCAGTATAAGGAGATGCAAGTTATGTCAGCTAAGCCCACTTTTTTTAAAAATTACTTTTTTTTTAAACTTTTTGTTAGGATTATTCTTCTCTTCTGATCAGTCAAACTCCAGGTGTATTGAGAAGCAGACAATTTATTTCTGATGTGTCACACAAAAGGATGAAGCTTACAAGACAAAAGATCCAGTAATGCAGGCCATACACGGTCGAATTTCGAACGAATTTTCTTTTCAAAATCAGAAAATTCGTTTTTTTTGTGATCCGATGATGCCACCATTGATTTTCGAAATTCGGCCGACCAAGCCTTCAATTTCACCTCATGTTGCTACAGAAAATAATTTTCTTGGCTGGGAATCTTCTTTTCTCTCCGTACATTTTCTTTTATCTCCGTACATTTTCTTTTATCTCCGTACATTTTCTTACGTTTCTCGCACGATTCTCCCATCATTGATTAGAAAATCGTTCGTTTTTCTAAAAATTTCCAACATGTCCGATTCCTCAAATTTTATTTCTGCACGAAAATCGGCTGTTGCTGCAGCCCACTAATGGTGCGAAATTCATACCAAAAAATTCTTAGATACGATTTTCGAAAGAAAATTCTTTCGAAATTCGAACCGTGTATGGCCGGCATAAGACTCACACAAAGGAATGTATATTCCCCCTTCTAATACCTACAATAATACAGCCTCTACGCTTCTATTGGCTGAGGAAACACAGCGTGCCTGGTACACGGTGGTACTTTATTTTGGCTAATTAGGGTTTCCTGTACAATCTTATGCTACCATCTATAGTTAAACCTAATCATCCTACAACTTACTTTTCTAACACTTTTAATGAGAAGTAATGCTATATCTAAAGACCTATACACACTATCGGTTTTTCTGCTGAGTTTTTTCTTCAGATTTACCAAAACTATATAATATGAGGTCAAACCTTAGGAGCTTCAATTTGTATGCAATCATGGTTTTGATACACCTGAAGGAAAAAATCAGCAGAAAATCTGATAATGTGTTTGGGGCATAAGGGCCGGTTCACACCATGGCTGCATCTGAATTGTGAAGAAATGTGCTGTGGATTCCTGTACAATTCAACTCTGCATGCAAAATGCACTGCTTTGGCGATCTGCAGCACGTGTCAACAAAAGGTTAATGACACCTCAAATGCAGGTCACAAACGTAGTGTGTTTACCCTGCACCTGCCAGCCGTGGATCACCATGTGATCTGGTTGCAACACATTTTAAAAAGTAGTGCATAAACTACTGCACTGTTACATAGTTACATAGTAGGTGAGGTCTAAAAAAGTCCATCACGTCCAACCTAATATGTGTGATTATATGTCAGTATTACCTTGTATATCCCTGTATGTTGTGGTCGTTTAGGTGCTTATCTAATAGTTTCTTGAAACTATCAATGCCCCCCACTGAGACCACCACCTGTGGAAGGGAATTCCACATCCTTGCCGCGCTTACACTAAAGAACCCTCTACGTAGTTTAAGGTTAAACCTCTTTTCTAATTTTAATGAGTGGCCATGTGTCTTGTTAAACCCCCTTCCAAAAAAAAGTTTTATCCCTATTATAGGGTCACCAGTAGGGACGAGCTTGGTGTTCGAGTCGAATGCATGTTCGACTCGCACACTGGCTGTTCGCCCGTTCGGCGAAGCCAGAACTCTGTGGGCCGTTCGCGCCAAATTTGCGTGGCGCTCATGGCCCACAATGCACTGCGCCATCGCAGTGCATTGCTGGCTCATGATTGGCCAAGCATGCACTGTGACTCCGCATGCTTGGCCAATGACAGCTCCGCAGCGAGGAGAGCCATGATTGGCCACAGGCAGGATGCCCGTGGCCAATTATAGATCAGGCTGTGTAGTACACTCCCCACACTATACAGGAGTTAGTGGATGTTATGTGTGTGCCTTCACCGCACAATACATCTGTATCTACCCTTCATTGCTGTTCTGAGTGTTCTCTAATTGAGCCATCTGCCATCTGCAGGAGTTATTGGGCGACTGGGTGTTGTCTGTGTGCCTGCACCGCATAATACACCTGTATCTACCCATTGTTGCTGTTCTCTAATTGAGCCATCTGCAGGAGTTAGTGGGCGACTGAGTGTTGTCTGTGTGCCTGCACCGCAGAATACACCTGTATCTACCCATTGTTGCTGTTCTCTAATTGAGCCATCTGCCATCTGCAGGAGTTAGTGGGCAACTGGGTGTTGTCTGTGTGCCTGCACCGCAGAATACACTTGTATCTACCCATTGTTGCTGTTCTCTAATTGAGCCATCTGCCATCTGCAAGAGTTAGTGGGCGACTGGGTGTTGTCTGTGTGCCTGCACCGCAGAATACACCTGTATCTACCCATTATTGCTGTTCTCTAATTGAGCCATCTGCCATCTGCAAGAGTTAGTGGGCGACTGGGTGTTGTCTGTGTGCCTGCACCGCAGAACACACCTGTATCTACCCATTGTTGCTGTTCTCTAATTGAGCCATCTGCTATCTGCAGGAGTTAGTGGGCGATTGGGTGTTGTCTGTGTGCCTGCACCGCAGAATACACCTGTATCTATCCATTGTTGCTGTTCTCTAATTGAGCCATCTGCCATCTGCAAGAGTTAGTGGGCGACTGGGTGTGGTCTGTGTACCTGCACCGCAGAATACACCTGTATCTACCCATTGTTGCTGTTCTCTAATTGAGCCATCTGCTATCTGCAGGAGTTAGTGGGCGATTGGGTGTTGTCTGTGTGCCTGCACCGCAGAATACACCTGTATCTACCCATTGTTGCTGTTCTCTAATTGAGCCATCTGCCATTTGCAGGAGTTAGTTTGTGTTGTGTGCCTCCAGCGCAGTAAACACCTGTAGCTACCTATATTGCTCTTCTCTAATTGAGCCATCTGCAGGAGTAAGTTGGTGTTGTGTGCCTCCAGCACAGCACAGTATACACCTATATCTACCCTTTATTGCTGGTGTTCTATAATAAAGGCATCTGCAGGAGTTAGTGGGTGTTGTGTGCCTCCAGCACAGCACAATATACACATGTATCTGCCATTTATTGCTGGTGTTCTTTAATAAAGGCATCTGCAGGAGTTAGTGTGTGTTTTGTGCGTCCAGCACAATATACACTACCAAATTGCTGGTTTTCCCATCTCCCTGCAGGTCATTACCATGTCTAGAAGGCCAACAAGGAGAGGCAGACAGGCACAAGCCAATAAAAGAGGGCAAGCAGGCTCTGTGTCTAGAGACAACAGTGCTGGTCATGGACACGGTGCATCGTCATCAGCACGCGGCCATGGGGCACACTTGTCCTTATTTTCGGCAGCTGGACGTGTTGAGCCGCATCATGCCAAAGACTTGGTAGAGTGGATGACCAAGCCCTCTTAGTCCTCTTCATCCTCTCTCACCCAGGCTCAGGGTACTAGCAAAGCAGCTGCCAACACATCCTCTTCCCTCGTCTCAATGTCATCATCAGTGACTCCTTCCCTAGACCCACCACGTCCTCCTGAGGAGTTCCCCAAACTGTGAGCACAGTGTTGGGTACATGCTCCAGGAGGATCCCCAGTGTTTTGTAGGCTCTGATGATGATACTCAGCTAGAGGAAGGCAGTAGCGTGAGCGCAAGGAGAGGGGATGCTCAAGAAGGACAGCAATCTAGAAGTCATGTTCCATAAGCTGCAGCATACTGCCAGGTTTGCTCCAGCGATGAAGAGTTAGGGGATGATGAGGGCACTGACTCCACGTGGGTGCCTGGTAGGAGAGAGGAGGAGGAGGAGGCACATCTCCAACGAGGCAGGATGTCCTCTGGGGGCCAGCTTAGGGGCAGCACACCGACTAAATCACACCGCAGAGCTCTGCCTGTGCAGGGAGCTGCCTCTGCGCGTTACTCTAAAAGTTCTTTGGTGTGGGCCTTTTTTGAGATGAGTGCATCAGATCGCACCGCTGCTATTTGCAACATATGTCTCAAGCGTATCTCGCGTGGCCAAAACATCAGCCTCTTGGGCACCACATGCTTGACCAGACATATGTTGTCCTGCCATGCAGCTCGTTGGCAAGCTCACCTCAAAGACCCACACCAAAGAACAAAGTGGACCTCTCCTTGCTCCTCATCAGCTGGGATCTCCAACCCCACTAGACCTTCAGTCCTCTCTGAAACCTGTGCTGAGAGGAATGAAGGTGTAGAATTAGGTGTGTCACAGCCAAGTGCTTGCGGGCACTCTGCTAGCAGTACACCCATGTCCGATTGTAGCAGGCAAATTTCCCTGCCCCAGCTGCTTGACCGTTGAAAGAAGTTCACTCCCAGCCATCCACATGCCCAACGGTTGAATGCTAGCTTGGCTAAATTGCTAGCACTTCAACTGCTACCTTTTCAGTTGGTAGACTCGTCCCCTTCCGTGAGTTTGTGCAATGTGCGATTCCACAGTGGCAGGTCCCCAAATACCTCTCACGGAAGATGATTCCGGCTCTCTACTGGCATGTGGAAGGCAAGGTCCTTGCTTAGATGGACAGGGCGGTCAGCGGTAAGGTGCATATTACTGCTGACTCTTGGTCCAGCAGGCATGGACAGGGGCGTTACCTGTCTTTCACGGCCCATTAGGTCACTCTTCTGGCAGCTGGGAAGGATGCAGGACAAGGTGCAGTAGTGTTGGAGGTTGTTCCGCCACCACGCCTCCAAAATTCTACTACTGGTTGTGACACACATCTCTCCTCCACCCCTCCTCTTCTTCTTCCTCCATGACCTCTTCCAGTGCTCTGTCCTTGGAATCAGCATGGCTCCATAGGCGTTCAAGGGGCTATGCAAGTACGAAGGCAAAACAATGCCATGCCGTGCTTGCGCTGGTTTGTTTGGGGGACAGGAGCCACACTGGGGCAGATATTTTGTCAGCTCTGCAGGGGCAGGCCGAGAGGTGGTTGATGCCACACCAGCTTAAGCCAGGATTGGTGGTTTGCGACAATGGCAACAACCTCCTCTCCGCCCTCTGACAGGGACAACTGACCCATGTGCCCCGTGTGGCTCAGGTCCTTAACCTGGTGGTACAGCGGTTCTTGGGCAGGTACCTGGGCTTACAGGATGTCCTGAAGCAGGCCAGGAAAGTCTGTGTGCATTTCTGCAGATCATTTAATGCCTGTGCTCGGCTGGCTGAGCTCCAAAAGGAGTTGAACCTGCCCAAGAACCTCCTTATATGTGACATGCCCACCAGGTTGAACTCAACATTGGCCATGCTGCAGCAGCTGCACATGCAGCAGAGGGCCATCAATGAGTACCTGTGTGACTACGGCACCAGGACAGGGTCAGGGGAGCTTCGTTTTTTCTCACCACGCCAGTGTGGCATGATCAGGGATGCATGCACTGTCCTATCACCGTTTGAGGAGGCCACAAGGATGATGAGCAGTGACAGTGCATGCATCAGTGACACTGTACCTCTTGTCCACCTGTTGGAGCATACACTGCGTGGAATAATGGACAGGGCACTTGAGGCAGAACAGAGGCAGGAAGAGGAGGACTTCCTTGCCTCTCAAGGCCCCCTTTATCTAGTGTTCCTGTTGTCCCACCCATCACACAGGAAGAGGAGGAGGAGGAGGATAATTGTGTCAGCATGGAGGTGGAGCCTGGCACTCAGCATCAGTAGCAGCAGTCTTGTAGGGATGATTTACAGTCCCAAGAAACCCGTGGACTTGTACGTGGCTGGGAGGAGGTAGCTGCAGATCATGTTGTCCTTAGTGACCCAAAGGACTCCAGACAGAATGCCTCAGCTAACCTGGACTGCATGGCCTCCCTGATCCTGCAAAGCCTGCGGAAGGATCCTCGTATTCTTCGGATCAAGGAGAGGGACCATTACTGTCTGGCCACTCTCCTTGCTCAACGGTACAAGACCTTATCTTGCCATCGCAGAGGGAGCAGAGGATGAGACATCTCTGGGAGACCCTGCAGAAAGGTCTGTGCAACGCGTTCCCAGAGACTGGGAGGTTACAAACTCCTGGTCCTGGACAACGTGTAGCTGAGGCATCGGTCAGAAGGAGCGGTGGAGAAGGTGGCCATCTGACCAATGCGTTCAGACAATTTTTTAGTCCGCAGCCCCAAGGTATGATCGGTTCCAGCAACCATCGCCAGCGTCTGATTTACATGGTGCAGGAATACCTAGGGGCAAGATCAGACTTGGACACCCTTCCCACCGAAAATCCTATGGCTTACTGGGTCTTGAGGATGGATCACTGGCCAGAGCTTGCAGAGTATGCAATTAAGCTACTGGCCTGTCCTGCATCCAGCGTTCCTTCGGAACGCACCTTCAGTGCTGCTGGTGGCTTTGTAACCGATCACAGGGTGCGCCTGTCCACCGACTCGGTTGATCAACTGACTTTCATAAAGATGAATCAGTCTTGGATCACCACCAGCTACCAAGCACCTGAAGCTGATGTAATCGAATAATTTTTTTTGAAATATAACATCTCTTCAAGACTGCCTATGCTGATGCTGAGTGACTGTCCTGTTATGTTGACTGTCTATCCTCTTCCTCCTCCACTGATATCTTGGAAGAACATTTTTGGCTCTGGGTGATGCCACCAGCCCAATTTTTCAGCCCCTGTTTAACAGGGGCGTGTAATTACAATTTTTGATGCAATGCTTTGCAGCAGGGCTCATTCCTGCACTACAAATAGAGTATATGGGAGAGGTTGCAGTGTCGTGGCATCAGCACCAGTGCCTAAGGCCCAATTTTTCAGCCCCTGTTTAACAGGGGCGTGTAATTACAATTTTTGATGCAATGCTTTGCAGCAGGGCTCATTCCTGCACTCCAACTAGAGTATCTGGGAGAGGTTGCAGTGTATAGGCCGAATTTTCTCCCTTTGTCTTTCAGGACAGCACCTGGAGAGAGCGCAGCTCCACCCACTTTCCCAGGAAACACTGCAGATCACTTTAAAGACCGGACTCTTCCACCATGGCTTCAGTTGTAGTGTTTCCTCCGGCCATGGTGGAAGCGCTGCAGGGAACCAAGGGGTGCTGCGCTCTCTCCAGGTGGGGAGAGTTGGAAGCATACCATTGTTGTTTGCTTTTTTGTACAGACCTGGCCCAGCTTCCTCCCTTCACGTGCGGGGGTCGCTCCGGTGTCCGCTCTCCTTCATACCCAGGGGGGTCAGGCCGTGGAGGTTCCCCCTCTTCTAGACCGGCGGCTGGGTCTGGGACACGGCTGAGATTCATATCTCGCGCTGTTCGTTCAGGCTCATGCCTTCCGGGTCCGGATGACGAGCGCGTCATTCCGGCCGGGGGAGGGACTTCCGACGGTGCGACGCGGCTTCCGGTTCCGGCCGCTGGAACGCAGGGAGAGGGGGGCGGTCTCTTCGGCTGACATCACTTCCGGGATTGGCGCAGAATTTAAACTGATAAAAGCACCCAGACGCAATTGATTCTTGCTGAACGATGGAGGAGGATCAATCGGCAGTGGCAGGAGCAGGAGCCACGATTGTCAGCCAGGTTCAGGTAAGCAGGGGCAGTGGTCTCTGTCATTACTGTTTGAGCCATGTTGTTTCCTCCCTTCCTTGCATTGGGAAGCCTGCAGCATTGTTTTCCTAAGATGCTATTTAGGAATAATGCTTCAATAGTTGTTTAGTGAGTCTGTGGGGGGATTCACTGGCTGAAGAGCAAATAGAAATTGAAAATTGTTAATCTGTTCTATTTTGCAGCATATCTTTTTTCTATGTTCATGTGTATTGTAACTGAGGTTTTGGGGTTTTTCTCCTTGGTATATTTCAGAAAGCGAAAGAAAAGACCAAACATGTGTCCCCTCCTAGCAAGAGGAGGTGTCCATCATGTAAAAACGTACTGAGAGATTCTTGGACTAAGGTGTTATGCAGGTCCTGCATAAGCGACTTGGTCAAAGAAGAAGCAGCTTCCAATACCCCTGCGTCTCAGCAGGGAGAGCTACTAAGTTCTTTCAGGAAAGAATTGTCAGATACCTTTGAATCTTTCCGGTCTTATTTAGACAGATGCCCAGCTGCAGGTAGTAGCTCAGTGCCCCATTCTCACTCCCCAGCATCTGCATCCGGGGGGGCAGTGACTCGGAGGAGGAGGAACATAGTAGGTCCTCTGCTTCTGAGGAGGAGGCAGAGGAAGTAAAGGAGGCTTCTGCTTCATCATCCCGGTATAAATTATCCCTAGAGGAGGTGGATGACCTGCTTAAAAATATCCACACTACTCTGAATATTACAGAGGATAAGGCCCAACGGTCACTACATGACAAAATGTTTCAGGGTTTGGGCGAGGTGAAACACAGAGTGTTCCCGGTGCATACGTTTCTATCCGAAACTGTCAAAAAGGAATGGAGGGATCCTGAGAGGGCTCCTTTCTTTTCCAGGTCCCTCAAACACAGGTTTCCCTTTGAGGAGGATAGCTCGCAGTATGGAACAAGAAACCTAAGCTCGACGCTGCCTTTTCTCAGGTCTCAAGGAATACGGATCTTGCGTTTGAGGACATGGGTATCCTCAAGGATCCCATGGACAAAAGGGCTGATTCCCTCCTAAGGAAGGCTTGGGACTCAACATTGGCAAACCTCAAGCCAGCGATGGCTTCAACTGTAGTAGCCAGAAATCTGGAGCACTGTCTAGAACAGTTAAAAGACCATATCGAGGCAGGAACGCCTAGAAAGGACCTGCTCGATACCTCGCCTGTCCTCTTAAAAGCAGTGGGGTATATGGCGGATGCCTCGGCAGAATCAATTAAGATGTCAGCCAGGTCCTCAGCCCTTATGCGCGTAGGGCCTTATGGGTGAAAACATGGACAGGGGATACTGCCTGAAAAGCCAAATTATGCGGTCTTCCGTTCGAGGGAGATTTGGTGTTCGGCCCTGACCTTGAAGCCATTCTGGACAGAACGGCCGACAAGAAAAAGGGTTTTCCTGTTAAAAAGAAGGTGATTCCCCAGAGCACTAAAAAATTTTGTGCTTTTCGAAAAACCTCGGAAACCAAAGAGACAGGATATAGAAGGCCCTGGAAGCCTCAGAGGGGAAGGGGCAAGTTGGGAGTGTTATTCCGCCCCCCTACCCCGAACCCAAAAAGCCAGTGACGGTCTTCCAACTGTGGGAGCAAGGTTACAGGCCTTTTTTCCGCAGTGGAAGTCAGTGACAAACAGTCTGTTCATCCTCAAGACAATAGAAGAGGGTTACAGGCTGGAATTCGCTCACCCCCCCCCCCCCCCCCGCACGGTTTTATGTAACCCAGGCTCCTCGAGACCCAGAAAAATCAGTAGCCATGATCTCTATTCTGCAGGAACTGATGCAGCAAAGGATGATCATGTACGTTCCCCCCGAGGAGATAGGGCTGGGTGGTTCTTAAAACTGACCTGGGTTTCCTACCAAAAGTCTCAACAGCCTTCCATAGGACGAAGGAAATAATTCTACCTACCTTTTGTCCTTCACCTTCAAATACGAAGGAGAAATCTTTTCATAGCCTAGATGTAAGAAGGTGCCTATTACACTATCTAGAGATCACAAGTGAGTTTAGGAAGTCAAACTCTCTCTTCGTCGCATTCTCAGGACCACGGAAGGGCTATAGTGCGTCCAAAAATACTATAGCTAGGTGGCTACGAATGGCTATTAGGGAAGCCTATAGTGCATCCAAAGTAGAGCCCCCCACAGGGGTTGTCGCCCATTCCACTCGGGCAGTAGCAACATCCTGGGCGGAAAGAGCAGTAACGGTATTTCTACGAGTCTTTCAGGACAGCGCCGATGACCCACCCTAGATTGTATTCGAAAAATGTGGTGTTATTGCTATGTTCTGCTTATTTAATTTCAGCATGGCTGGAGGTACTCTATGAACAACTGAGGCCATGGTGGAAGTGTCCGTTCTTTAAAGTGATCTGCAGTGTTTCCTGGGAAAGTGGGTGGAGCTGCGCTCTCTCCAGGTGCTGCCCTGAAAGACTCGTAGAAATACCGTTACCGGTAAGTCTAACTAGGGTTTTTCAGCCCCTGTTTAACAGGGCCATGTAATTACAATTTTTGATGCAACACTTTGCAGCAGGGCTCATTCCTGCACTCCAACTAGAGTATCTGGGAGAGGTTGCAGTGTTGTGGCACCAGTGCCTAAGGCCCGATTTTTCAACCCCTGTTTAACAGGGGCATGTAATTACAATTCTTGATATAATATTTCACAGCCGGGCCCATTCCTGCACCCACCGAGAGTAACTGTGAGGACTTACAGTGTTGTGGCACTAGCACCACTACCACCACCACAACCACCAAAGGCCCTATTTTTCTACCACTGTTCAACAATAGCATGTAATTACAATTCTTGATATAATTGTTCACAGCAGGGCTCTCCAGCACATACCAAGAGTCACTTTGAGGGCTTACAGTGTTGTGGCAACACCAAAACCTTAGGCGCAAATTTCTGCAGAGCATATAGAGCAGGACCCTACTTTCAAACATCCAACTTACAAACGTCTCCTATTTGCAAACGGAAGGAGACAACAGGAAGTGAGATGAAAAAAGATGGACAGCAAAACAAATTATACAGGGGTAATAACCCTTCCCTATGCTTTCCAAAAAGCTTAAAAATAGATTTTTTGACTGGAGCTACACTTTAAAAATGTACCAGTTCAAAATTACAAACAGATTCTACTTAACACAACAAATCTACACAGTCCCTGTCTTGTTTGCACCGCCTGTATACTCCTGTTCTAAGTATATAGGGCCTGGGGACCCCACGCTTTTCCTTTTTTTAATATGGGTACGGGATCCCCTTAATATCCGTACAAGACTCAAAGGGGCTGGTAATGGGCAGGGGGGCTACCTATGCCATTTTTCTCAATGATTTTCATCCATATTGCCGGAACCAGATATTACATTAAAACCGCAAGCAGTTTTAAATGACTTTTTTCCCCGTTAAATGTCATTTTGTGCAGGGTCTGTTCCAAACATGGGAAACACGTGGCACTTCACAGGCATACTATAGACACCCCCCAGGCATGATATTTAAAGGAATATTTCACTTTTTTTTCACTTTAATTGTCATTAAAATCAGTGCTTTTAGCCATTGACCCATGTCCCCTGGGGCAGGAGCCAGGTCCCCAAACCCTTTTTAGGACAATATCTTGCATTTTAGCCATTAAAAATAGCACTTTTAATTTCGAACGTTCAAGTCCCATAGACTTCAATGGGGTTCTAAAGTTCGCACAAATTTTCGGTCCGTTCAAAAGTTCTGGTGCGAGCCGAACCTGGGGGGGGGGGGGTTTGGCTCATCCCTAGTCACCAGTATGGTATTTGTAAATTGAAATCATATCCCCTCTCAAGCGTCTCTTCTCCAGAGAGAATAAGTTCAGTGCTCGCAACCTTCCCTCATAACTAATATACCCCAGACCCTTTACTAGCTTTGTTGCCGTTCTTTGTACTTGCTCAATTTCCAGTACATCCTTCCTGAGGACTAGTGCTCAGGACTGGACAGCATACTCTAGGTGCGGCCGGACCAGAGTCTTGTAGAGCAGGAGAAATATAATTTTATCTTTGGAGTTGGTTCCATTTTTAATGCATGCCAATATTCTGTTTGCTTTGTTAGCAGCAGCTTGGCATTGCATGCCATTGCTGAGCCTATCATCTACTAGGACCCCTGGGTCCTTTTCCATCCTTGAGAGGTTCTCCCCCCCAGTGTATAGATTGCATTCCTATTTTTGCCACCCAAATGCTTTATTTTACATTTTTCTACATTGAACCTCATTTGCCATGTAGTTGTCCACCCCATTCATTTGTTCAGATCTTTTTGCAAGGTTTTCACATCCTGCTGAGAAGTTATTGCCCTGCTTAGCTTAGTGTTGTCTGCAAATACAGAGATTGAACTGTTTACCCCATCCTCCAGGTCGTTTATGAACAAATTAAACAAGATTGGTTCCAGCACATAACCCTGGGGGACCCCACTACCCACCCCTGAACATTCCGAGTACCCCCCATTTATCACCACCCTCTGAACTTGCCCTTGTAGCCAGTTTTCAATCCATGTACTCACCCTATTGTCCATGCCAACGGACCTTATTTTGTACAGTAAACGTTTGTGGGGAACTGTGTCAAATGCTTTTGCAAAATCCAGATACACCATGTCTACGGACCTTCCTTTATCTAGATGGCAACTCACCTCCTCATAGAAGGTCAATAGATTGGTTTGGCAAGAACGATTCTTCATGAATCCATGCTGATTACTGCTAATGATACCGTTTTTGTTACTAAAATCTTGTATATAGTCCCTTATCATCCCCTCCAAGAGTTTACATACTATTGACGTTAGGCTAACTGGTCTGTAATTGCCAGGGATGTATTTTGGGCCCTTTTCAAATATTGGTGCTACATTGGCTTTTTTCCAATCAGCTGGTACCATTCCAGTTAGTAGACTGTCAGTAAAAATTAGGAACAATGGTCTGGCAATTACTTGACTGAGTTCCCTAAGTACCCTTGGGTGCAAGCCATCTGGTCCCTGTGATTTATTAATGTTAAGTTTCCCAAGTCTAATTTTTTTTTTTCACATAAAGATTTTATTGAAAATCCCAACAGATCTTACAGAAATGCTGGCCGATAAGAGGAACAGTCACATAAATAATTAAAGACAAAACTGCAGCTCCAGGTGGAGTGCCGTTAAATAATATACAAGAATGGCAGGGTACATGAGGGACTCCTGGCATATGTTGTAGACAGCTTTCTTAACATAGAAATCCATAACGCGCACATTATAAGGACATTGCTAGACACCATTATTACAGTTATAATTAGCTGCCTAAAGTCTTGTCTAACTTATTGTATAATCAGAGTCTTTGTTGTAGTTCCTGCTAGGGATGGCCGAACGGTTCGCCCGGCGGTCGGTTCGTGGCGAATTTCGGCTGTTCGCGGTCTGCCCGATCGGCGGACTACAGTATATAGGGTTGAGTGAGGTACAGTCTGCTAATCCTTAAGAACTGGTATAGGTCCACAATATATAGGGTTGAGGTGCACTACTGCTGACTGCTGCCCTATTCTGCAGCAGTCCTTTATCAGTATAGGGACTGAGGTACAGTCTGCTAATCACAACCTACTAGTTCCACAAAGGTCCTTATAAGGACTGGTAAGGTATAGTGTACTACAGTATATAGGGTTGAGTGAGGTACAGTCTGCTAATCACAACCTACTAGTTCCACAAAGGTCCTTATAAGGACTGGTAAGGTATAGTTTACTACAGTATATAGGGTTGAGTGAGGTACAGTCTGCTAATCACAACCTACTAGTTCCACAAAGGTCCTTAAGGGCTGGTATACAGTAGGTGTACTATTTGGTGTGCAGTATATAGTTGCGTAATACTCGTATAAAATACTTGCACATATAGAAAGCATAACAACAGAAATCACTGTAAACAAGACAAAAATAGCAAAACAGAACTGTAAAATGAGGCTGGAAATGTGGTGTAACCGATACCCCCCATATTGACCAAAAATCAATATATAATTTGATTAATTAAACAATATTCTATATTTTTTTCTTTATATATTTATTTTTGGTCAATATGGGAGTTATCAGCTGCACCACATTTCCAGCCTCATTTTACAGTTCTGTTTTGCTGTTTTTGTCTTGTTTACAGTGATTTCTGTTGTAACCACTTGACATTGAATATTGGCTCCCCTGAAGAAGCCTTTGTTGAATGAATGAATGAATGAATGAATGAAAACATGTTGGGACTCTTTCTTACCAGCCAAACACAACCTCAATCAAATTGAATGATTGAACGTGGATATTCAATCTTGAATAATAAATGTGGTTTATTTGTCACCCTAATTACTTCTTTTGTATTTTAAAGAATTGTATTTAATTAAATAATACATTTTTCTATTTTTATCATATGTTATATCATTCTTTCTCTTCTTTTCTTACCCCTGAATTGGGGTTCCTATTTATATATATTTATTTAAATAAAAGTGTCTGGCACCGCAATAATCCAGTTTCTTCCTCTTTTATCTCTCTAAAGCATAGTATAGTGTGTTTCCACTGTGCAGCATTGTGACTGCTGAGTGGTTCTGCAGTGATACTACAAAGAGTGACAAACGCAATCCAAAAAAAAAGTATTGTAACTGGTGTGATAGACCAGTGGCCCCCAAAAACAACAGATTGAAGCGGGGTGTTATATATCTTCTTCCACATACATACTGCACTTCTGTAGAGAGTTTTGTCACAGGGTCATTTAAAAAATGACAGGCAGAGGAAGAGGCAGGCCCTTCCGCAGGGGTGGTAGGGGTAGGGCAGGAGCAACAGGCAGGAGCCAAAGTGCGAAATTGCAGAAGGTGCGTGCGATTACATCAAAGGAAGCACCAGAATTGGTTGAGTGGCTCACTCAGCCTTACTCTTCTGCACCCTCCTCATCCTCTCGATCTGCACCCTCTTCTTCACTCTCTGCTATGTGCACCCCCAAAGACACTACCACCAACAACACCACCACCACCACCACATACCTTCCGCTTTAGTCACAGGAATTATTTTCCGATCCATATCAAGACATTTCTGATGCGCAGCCACTCTTGGCATTGGATCAGGAAGAGGAGGTAGCAACAACCGCCACTCAGCAGTCTGACGACAGTACCCAGATCAGCCCAAGGAGGATGTTGGTCACCAGTGTTGCTGCCTACTCTGAGATCTCTAATTATAGCGGTGGGGAAGGTGACGTTGATGATGACGTGTCTAGTGATGTCACATGGGTGCCCACAAGAGAGGAAGAGGAGGGGAGTTCAGAGGGAGATATGGACCATCAGATAGGGAGGAGAAGCAGGAATAACTTACATTGCACAGGAGGGACAAAGCAGACTGCTAATGTATCATGGGTGAGTCATCGACCATGTACGGTCACATCTGGCGCTCCCAGGACGCCGGCACATGGCTCCGCAGTGTGGGCTTTTTTTAACGTGTCCGCTACTGACAATAGTGTTGCCATCTGAAATCTTTGCAGTCAACGCATTAGTCGCGGTAAGCCCAACACTCACCTAGGGACGACCGCCTTAAGAAGGCACATGAGCTGCCATCACCGAGCCCAGTGGGAGCAACGGAACACACAAAGCCACACTCCAGGCTCTCACCGTCCAGCCTCGTCTTCTACTTCTCCTTCTCCTCTCTCCTTACAATTGTCCTCCACTCCACCTTCCATCACGCCAAGCTCACGTTTTTCTGAAAAAAGGCAGTCTTCCATGGGCCTAATGTTCGAGCGTAAAAAATTATGACGCCGGATAACCCTCTTGCCCAACGGTTGACGGCTGGCTTGTCAGAACTGATAGCCTGCCAACTACTGCCATATAAACTGGTGGACTCGGAGGCCTTTCGAAAATTTGTGGCCATTGGAACACCACAATGGAAGGTCCCAGGAAGGAAGTATTTCTCACAGAAGGGCATCCCAGAGCTATATGGCCATGTTCAGCGGCAAGTGAATGTATCTCTGGCACACAGTGTCGGTGCCAAGATACATCTGACCACAGACACGTGGTCTAGCAAACACGGGCAGGGAAGGTATATCACTTTTACTGCCCACTGGGTGAACCTTCTAACGGCCGTCAAGCATGTAACCCGTGGCACCCGTGTAGATTTGGTTTTACTGCCACGGATTGCATGCAGGCCTGGCTCTTCTTCTCCTCCTCCTCCTACTCCATCCTCCTCCCTCTCCTCCTCGGCTGACTCCTCCTTTTCCGCTGCTTTTTCACCGCGCCAGTGGCTGCTCATGTGCGACGCATGCAGACTTCTGCGCCCATTTGAGGAGATCACCAAACTGGTCAGTTGCAGCCATGGCGCCATCAGTGACATGGTACCTTATGCCTCCTTTATGGAGCGTGCATTGCGTCGTGTCATTGATCAAGCTGTGGAGGAGCAGGAGCTGGAAGATGAGGAAGTCGCAATGCTGGATGAATTCCCGGGGGGGGGGGGGGGGGGGGTGGGGGGGGGGGCTACTCTATCTGAGACAAGTGAACAACAGGAGTCTGAAGAGGAGTCAGAGGAGGATGGTGCCGGGGCGGATGAGGAGGTGCAAGAAGAGCATGCTTTAAACCTTTCTGAGATCCCTGTTGTGCGTGGATGGGGAGAGGAGAATGAAGAGGACGACATTATCCTAGATGATGAGCAGGAGCCAGGCCATCACACCGCTTCCAGTTTAGTGTAAATGGGGGCCTTCATGCTCCAGTGTTTTAACAGGGACCCCCGTATAAAAAGCATAAGGGTCAAGGACCAGTACTGGGTGGCAACGTACTTAGACCCCCGGTACAAACACAAAATGGCGGAAATGTTACCGCCGTCACAGAGGGCTGTCAGAATGGAGCACTTCTAGGCCTTGCTTCGAGAAATGCTGCATTCTGTTTTTGCGTGCGCTGGCAGAGGAGCAATTCCCACTCCCAGAGAAGGAGTTGCGGGTACCAATCCAACAGCGCCTGCAAGAAGAGTACGGTTTGAAGATGTGTTGGTGACTTCGGATATGAGATCATTCTTTCAGCCGACCCATCGACAGGTGTCATCCGGATCCAGCATCAGGGAACGCCTAGACCATCAGGTGTCCGACTACATCGGGTTAACGGCCGATGTGGACGCTCTGAGGAGTGATGAACCCCTGGACTACTGGGTGGGCAGGCTTGACCTCTGGCCAGAGCTTGCCCAATTTGCCATTGAACTGTTGGCTTGCCCCTCGTCCAGTGTCCTGTTCGAAAGGACGTTCAGCGCAGCAGGGGGGATCGTGACCGATAAGCGTACTCGCCTAGCTCACGACAGTGTTAACTACCTCACATTTCTAAAAATGAATGAGGCATGTATCTTGGAGGAATTCCACACGTGACCAGTAGACCATGTATATGTCTAAAAACGATTTTTTTAATCTAGCACACAGACCTTCTTTCTTCATTTGGCTCACTTCCTTGTACAAAAAAAGCACACCGTACTATATGCCCGTACCCTCCTGTTTGAAGAGGTTGAGCGGTGTCATATTTCTCCTGGGGCTGCTTATTATGAGGGGCTCCCACCATCCCTGTGCTGTGCTGACTTCCTCCTGGGGCTGCTTATTATGAGGGGCTCCCACCATCCCTGTGCTATGCTGACTTCCTCCTGGGGATGTACCTCTGCTGTGCATATTATGAGGGGCTCCCACCATCCCTGTGCTATGCTCATTATGAGGGGCTCCCACCATCCCTGTGCTGTGCTAACTTCCTCCTGGGGCTGCTTATTATGAGGGGCTCCCACCATCTCTGTGCTATTCTGACATCCTCCTGGGGCTGCTTATTATGAGGGGCTCCCACCATCCCTGTGCTGTGCTGACTTCCTCCTGGGGCTGTACCTCTGCTGTGCATATTATGAGGGGCTCCCACCATCCCTGTGCTATGCTCATTATGAGGGGCTCCCACCATCCCTGTGCTATGCTCATTATGAGGGGCTCCCAGCATCCCTGTGCTGTGCTGACTTCCTCCTGGGGCTGTACCTCTGCTGTGCATATTATAAGGGGCTCCCACCATCCCTGTGCTATGCTCATTATGAGGGGCTCCCACCATCCCTGTGCTGTGTTGACTTCCTCTTGGGGCTGCTTATTATGAGGGGCTCCCACCATCCCTGTGCTATGCTCATTATGAGGGGCTCCCACCATCCCTGTGCTATGCTGACTTCCTCCTGGGGCTGCTTACGGTGCAGGTGTCAGTGCTGTATATCACGGTGCTGGTGTCAGTGCTTTATGTCACGCTGCTGATGTCAGTGCTCTCTATCACGGTGCTGGTGTCAGATCACTCTATCACGGTGCAGGTGTCAGTGCTCTATATCACGGTTCTGGTGATCATCTCCTGCACCCTCTTCTTTGCCTACCCTGACCTTCCCTCTCCTCCATTGCCTTCTTGCGCTCCTGAGTCCTGAATTGTCAGAATTTCACATATAAAAAAAGAATGCTTATAGTTGTCGATCCCAGATTCACCTCATACATGTGTTATGTCATTGGCCATGTGGTGGGACTATGTGTGCACAGCTAGTAATTATTTTGTGGCTGCAAATTTGACCTGTAGGTTTGTAAAGTTCGCCTCCCATTGAAGTCAATGGGGTCCGCCGCAAACGTTACGGTTCGCAAACTATCAGCCGCGTTCGCGTTTCGCATTCGCGAAACGTCCCGTCGGAAGTTCGTCCATCACTAGTTCCTGCATCTGTTTATGGATGTCATTATACTCTGGGAATGAAAGGGTGAGAAGTCAACCCTAGGGCAGATCCCTCATCCTCCAGACCCCTTCTTCAAAGTTATTTATAAGGGGAGTAATGACCGAGAAGGAAGGACGAATAGAGAGGGGGAAAAAGGGGGGAAGTACAGGCAGTGGACTAGAGGTGGCGGGGGGGTGGAGAGAGAGCATTTAGAAAGTGCATGTCAATAGAGGGGGTGGGGGGAGCCATCATCTACCCTCTCCATCTATTTCTGCCACTCAAAGTGTCAGCTTTTAGCTTACTCTATCCCAGTACTAACCAATATTTTGCTGAGAAGTTCCAGCTAACTGTTACCTTGCGTTAGGTCTTGGTATCTTGTGAATTTTCTGAAATTAAACCAGGCTTCCCATGTATTAGAGAAGCTAGAAATCCTGTCTTGAGCAGTGTAAATCAGCTCTTCTATCGCTGCTATGTGATTAATGCAAGTCACCCATTCTTTCATGGAGGGTGGTAACGTGGACCTCAAGTGCACTGACAGACACAGTCTAGTTGTGTTGATCATATGGATTGCCACAGATTTATGCTATTGTTTCCTGGGTATTTTAGAGAGGTGAAGTAAATATTGTGCTGGTGAGAACTCCAGCGGGAGCAAGGTTACTGCAGTCGTCGCATCATGTGACCCCCTTCCAGTATGGCTGAATCAGGGGGCATTCCCACCATATGTGGAGGAAAGTACCCAGTACTTGTCCACATCTCCAGCATTGGTCTAAGTCTGTCTGGAATTTGTGAAGTAAATCTGGTGTCCTATACCACCGTGATTTAATCTTGTACCCATTTTCCTTAGTGTTCGCATTCAGTGATCTTTTATGAATATACTAGTGTACCTGTTCCCAGTTTTTCCTTTCAATCATTCTGCCCAACCGTGTCTCCCAAAAGGCATACTCCGCGTGCAAAAGAGCATCGGGTTCCCTGAACATTGAGTCAAATAGCGTTGAGATCACATGCATCTGGGAAGACTGGCTAGAACAAAGTGACTCAAATACCGTAGGTATTTTTGTAAAGGACCCTCTGGTCGCTGGGTTGTCAAGGAAGTGCTTTATTTGAAGATAGGCCAAAATGGGAAAGATTTGGTCAGGGATAATGCCTCAAGTTCTCTCAGGTGTAGGAACCTATTTTTAGAAAAGAAATGCTTGGCTTGCATTTCTGCGTAAGGCCACTCCTTCTCCAAGTAGGACCCAGCCAGTCCCAGCGGGAGGTCTGGGTTCCCTTTAATGGGAGTGATCACACAATTTTTAGCCGGCACCTCGTGGGCCCTACTGGCATTTTCCAAAGCCAAAAGAGTTGCCCCCACCAGGGGGTGAGATTGAATGTTGGCTTTTCAGTGGTTCTTAGAGAACCAGGGAACTGATTGAAGTTTTGTTCCTGTTATCAGATCTTCTAGGGGCACCCATCCCTTGCAGTGAGCGTGTATCCCCCTGTCCACCACCCAAGCTAAATGTGTAGCCCAGTAATACTTCTGCACGTCAGGTAGACCACGGCCTCATCTGACTTTGGCATCACCAATTTTGCCCAGCTGATTCGTGGTGCCTTGGGTCCCCCCAAAAATGCTCTACACATTCTTTTATATGTCATAAATAAAGATGGCGGAAGGTGGATCGAAATCGTTTGTAGTTTATACAAGATGCTAGTTACATAGTTACATAGTAAGGTTGAATAAAGACACCAGTCCATCCAGTTCAACCTGAGTGAGTGTCTACAATTGTCCCTATCCCTGTACATTGCACACTCACATCAGTCTCTACCCTCAAGGAGCCCACAATCCCCATTCTTATACTAGGGCCAATTTTGGACAGAAGCCAATTAACCTACCTGCATGTCTTTGGAGTGCGGGAGGAAACCGGAGTACCCAGAGGAAACCCACACAAGCACAGGGAGAACATGCAAACTCCAGGCAGGTAGTGTCGTGGTTGAGATTCAAACCAGCAACCCTTTTTACTGCTAGGTGAAAGTGCTAACCCCTACACCACTGTGACGCCCCAATGATGCGTAATTTTTAATATTGAAGCACGCCCAAACCAAAATATCATGGGGACGTCCCACCGAAGGAGATCTTGCTGTATGGCTCTCACCTCGACTAAAAAAATTTGTCATTTAGGTTTGTTAGTTTGCCTGGCAACCTAATGCCTAAATAGGTGATGTTATCTGTCTTCCAGCAGAAAGGTAAATGTTTCTGACAGTGATTGACTAATGTAGAAGGCAGCAAAACATTAAGCACAATGATTTCGAGTAGTTCATTTTTTAGATTTGAGATTATTCGGATTTGTTCGAGGGCTTGCATCAGGTTTGGCAGGGATGTCAAAGGGGATGAGAGGAAAAGCAGAATATCATCCGCAAAGGCTGCAAGTTTATATTCCCTTTGGTGTATCTCAATATCTTTTTATATTTGGATCTGCTTGGATGGAGGCTCCAAAGTGAGGATGTATAGTAGGAGGTCTTGAAGGCAGATTTAGATGCACACTGTGCAGAGGACACAGCACACTAACTGTAAATACGAGACATGTGCATTCGTTTTCGTCCGAATGCATTTTCGTCCGAATTTCAGGTATTTTCGTTTTCGTTTTGACAAACGATAACGAAAGCACAGAATCCAAAAACGAAATATCCGACATAAATAAATGCTTTATTTTCGTTTTCCTTGTTACAACAGTTCGATATAGAATAGGAGATTCAACGTGACTCTGACAATAACAATCTATAGAACCTGTGGTCGAATGTGCCTAACCTTACCTCTATTAGTCCAAGATTATATAGAGAAAACATTCGACAGAGAAAAAAGATTTGACAGAAAAGATTCTGAAAGTTACTGTCCTAAAAAGTGTTTTGGGACCCGGGTCCTGCCCCAGGGGACATGTATCAATGCAAAAAAAAGTTTTAAAAGCGGCAGTTTTTTCAGGAGCAGTGATTTTAACCACTTCCCGACCAGCGCACGACGATGTACGTCGACAGCATGGCACGGGCAGGCATATTGGCGTACATGTACGTCCAATATTCGTTGCCGCCGTGCCATCGGGAGCGCGCCGCCGGCGGCACGCTGGTCGGGACCTCCGTGAGTCCGGTCGCGGGACCCGCGGACTCGATCGCCGCGGGCATCCCCGCGATCGTCTCACGGAGCGGCGGAATGGAGGAAATGCTGTATAAACAACATTTTCTCATTCTGCCTAGCAACTAGTGACGCTGATCTCTGCTCCATGTGATTGGAGCAGAGATCAGTGTACACTAAATGAAAGCCCAACCCCCCCACAGTTAGTAACACACCCCTAGGAACACTTAACCCCTACACTGCCACCCACAGGTTAACCCTTTCACTGCCAGTGTCATTTACACAGGAATCACTGCATTTATATAGCAGTGATTACTGTATAAATGACAATGGTCCCAAAAATGTGTCAAAAATGTCCGATGGGTCCCCGACAATGTCGCAGTCACAATAAAAATCGCAGATCGCCGCCATTACTAGTAAAAAAAAAAATAATAAAAAATTATTAATAAAAATGCTATAAAACTATCCCTATTTTGTAAACGCTATAACTTTTGCGCAAACCAATCAATAATCGCTTATTGCGATTTTTTTTACCAAAAATATGTAGAAGAATACGTATCGGCCTAAATTGAGGGAAAAAAATGTTTTTTTATATATTTTTGGGGGATATTTATTATAACAAAAAGTAAAAAATAATGCGTTTTTTTCAAAATTGTCGCTCTATTTTTGTTTATAGCGCAAAAAATAAAAACTGCAGGGGTGATCAAATACCACCAAAAGAAAGCTCTATTTGTGGGAAAAAAAGGACATCAATTTTGTTTGGGAGCCACGTCGCACGACCGCGCAATTGTCAGTTAAAGCGACGCAGTGTCGAATCGCAAAAAGTGGTCTGGTCTTTGACCAGCAAATTGGTCCGGTCTGAAAGTGGTTAATAATGATTAAAGTGAAACAATAAAAGTGTAATATTCCTTTAAATTTCGTACCTGGGGGGTGTCTAAAGTATGCCTGTGAAGGGGGGCATGTTTCTGGTGCTTAGAACTGTCCCTGCACAAAGTGTCATTTATGCAGGAAAAAAAGTCCTTTAAAATCACTCGCAGCTATTATGAATTGTCGGCTCCATGATACAGAGAACACTCATTGAAAGTCATTGATAAAAAAATAATAAAAAATAAATAAATAAAAAAAAAGCGTGGGGGTCCCCCAAATGCAATTACCAGGCCCTTCAGGTCTGGTATGGATATTAAGGGGAACCCTGCGTCAAATTTAAAAAAAAAATTGACGTGGGGGTCCCCCTACAAATCCATACCAGACCCTTTATCCAAGCACGCAACCTGGCAGAGAGAGCGGACCTGCCTCCCTCCTGAACCGTACCAGGCCACATTGCCCTCAACATTGGGAGGATGCTTTGGGGGTCTGTGACCCCTCAAAGCATCTTGTCTCCATGTTGATGTGGAGAAGGGCCTCATCCCCACAACCCTGGCCGGTGGTTGTGAGGGTCTGCGGGTGGGGGGCTTATCAGAATCTGGAAGCCCCCTTTAACAAGGGGACCCCCAGATCCCGCCCCCCCTGTTTGAAATGGTAAGGGGGTACAAAAGTATCCCTACCATTTCACAAAGAAAGTGTAAAAAATAGTTAAATAAGACAAACACACTTTTGAAAAATTCCTTTATTAATAAAAATAAAAAAAAGATTCCAGCGGTGGTAATCCATTCTTGCTATCCAGCGATGGATGTCCAGCGATGGCTGATCTGATCCAGCGCAGTGAATCCATCCATCTTCTGTCTCCACTGAGGAGACACTGCGGGGATCCCGGCAGCCTGATGTTTGTTTTATGCGGAGGGCGGGGCCACCCATCACCTGACCCCGCCCCCTCTAACGCAAGGGGAAACCCGGACTTCCCCGTGACGTATGGTGACCCCGCCCCCTCTGATGTAACACAGGCAGGTTTCTGTTACATCAAAGTGGGGCGGGGTCACCCATACGTCACTAGGGAAGCCCGGGTTTCCCCTTGCGTCAGAGGGGGCGGGGGTCACGTGATGGGTGGCCCCGCCCTCCGCATATAACAAACGTCAGGCCGCCAAGATCCCCGCAGTGTCTCCTCAGTGGAGACAGAAGATGGATGGATTCACTGCGCTGGATCAGATCATCCATCGCTGGAGAGATGATCATCCATCCATCACTGGATAGCAAGAGTGGATTAGCACTGCTGGAATCTTTTTTTTTTTTTTTTTTTTTTTTTTTTTAATAAATAAATAAATAATAAAGGATAATAAATAATAAAGGAATTTTTCAAAAGTGTGTTTGTCTTATTTAACTATTTTTTACACTTTCTTTGTGAAATGGTAGGGGTACTTTTGTACCCCCTTACCATTTCAAACAGGGGGGGGGTGGGATCTGGGGGTCCCCTTGTTAAAGGGGGCTTCCAGATTATGATAAGCCCCCCGCCCGCAGACCCCCACAACCACCGGCCAGGGTTGTGGGGATGAGGCCCTTCTCCACATCAACATGGGGACAAGGTGCTTTGAGGGGTCACAGACCCCCAAAGCATCCTCCCAATGTTGAGGGCATGTGGCCTGGTACGGTTCAGGAGGGGGGGCACTCTCTCGCCCCCCCCTCTTTTCCTGCGGCCTGCCAGGTTGCGTGCTTGGATAAACTGACTTCAATGGGAGGCGAACTTTGCAAACCTACAGGTCAAATTTGCAGCCACAAAATAAATACTAGCTGTGTAAACATAGTCCCACCACATGGCCAATGACATAACACATGTATGAGGTGAATCTGGGATCGACAACTACAAGCATTCTTTTTTTTATATGTGAAATTGTGACAATTCAGGACTGTGGAGCGCATGAAGGCAATGGAGGAGAGGGAAGGTCAGGGTAGGCAAAGAAGAGGGTGCAGGAGATGATCAACCACACCGTGATAGAGAGCACTGACATCAGCAGCGTAACATACAGCAATGACACCTGCACCGTGATAGAGAGCACTGACATCAGCAGCGTGACATAAAGCACTGACACCAGCACCGTGATATACAACACTGACACCAGCACCGTGATAGAGAGCACTGACATCAGCAGCGTGACATAAAGCACTCACACCAGCACCGTGATATACAGTACAGCACTGACACCTGCACCGTAAGCAGCCCCAGGAGGAAGTCAGCATAGCACAGGGATGGTGGGAGCCCCTCATAATGAGCATAGCACAGGGATGGCGGGAGCCCCTCATAATATGCACAGCAGAGGTACAGCCCCAGGAGGAAGTCAGCACAGCACAGGGGTGGTGGGAGCCCCTCATAATAAGCAGCCCCAGGAGGATGTCAGCATAGCACAGGGTGGTGGGAGCCCCTCATAATAAGCAGCCCCAGGAGGAAGTCAGCACAGCACAGGGATGGTGGGAGCCCCTCATAATGAGCATAGCACAGGGATGGTGGGAGCCCCTCATAATATGCACAGCAGAGGTACAGCCCCAGGAGGAAGTCAGCACAGCACAGGGATGGTGGGAGTCCCTCATATTGAGCATAGCACAGGGATGGTGGGAGCCCCTCATAATATGCACAGCAGAGGTACAGCCCCAGGAGGAAGTCAGCACAGCACAGGGATGGTGGGAGCCCCTCATAATAAGCAGCCCCAGGAGGAAGTCAGCACAGCACAGGGATGGTGGGAGCCCCTCATAATAAGCAGCCCCAGTAGAAATATGACACAGCTCAACCTCTTCAAACAGGAGGGTACGGGCATATAGTACGGTGTGCTTTTTTTGGACAAGGAAGTGAGCCAAATGAAGAAAGAAGGTCTGTGTGCTTGATTAAAAAAATTGTTTCTAGACATATACATGGTCTACTGGTCACATGTGTTGAATTCCTCCGAGATCCATGCCTCATTCATTTTTAGAAATGTTAGGTAGTTAACACTGTCGTGAGCTAGGCGAGTGCGCTTATCGGTCACGACCCCCCCTGCTGCGCTGAACGTCCTTTCGGACAGGACACTGGACGAGGGGCAAGCCTACAGTTTGATGGCAAATTGGGCAAGCTCTGGCCAGAGGTCAAGCCTGCCCACCCAGTAGTCCAGGGGTTCATGACTCCTCAGAGCGTCCACATCGGCCGTTAACCCGATGTAGTCGGACACCTGACGGTCTAGGCGTTCCCTGATGCTGGATCCGGATGACACCTGTCGATGGGTCGGCTGAAAGAATGACCTCATATCCGAAGTCACCAACACATCTTCAAACCGGCCTCTTCTTGCAGGCCGCTGTTGGATTGGTACCCGCAACTCCTTCTCTGGGAGTGGGAATTGCTCCTCTGCCAGTGCACGCAAAAGCAGAATGCAGCATTTCTCGAAGCAAGGCCTGGAAGTGCTCCATTCTGCCTGCCCTCTGTGACGGCGGTAACATTTCCGCCATTTTGTGTTTGTATCGGGGGTCTAAGTACGTTGCCACCCAGTACTGGTCCTTGACCCTTATGCTTTTTATACGGGGGTCCCTATAAAAAAACACTGGAGCATAAAGGCCCCCATTTGCACTAAACTGGAAGCGGTGTGGTGGCCTGGCTCCTGCTCATCATCCAGGATAATGTCGTCCTCTTCATTCTCCTCTCCCCATCCACGCACAAAAACAGGGATCCCAGAAAGGTTTAAAGCATGCTCTTCTTGCTCCTCCTCATCCGCCCCAGCACCATCCTCCTCTGACTCCACTTCAGACTCCTGTTGTTCACTTGTCTCAGATAGAGTAGCCCCCCCTTGGAATTCATTCAGCTTTGCGACTTCCTCATCTTTCCGCTCCTGCTCCTCCACAGCTTGATCAATGACACAATGCAATGCACGCTCCATAAAGAAGGCATAAGGTACCATGTCACTGATGGCGCCATGGCTGCGACTGACCAGTTTGGTGATCTCCTCAAATGGGAGCAGAAGTCTGCATGCATCGCGCATGAGCAGCCACTGCGCTGAACGTCCTTTCGGACAGGACACTGGACGAGGGGCAAGCCTACAGTTTGATGGCAAATTGGGCAAGCTCTGGCCAGAGGTCAAGCCTGCCCACCCAGTAGTCCAGGGGTTCATCACTCCTCAGAGCGTCCACATCGGCCGTTAACCCGATGTAGTCGGACACCTGACGGTCTAGGCGTTCCCTGATGCTGGATCCGGATGACACCTGTCGATGGGTCGGCTGAAAGAATGACCTCATATCCGAAGTCACCAACACATCTTCAAACCGGCCTCTTCTTGCAGGCCGCTGTTAGATTGGTACCCGCAACTCCTTCTCTGGGAGTGGGAATTGCTCCTCTGCCAGTGCACGCAAAAGCAGAATGCAGCATTTCTCGAAGCAAGGCCTGGAAGTGCTCCATTCTGCCTGCCCTCTGTGACGGCGGTAACATTTCCGCCATTTTGTGTTTGTACCGGGGGTCTAAGTACGTTGCCACCCAGTACTGGTCCTTGACCCTTATGCTTTTTATACGGGGGTCCCTATAAAAAAACACTGGAGCATAAAGGCCCCCATTTGCACTAAACTGGAAGCGGTGTGGTGGCCTGGCTCCTGCTCATCATCCAGGATAATGTCGTCCTCTTCATTCTCCTCTCCCCATCCACGCACAAAAACAGGGATCCCAGAAAGGTTTAAAGCATGCTCTTCTTGCTCCTCCTCATCCGCCCCAGCACCATCCTCCTCTGACTCCTCTTCAGACTCCTGTTGTTCACTTGTCTCAGATAGAGTAGCCCCCCCTTGGAATTCATTCAGCTTTGCGACTTCCTCATCTTTCCGCTCCTGCTCCTCCACAGCTTGATCAATGACACAATGCAATGCACGCTCCATAAAGAAGGCATAAGGTACCATGTCACTGATGGCGCCATGGCTGCGACTGACCAGTTTGGTGATCTCCTCAAATGGGAGCAGAAGTCTGCATGCATCGCGCATGAGCAGCCACTGGCGCGGTGAAAAAAAACCCAGCTCCCCAGAACCTGTTCTGCTGCAGAGTTCATACAGGTAGACTTTAACTGCACGTTTCTGCTGGAGCAGCCTATCAAGCATATAGAAGGTTGAGTTCCATCGCGTCGGGCAATCGCAAATAAGACGTCTGACCGGCAGATTGTGTCGCCGCTGAATGTCAGCAAGGCGAGCCATGGTCGTGTAAGATCTTCTGAAATGGGCCGAGATTTTCCTTGCCTGCCGCAAGATGTCCTGGACCCCAGATTATTTGACAACGAATCGCTGCACGACCAAGTTTAAGACGTGTGCCATGCATGGCACGTGCGTAATTTTGCACTGTTTCAATGCGCTAATCAGATTGGCACTGTTGTCACACACCACTTTACCAACTGTCAAATTGAGCGGTGTTAGCCACTGATCTGCCTGTGAACGCAAAGCTGAAAGGAGTGCCGGGCCAGTGTGGTTCTTGGCTTCCAGGCACAACAGACGCAGCACGGCATGGCAACGTCTCACCTGGCATGTCGAATAGGTTCTGGGGAGCTTGGGCGGCGCAGCGGAAGAGGCGCTAGCAGCGGAAAAGGAGGAGTCAGCCGAGGAGGAGAGGGAGGAGGATGGAGTAGGAGGAGGAGGAGGAGAAGAAGAGCCAGGCCTGCATGCGGTAAAACCAAATCTACACGGGTGCCACGGGTTACATGCTTGACGGCCGTCAGAAGGTTCACCCAGTGGGCAGTAAAAGTGATATACCTTCCCTGCCCGTGTTTGCTAGACCACGTGTCTGTGGTCAGATGTATCTTGGCACCGACACTGTGTGCCAGAGATACATTCACTTGCCGCTGAACATGGCCATATAGCTCTGGGATGCCCTTCTGTGAGAAATACTTCCTTCCTGGGACCTTCCATTGTGGTGTTCCAATGGCCACAATTTTTTGTAAGGCCTCCGAGTCCACCAGTTTATACGGCAGTAGTTGGTGGGCTATCAGTTCTGACAAGCCAGCCATCAACCGTTGGGCAAGAGGGTTATGCGGCATCATCATTTTTTTACGCTCGAACATTAGGCCCACGGAAGCCTGCCTTTTTGCAGAAAAACGTGAGCTTGGCGTGATGGAAGGTGGAGTGGAGGACAATTGTGAGGAGAGAGGAGAAGGAGAAGTAGAAGACGAGGCTGGACGGTGAGAGCCTGGAGTGTGGCTTTGTGTGTTCCGTTGCTCCCACTGGGCTCGGTGATGGCTGCTCATGTGCCTTCTTAAGGCGGTCGTCCCTAGGTGAGTGTTGGGCTTACCGCGACTAATGCGTTGACTGCGAAGATTACAGATGGCAACGCTATTGTCAGCAGCGGACACGTTAAAAAAAGCCCACACTGCGGAGCCATGTGCCGGCGTCCTAGGAGCGCCAGATGTGACCGTACATGGTCGATGACTCACACCTGATACATTAGCAGTCTGCTTTGTCCCTCCTGTGCAATGTAAGTTATTCCTGCTTCTCCTCCCTATCTGATGGTCCATATCTCCCTCTGAACTCCCCTCCTCTTCCTCTCTTGTGGGCACCCACGTGACATCACTAGACACGTCATCATCAACGTCACCTTCCCCACCGCTATAAGTAGAGATCTCGGAGTAGGCAGCAACACCGGGGACCAACATCCTCCTTGGGCTGATCTGGGTACTGTCGTCAGACTGCTGAGTGGCAGTTGTTGCTACCTCCTCTTCCTGATCCAATGCCAAGAGTGGCTGCGCATCAGAAATGTCTTAATATGGATCGTAAAATAATTCCTGTGACTCAAGCGGAAGGTATGTGGTGGTGGTGGTGGTGGTGTTGGTGTTGGTGGTTAGGGATGAGCCAAACACCCCCCTGTTCGGTTCGCACCAGAACCTGCGAACAGACCTAAACTTCGTGTGAACTTTAGAACCCTATTAAAGTCTATGGGACTCGAACGTTCACAATCTAAAGTGCTAATTTTAAAGGGTAATATGCAGGTTACTGTCCTAAAAAGTGTTTGGGGGCCCGGGTCCTGCCCCAGGGGACATGGATCAATGCAAAAAAAAGTTTTAAAAACGGCAGTTTTTTCAGGAGCAGTGATTTTAATAATGATTAAAGTGAAACAATAAAAGTGTAATATTCCTTTAAATTTCGTAGCTGGGGGGTATCTATAGTATGCCTGTGAAGGGGCGCATGTTTCTGGTGCTTAGAACTGTCCCTGCACAAAGTGTCATTTGTGCAGGAGAAAAAGTCTTTTAAAATCACTTGCGGCTATTGTCGGGTCCCGTAATACAGAGAACACTCAATGAGTGTTCTCTGCATTAGCCGACAATTCATTCATTCATTGATAAAAAAATAAAAAAAAGCGTAGGGGTTCCTCTAAATTCAATTACCAGGCCCTTCAGGTCTGACATGGATATTAAGGGGAACCCCGTGTCAAATTAAAAAAAAAATTAACGCGGGGGTCCCCCAAAATATCCATAACCAGACCCTTCAGGTCTGATATGGATATTAAGGGGAACCCTGCATCAAATTTTAAAAAAATTGACGTGGGGGTCCCCCTAAAAATCCATATCAGACCCTTTATCCGAGCACGCAACCTGGCAGGCCGCAGGAAAAGAGGGGGGGACGAGAGCGCGCCCCCCCCTCCCTACTGAACCGTACCAGGCCACATACCCTCAACATTGGGAGGATGCTTTGGGGGTCTGTGACCCCTCAAAGCACCTTGTCCCCATGTTGATGAGGACAAGGGCCTCATCCTCACAACCCTGGCCGTTGGTTGTGAGGGTCTGCGGGCGGGGGGCTTATCAGAATCTGGAAGCCCCCTTTAACAAGGGGACCCCCAGATCCCGGCCCCCCCCTGTTTGAAATGGTAAGGGGGTACAAAAGTACCCCTACCATTTCACAAAGAAAGTGTCAAAATGGTTAAATAAGACAAACACACTTTTGAAAAATTCCTTTATTAAAAATAAAAAAAATAAAAAAAAGATTCCAGCGATGCTAATCCACTCTTGCTATCCAGCGACGGGTCTCTGGGGTCCAGCGATGGATGATCATATCCAGCGATGGGGGATCTCTCAGTCCAGCGCTGTCCATACATCCTTCTTCTGTCTCCACTCCGGAGACACTGCAGAGATCCCAGCACTGACGTTTCTTATATTAGGAGGGCGGGGCCACCCGTCACCTGACCCCGCCCCTCTGATGCTGGAGAGGGAAGCCAGGGGTTCCCCAGTGACGTGTGGGTGACCCCGCCCCCTCTGATTAACGGAAACCTGCGTTACATCAGAGGGGGCGGGGTCACCCACACATCACTGGGGAACCCCTGGCTTCCCTCTCCAGCGTCAGAGGGGCGGGGTCAGGTGACGGGTGGCCCCGCCCTCCTAATATAAGAAACGTCAGCGCTGGGATCTCTGCAGTGTCTCCGGAGTGGAGACAGAAGAAGGATGTATGGACAGCGCTGGACTGAGAGATCCCCCGTCGCTGGATATGATCATCCATCGCTGGACCCCGGAGACCCGTCGCTGGATAGCAAGAGTGGATTAGCACCGCTGGAATATTTTTTTTATTTTTTTTATTTTTAATAAAGGAATTTTTCAAAAGTGTGTTTGTCTTATTTAACCATTTTGACACTTTCTTTGTGAAATGGTAGGGGTACTTTTGTACCCCCTTACCATTTCAAACAGGGGGGGGGCCTGGATCTGGGGGTCCCCTTGTTAAAGGGGGCTTCCAGATTCTGATAAGCCCCCCGCCCGCAGACCCTCACAACCAACGGCCAGGGTTGTGAGGATGAGGCCCTTGTCCTCATCAACATGGGGACAAGGTGCTTTGAGGGGTCACAGACCCCCAAAGCATCCTCCCAATGTTGAGGGTATGTGGCCTGGTACGGTTCAGGAGGGAGGGGGGGCCGCTCTCTCGTCCCCCCTCTTTTCCTGCGGCCTGCCAGGTTGCGTGCTCGGATAAAGGGTCTGATATGGATTTTTAGGGGGACCCCCACGTCAATTTTTTTTAAATTTGATGCGGGGTTCCCCTTAATATCCATATCAGACCTGAAGGGTCTGGTTATGGATATTTAGGGGGACCCCCACGTCAATTTTTTTTTTATTTTGACACGGGGTTCCCCTTAATATCCATGTCAGACCTGAAGGGCCTGGTAATTGAATTTAGGGGAACCCCCACGCTTTTTCTTTTTTTTTTTTTTTATCAATGAATGAATGAATTGTCGGCTAATGCAGAGAACACTCATTGAGTGTTCTCTGTATTACGGGACCCGACAATAGCCGCAAGTGATTTTAAAAGACTTTTTTTCCTGCACAAATGACACTTTGTGCAGGGACAGTTCTAAGCACCAGAAACATGCGCCCCTTCACAGGCATACTATAGATACCCCCCAGCTACGAAATTTAAAGGAATATTACACTTTTATTGTTTCACTTTAATCATTATTAAAATCACTGCTCCTGAAAAAACGGCAGTTTTTAAAACTTTTTTTTGCATTGATCCATGTCCCCTGGGGCAGGACCCGGGTCCCCAAACACTTTTTAGGACAGTAACCTGCATATTGCCCTTTAAAATTAGCACTTTAGATTTCTCCTATAGACTTGTATAGGGTGTTCCGGCTTTTCGAATTTGCTGCGAACAGCCCAAATTGTTCACTGTTCGCTGAAAAGGCGAACAGGCAATGTTCGAGTCGAACATGAGTTCGACTCGAACTCGAAGCTCATCCCTATTGGTGGTAGTGTCTTTGGGGGTGCACATAGCAGAGAGGGAAGAAGAGGGTGCAGATTGAGAGGATGAGGAGGGTGCAGAAGAGTAAGGCTGAGTGAGCCACTCAACCAAGTCTGGTGCGTCCTTTAAAGTAATTGAACGCACCTTCTGCAACTTCCCACTTTGGCTCAAGCCTGTTGCTCCTGCCCTACCCCTACCACCCCTGCGGGAGGGCCTGCCTCTTTCTCTGCCTGTCATTTTTTAAATGACCCTGTGACAAAACTCTCAGTCCCTATACTGATAAAGGACTGCTGCAGAATAGGGCAGCAGTCAGCAGTAGTGCACCTCAACCCTATATATTGTGGACCTATACCAGTCCTTAAGGAATAGCAGACTGTACCTCACTTAACCCTATGTACTGTAGTACCCTATACCTTACCAGTCCTTATAAGGACCTTTGTGGAACTAGTAGGTTGTGAATGATTAGCAGACTGTACTTCAGTCCCTATACTGATAAAGGACTACTGCAGCAGAAGGGCAGCAGTCAGCAGTAGTGCACCTCAACCCTATATATTGTGGACCTATACCAGTCCTTAAGGAATAGCAGACTGTACCTCACTTAACCCTATGTACTGTAGTACCCTATACCTTACCAGTCCTTATAAGGACCTTTGTGGAACTAGTAGGTTGTGAATGATTAGCAGACTGTACCTCAGTCCCTATACTGATAAATGACTACTGCAGAAGAAGGGCAGCAGTCAGCAGTAGTGCACCTCAAACCTATATATTGTGGACCTATACCAGTCCTTAAGGAATAGCAGACTGTACCTCACTTAACCCTATGTACTGTAGTACCCTATACCTTACCAGTCCTTATAAGGACCTTTGTGGAACTAGTAGGTTGTGAATGATTAGCAGACTGTACCTCAGTCCCTATACTGATAAAGGACTGCTGCAGTATAGAGCAGCAGTCAGCAGTAGTGCACCTCAACCCTATATATTGTGGACCTATACCAGTCCTTAAGGAATAGCAGACTGTACCTCACTCAACCCTATGTACTGTAGTACCCTATACCTTACCAGTCCTTATAAGGACCTTTGTGGAACTAGTAGGTTGTGAATGATTAGCAGACTGTACCTCAGTCCCTATACTGATAACGAACTGCTGCAGCAGTCAGCAGTAGTGCACCTCAACCCTATATATTGTGGACCTATACCAGTCCTTAATGAATAGCAGACTGTACCTCACTCAACCCTATGTACTGTAGTACCCTATACCTTAGCAGTCCTTATAAGGACCTTTGTGGAACTAGTAGGTTGTGAATGATTAGCAGACTGTACCTCAGTCCCTATACTCATAAAGGACTACTGCAGCAGAAGGGCAGCAGTCAAGTATAATATTCTTTCTATATTTGGAAGAAAGAATATTATACGTGTACAAGCCTATTACCCTACCAGTCCTGAAAAGAACCTTTGTGGACCTAATAGTAACAGCTACTGATTAAATAGGGACAGACAAGAAGCTGTGTGTGGCAGTGAGGGACAGTCAGTTTAAACTGACAAAACACAGTCTGCTGGAACAATAACTTGAATAGCACTCAAAACTATATCCTGTACTACTTTACCATACCAGTCCTGAAAAGGACTTTTGTGGACCTAATAGTAACAGCTAATGATTAAACTGACTTTCCCTGCTGCACACAGCGTCCTGTCCCTCTCTCTACACTGACAAAAGACAGGCTGCTGCAACAATCACTAGCACAGCAGTGCCTTAAACCTATATTCTGAACTACACCTAACACCTATACCATACCAGTCCTGAAAATAACTTTTGTGGACCTAATAGCTAGCGATTTGGGTGACTGCAGTCTCTCCCTGCTCCACACAGCAACCTCTCCCTATAGTGACATACGAAAGAATGTAAAATGGCCGCCGGATCGGGTCTATTTATAAGTTAGGGGGAATGTCCAAGTGTCCATGTGCTGTAATTTCTCAATTGGCTCTCCTGTACCCCATGATGGATGTGTCATCATAGGTCAAAGTTCTTTTACACAGTAAACACGGAAGTCCGCCAGGCGAACGGCGGCAATAGTCCGCCGATTGGGCCGCGAACAGCCGAAATTCGCAGCGAAACGACCGCCGGGCGAACCGTTCAGCCATCCCTATTCTTTATACATTAGACAGACACCATAAGCCTTCAAAGACAGATTCGACTGTAATTCATGTGGATTTTCGGACGAATGCAATTTTTGAACGAAAAACAAAATAAATAAAAAATTTCGGGAGTAACTAAATAATTTAATTTTTCGGACGAAAACGAAAATCCGAAACAAAATATTTTACTCTGCACATGTCTAGTAAATACTGCAGCTGCTTGTCTGTGGTATTAATAGGATCAGAAGAACACCAGCAATTGTCTTGAAGGTAGCTTTAGGTGCACACTGTTCAGAGGACACAGTACATTAACTGTAAATACTGCAGCTGCCTGCCTGTGGTATTAATAGGATCAGAAGAACACCAGCAATTGTCCTGAAGGCAGCTTTAGGTGCACACTGTGCAAAGAACACAGTACACTAACTGTAAATACTGCAAGTACTAGAATTGCCTGCCTGTCAGTATATTAGGAAGAGAATAACAGGAACGGATCTAACTAAACTGAATACAGTGTGTGTGTGTGTGTATATATATATATATATATATATATATATATATATATATACGTATCCTCCATACACTGTAACTGCAGCTAACTGACTCGCCTGCCTATTCTGTCTAACTTAAATCAAATGACACTGTCTCTCAATCTATCTCTCTCCACTGCCGCAACACACTACACAAGGCCGCCACGCAGGCGACATTATATAGTGTGGGGCGTGTACTAAACTCCCTGAGCCATAATTGGCCAAAGCCACCCTGGCTTTGGCCAATTACGGCTCTCTGTACAGACGGCGCTGTGATTTGCCAAGCATTCAGGTCATAGTGCATGCTTGGCCAATCATCAGCCAGCAGTGCACTGCTATGCCACAGTGAATTATGGGCCGTGGCGCTCCACTTGAATTTGGCGCGAACGGCTCATAACGTTTGCAATTTGACTAACAACCGAACAGGCGATGTTCGAGTCGAACATGGGTTTGATTCGAACTTGAAGCTCATCCCTACCCGAGACACACAGACAGCCTACCAGATAGCAAAGGACACTAATAGGGTGTAAGACATGGAAAACCATCTCTGTCAAAATAACATTCATATAGTGGCTTGCCCAAATGTGCTGGGGATAGGGACCCCACTGCCTTTGTGGAGCGCTGGCTTTTGGAGCTATTTGGCAAAGATGCTTTTACACTCTTCTTTATGGTGGAGAGGGCTCACCACATACCGACTCGCCCACCTCAGCCAGGGGCCCATCTAGACCTATTCTAGCCCAGCTTCTCCACTACCATGACAGGTAGGTGAATCTACATCATGCACGGGATTGCACCAACTTCCAGTTCAATGGAACCAGAGTGTCCTTCTGCCCAGACTTCTCAGCAGAAGTCCAGTGTCCAATTTAAACATTGTTAAGAAGTGTATATAATGCGATACTGGGTGACAGGACTATCAAATGCGGTACCCCATCCCTTTTATATTAGTACAAAAGAAGAAATGGGAGCTGGTGAGACTTTAAAGGTACCAAAGAAGGCAAGTAGAAATGTATTTATTTACACAATTTAAAAAAAAGAAAGTTGCATGCAGCATCTACAACAATTTCATATTATATCCTTAAAGCACATATAGTCACTTCTTGCTCATACTCAACATGTTTCACTCAATAGAGCTTCTTCAGGAGTGTCAGACTTCCACGTACCTGACCGATGAGCCAGATATAGCAAGAGAAGGTCTCCCTTACGTGTCTGGTTCGTGGCCCCTGGTAGTATGGACAGGTGGTATGAGAGCCTGCTGGGGGGCAGCAGAAGGGACAGCCCAGGATCCTGGTGCAGGTGGCTTGGCGATCACTAGACAGCTGGCCAGCCGGCTGGAACACAGGCAGCAGATACAGAGCAGGAGCAGAGCAAGCAGGTCTGATCACAGGCAGGGTTGGCAACAGGCGGGCAGCGTATTACAGAGGAGCAGGCAGGTTCAACATCAAGACAGGCCGGGGTCAGATGCAGGCAGAAGACAGAGGATAATCCAATAGGCAAGCCGGGTAGTCAGGAGATCAGACGTTCAGACAAGGTAACAGGAGCAAGGACACGGAGAGCTGCAGATTGGACAGCACCGAGCAAAGTGCACAGAGAGTTCAAATAGGCCGTTTGATGTCAAGCGCCCTGCGCGCTCAGATGCGCACAGTCACGCGCCCACGCACACCAGGGCACCCAGCACCATTCTGAGAACCTCTCTGACAAAGAGATTTTTATGGGAAGAAGGGTCACATCAAGTATTATATACTAACAAGAAATAACAGCTGTAAATGGAAGTGCTAAAAATTGCTATACATAAATTTACATAATGAATAGTGTTGAGCTGTAAAGTTCGGGTTTGTACCGAACTTTTGGGTTTTTGGGTCCCGAACCCGAACAATTGACTGTATGTTCGGGTCCAGTGTTCGGCAACATAATGGCGCATTTTAAAAATCAACATTCGTTTAACTGGTGTGCCCTTTGAAGCCATCACAGCCATGCCTACTAATGGCATGGCTGTGATTGGCCAGTGCAGTATGTGACCCAGCCTCTATTTAAGCTGGAGGCACACAGCACAGCACGTCACTCTGCTTTAGACAGTGTAGGGACAGGTTCCTGGCTGCTGTAAGGGAGAGAATTACATGATAGGAGTCCTGATTCTGAAACCTATTCTAATTAGTCAGCGATTTTACACTGCACAGAGAGAAAAGATAGACAGTGTAGGGCAAGGTTCCTGTTGGTGCTTTTGAGGGAGAGAGAATTATCTAGGAGTCCAGATTCAGAAATCTATTCTAATAACTCAGCGATCTACATAGATTTACCTGGTTGAGTTGCAGTGCACAGTCTTTTTACACTGCCATGAGCACAGTGCTAGAGAAAATCTAACTTTTATCTGCAAGCTCAGTGCACTAGCACTGCATATGTTACTGTGACATACACCCTGTACATACTCTGGGTGTATTCTGTTATTGCAAAAACACCCATTTAGTGCAAAAAAAAAAACTAACTTTGCAGTGTTTTCTGCATATGTGGAGGTGTATGTTGCACAATTTATATATTTTTCTTCTATTGCACTATTCTAAAAAAAATGTTTTAGGGCAAAAACATTTTTTTTGCATAGCACTTTCAACATTTCTGCAGCTCTAAGATACACGTTTACATACTCTGGGTGTATTCTGCTATTGCAAAACACCCATTTAGTGCAATAAAAACAACAACTTTGCAGGGTTTTCTGCATATCTGGAGATGTGTGTTACACAATTTATATATTTTTTTTCTATTGTGCTATTCTAAAAAAATTTTTTAGGGCAAAAATATTTTTTGTTGCATAGCATTTTCGTCATTTCTGCAGCTCTAATATACACGTTTACATACTCTGGGTGTATTCTGCTATTGCAAAAACACCCATTTAGTGCAAAAAAATAAAACTTTGCAATGTTTTCTGCATATGTCGAGGTGCATGTTACACATTTTATATATTTTTCTTCTATTGTGCTATTCAAAATATTTTTTTTAGGGCAAAATCTATTTTTTTGAATAGCATTTTCGCCATTCCTGCAGCTCTAAGATACGCGTTTACATACTCTGGGTGTATTCTGCTATTGCAAAAACACCCATTTAGGGCAAGATCCTAAATGTGGAAAATATGAGGAGAATGTCAAAAAAGGGGCTTGGCTCCGGTCGTGGTGCTGCTGGTGGAGCTCCTGTTGCAGGGAGAGGATGTGGTCGAAACCCCTTCCTCAGGTGCGAGTAGACGACAGAGCCTGCAGAGGTATTTGGTCGGGCCTAATGCGGCTGTACGAATGTTAAAGCCAGGACAAGTACAGGCGATAGTAGATTGGGTTGCTGACAGTGCCTCCAGTTCCTTGAGATTGTCTCCCACCCAGTCTCCTGATGAAAGATCAGAGTTGGCACCTGCAGCTGATGTCCATCAGTCTTACACATCACCCCCTTGCAAATCAGCCAAGCAGTCTGAGCCCCAAATCATGCAGCAGTCTCTTCTGCTTTTTGATGACTCTGTTAGCAGGGTTTCACAGGGCCATCCAACCTAGGTAACAACAAGGTCTGGGGAATGCCCAGGGAAAAACCAAAGCCTACTTACCACCAGCTCGCAGACAACCAAATTAACCTGTCTAACAGTATGCGTTAAAAACAGGGGTTTAGTCCGCACGCATTTGCAAACGCATGCGTGAGCCACAGAGCCACGTCAAGGCACCCTGGTATCTGTGGTCCTAACGCTAACATATAAATGTCCCCTCAGTGGAGGCACATGCATTCTGATGGTTAGATGAGGGCAGGTGGACTGAAGGGGAGCCACCCCTCCTTAAAGGTACAGGAGCACACCAAACACCCAGCAAGAGCACAATGGCAGCAAAGGTGTTGGTGCACTGCTGGACCAATGCAAACACTACCGTGTTATCAAGAACTTTCCCACCGCCCTCATCTATAGCTGGCTATCGCAGTAAGTGGCTTTGGAAAGCTAAACAACAGGTAACAACAAGGTCTGGGGATTGCCCAGGGAAAAACCAAAGCCTACTTACCACCAGCTTGCAGACAACCAAATTAACCTGTCTAACAGTATGCGTTAAAAACAGGGGTTTAGTCCGCACGCATTTGCAAACGCATGCGTGAGCCACAGAGCCACGTCAAGGCACCCTGGTATCTGTGGTCCTAACACTAACATATAAGTGTCCCCGCAGTGGAGGCACATGCATTCTGATGGTTAGATGAGGGCAGGTGGACTGAAGGGGAGCCACCCCTCATAAAGGTACAGGAGCACACCAAACACCCAGCAAGAGCACAATGGCAGCAAAGGTGTTGGTGCACTGCTGGACCAATGCAAACACTACCGTGTTATCAAGAAATTGCCCTAGCCCTGACCCAGAAGTGGAAGAGATTGAGTGCACTGATGCCCAACCACTTATGTTTGAAGATGAGTACATGGGAGGACCATCGCAGCACGTCTCGGATGATGACAAAACACTGTTGCCAACTGCTGCTTTCGCAATTGTGCAGACCGACAAGGAGGGCAGGGGTGAAGACTGGGTGGAAGATGATGTGGAGGACGATGAGGTCCTGGACCCCACATGGAATCAACGTCATGCAGGTGACCAGTGTAGTTCGGAGGAGGCGGTGGTCGCACAGAGCCACCAGCACAGCAGAAGAGGGAGCAGGGTGCAAAAGCTGAGCGTCCTTCCCCTAGACAGTACGACTGCTACTGCCCAACATAGCAAGGGACCGAGCACACCAAAGCCAGGTCCAAGGAGTTCCCTAGCATTGCAGTTCTTCAGACAATGTGCTGATGACAAGACACGAGTGGTTTGCATGCTGTGCAATCAGAGCCTGAAGCGAGGCATAAACGTTCTCAACCTGAGCACCACCTGCATGACCAGGCATCTAAATGCAAAGCACGAGTTGCAGTGGAGTAGACACCTCAAAAACCAAGAAAGGTTTCTGGCTCCTCCTGCTTCCACTTCTGCTGCAGTCTCGGCCTCTTCATCCATCTCTGTAGTGACAGTGCACCTGCCAACCCGCAAACAGATGATCTGCCAGCAACACTACCACCTGGGTCACCAACCATCTCCACAATGTCCCATGGAAGCGTTCAGCTCTCTATCTCCCAAACACTGGAGCGGAAGAGGAAGTACCCCCCTAGCCACCCGCGATCCCTGGCCCTTAATGCCAGAATTTTAAAATTCCTCGCCTTTGAAATGCTGTCATTCCGTCTGGTGGAGACGCAGAGTTTTAAAAGCCTAATGGCATTGGCTGTCCCACAGTACATCGTGCCCAGCCGCCACTACTTTTCCAGGTGAGCCGTCCCTTCCCTGCACAACCAAGTTGGGGACAAAATCAGGTGTGCACTGCGCAACACCATCTGTGGCAAGGTCCACCTAACTACGGATGTGTGGACCAGTAAGCAGGGACGTTATATCTACCTAACAGCACACTGGGTAAAAGCAGTGGCAGCTGGGCCTGAGGCGGATAGCAGTTTGACGCATGTCCTTCCACCACCGAGGATTTCAGGGCGCTTCAGTTTGCCTCCTGTTGCTAACTCCTCCTACTCCGCTTCCTCATCCTCTACCGCCTCCTCATCCAGTCAGCGTAACACCTTCACCACCAACTTCAGCACAGCCAGGGGGAAACGACAGCAGGCATTTTTAAAACTTTCCTGTTTGGGGGAAAAACCCCACACCGCACAGGAGTTGTGGAGGAAAATGGAACAACAGACCGATGAGTGGTTGGTGGCAGTGAGCCTCAAGCACGTGAACGCGGCCGATAGTTCGCAAACCGTAACGTTCGCAGCGGGCCCCATTGACTTCAATGGGAGGCGAACTTCGCAAACCTACATGTCAAATTTGCAGCCACAAAAGAATTAATAGCTGTGCAAACATAGTCCCACCACATGGCCAATGACATAACACATGTATGAGGTGAATCTGGGATCGACAACTACAAGCATTCTTTTTTTATATGGGAAAATGTTGTGACAATTCAGGACTGTGGAGTGCATGAAGGCAATGGAGGAGAGGGAAGGTCTGGGACCAGGGTAGGCAAAGAAGAGGGTGCAGGAGATGATCAATAGCAGCGTGACATACAGCAATGACATCTGCACCGTGATAGAGTGATCTGACAATAGCACCGTGATAGAGAGCACTGACATCAGCAGCGTGACATAGAGCAATGACACCTGCACTGTGATAGAGTCATCTGACAACAGCACCGTGATAGAGAGCACTGACAAAAGCAGCGTGACATAAAGCACACATACCAGCACAGTGATATACAGCCCTGACAGCAACACCGTGATAGAGAGCACTGACATCAGCAGCGTGACACACAGCAATGACACCTGCACCGTAAGCAGCCTCAGGAGGAAGTCAGCATAGCACAGGGATGGTGGGAGCACCTCATAATGAGCATAGCACAGGGATGGTGGGAGCACCTCATAATGAGCATAGCACAGGTACAGCCCCAGGAGGAAGTCAGCACAGCACAGGGATGGTGGGAGCCCCTCATAATAAGCAGCCCCAGGAGGAAGTCAGCACAGCACAGGGATGGTGGGAGCCCCTCATAATAAGCAGCCCCAAGAGGAAGTCAAGACAGCACAGGGATAGTGGGAGACCCTCATAATGAGCATAGCACAGGGATGGTGGGAGCACCTCAAAATATGCACAGCAGAGGTACAGCCCCAGGAGGAAGTCAGCACAGCACAGGGATGGTGGGAGCCCCTCATAATAAGCAGCCCCAGGAGGATGTCAGCATAGCACAGGGATGGTGGGAGCCCCTCATAATGAGCATAGCACAGGGATGGTGGGAGCACCTCATAATGAGCATAGCACAGGGATGGTGGGAGCCCCTCATAATAAGCAGCCCCAGGAGGATGTCAGCATAGCACAGGGATGGTGGGAGCCCCTCATAATAAGCAGCCCCAGGAGGATGTCAGCATAGCACAGGGATGGTGGGAGCCCCTCATAATGAGCATAGCACAGGGATGGTGGGAGCACCTCATAATGAGCATAGCACAGGGATGGTGGGAGCCCCTCATAATAAGCAGCCCCAGGAGGATGTCAGCATAGCACAGGGATGGTGGGAGCCCCTCATAATAAGCAGCCCCAGGAGGATGTCAGCACAGCACAGGGATGGTGGGAGCCCTCATAATAAGCAGCCCCAGGAGGATGTCAGCATAGCACAGGGATGGTGGGAGCCCCTCATAATGAGCATAGCACAGGGATGGTGGGAGCACCTCATAATGAGCATAGCACAGGGATGGTGGGAGCCCCTCATAATAAGCAGCCCCAGGAGGAAGTCAGCACGGCACAGGGATGGTGGGAGCCCCTCATAATAAGCAGCCCCAGGAGGATGTCAGCATAGCACAGGGATGGTGGGAGCCCCTCATAATAAGCAGCCCCAGGAGGAAGTCAGCACAGCACAGGGATGGTGGGAGCCCCTCATAATAAGCAGCCCCAGGAGGAAGTCAGCACAGCACAGGGATGGTGGGAGCCCCTCATAATAAGCAGCCCCAGGAGGATGTCAGCATAGCACAGGGATGGTGGGAGCCCCTCATAATAAGCAGCCCCAGGAGGATGTCAGCATAGCACAGGGATAGTGGGAGCCCCTCATAATAAGCAGCCCCAGGAGGAAGTCAGCACAGCACAGGGATGGTGGGAGACCCTCATAATGAGCATAGCACAGGGATGGTGGGAGCACCTCAAAATATGCACAGCAGAGGTACAGCCCCAGGAGGAAGTCAGCACAGGGATGGTGGGAGCCCCTCATAATAAGCAGCCCCAGTAGAAATATGACACCGCTCAACCTCTTCAAACAGGAGGGTACGGGCATATAGTACGGTGTGCTTTTTTTGGACAAGGAAGTGAGCCAAATGAAGAAAGAAGGTCTTTGTGCTCGTTTAAAAAAAATTTTTACGCTCAAACATTAGGCCCACAGAAGCCTGCCTTTTTGCAGAAAAACGTGAGCTTGGCGTGATGGAAGGTGGAGTGGAGGACAATTGTGAGGAGAGAGGAGAAGGAGAAGTAGAAGACGAGGCTGGACGGTGAGAGCCTGCAGTGTGGCTTTGTGTGTTCCGTTGCTCCCACTGGGCTCGGTGATGGCTGCTCATGTGCCTTCTTAAGGCGGTCGTCCCTAGGTTAGTGTTGGGCTTACCGCGACTAATGCGTTGACTGCAAAGATTGCAGATGGCATCGCTATTGTCAGCAGCGGACACGTTAAAAAAAGCCCACACTGTGGAGCCATGTGCCGGTGTCCTGGGAGCGCCAGATGTGACCGTACATGGTCGATGACTCGCTCCCGATACATTTGCAGTCTGCTTTGTCCCTCCTGTGCAATGTAAGTTATTCCTGCTTCTCCTTCCTATCTGATGGTCCATATCTCCCTCTGAACTCCCCTCCTCTTCCTCTCTTGTGGGCACCCACGTGACATCACTAGACACGTCATCATCAACGTCACTTTCCCCAACGCTATAAGTAGAGATCTCGGAGTAGGCAGCAACACCGGGGACCAACCTCCTCCTTGGGCTGATCTGGGTACCGCTATAAGTAGAGATCTCGGAGTAGGCAGCAACACCGGGGACCAACCTCCTCCTTGGGCTGATCTGGGTACTGTCGTCAGACTGCTGAGTAGCGGTTGTTGCTACCTCCTCTTCCTGATCCAATACCAAGAGTGGCTGCGCATCAGAAATGTCCTCTTCATATGGATCGTAAAATAATTCATGTGACTCAAGCGGAAGGTATGTGGTGGTGGTGGTGGTGGTGTTGGTGTTGGTGGTAGTGTCTTTGGGTGTGCACATAGCAGAGAGTGAAGAAGAGGGTGCAGATCGAGAGGATGAGGAGGGTGCAGAAGAGTAAGGCTGAGCGAGCCACTCAACCAAGTCTGGTGCGTCCTTTAAAGTAATTGAACGCACCTTCTGCAACTTCCCACTTTGGCTCAAGCCTGTTGCTCCTGCCCTACCCCTACCACCCCTGTGGAAGGGCCTGCCTCTTCCTCTGCCTGTCATTTTTTAAATGACCCTGAAGGACTGCTACAGTATAGGGCAGCGGTCAGCAGTAGTGCACCTCAACCCTATGTATTGTGGACCGATACCAGTCCTTATAGAATGGCAGACTGTATCTCACTCAACCCTATGTACTGTAGTACCCTATACCTTACCAGTCCTTATAAGGACTTTTGTGGACCAAGTAGGTTGTGTGTGAGTGATTAGCAGACTGTACGTCAGTCCCTATACCAATGAAGGACTGCTGCAGTATAGGGCAGCGGTCAGCAGCAGTGCACCTCAACCCTATGTATTGTGGACCTATACCAGTCCTTATAGAGTAGCAGACTGTACCTCACTCAACCCTATGTACTGTAGCACCCTATACCTTACCAGTCCTTATAAGGACTTTTGTGGACCAAGTAGGTTGTGTGTGAGTGATTAGCAGACTGTACGTCAGTCCCTATACCGATGAAGAACTGCTGCAGTATAGGGCAGCGGTCAGCAGTAGTGCACCTCAATTCTATGTATTGTGGACCTATACCAGTCCATATAGAGTAGCAGACTGTACCTCACTCAACCCTATGTACTGTAGCACCCTATACCTTACCAGTCCTTATAAGGACTTTTGTTGACCAAGTAGGTTGTGTGTGAGTGATTAGCAGACTGTACGTCAGTCCCTTTACCGATGAAGGACTGCTGCAGTATAGGGCAGCGGTTAGCAGTAGTGCACCTCAACCCTATGTATTGTGGACCTATACCAGTCCTTATAGAGTAGCAGACTGTACCTCACTCAACCCTATGTACTGTAGCACCCTAGACAGACCAAGTTAACAGTCCTTATAAGGAGGTTTGTGGAACAAGTGGGTTGTGAATGATTAGCAAACTGCAGCAGAAGGGCAGCAGTCAAGTATAATATTCTTTCTATATTTGGAAGAAAGAATATTATACGTGTACAAGCCTATTACCATACCAGTCCTGAAAAGAACCTTTGTGGAACTAATAGTAACAGCTACTGATTAAACTGACCCTCACTGCCTGACACACTGCTTCCTGCCTGTCCCTATATAAACTGGCAAAACAGAGGCTACTGGAACAATAACTGGAATAGCACTTTTGTGGACCTGATAGTAACAGCTAATGATGATGACTAAACTGACTCTCCCTGCAGCACACACCGTCCTGTCCCTTTCTCTAAACTGACAAAAGACACTCAGGCTGCTGCAACAATCAGTAGCACAGCAAACCTATATACACCTAACACCTATACCAGTCCTGAAAAGAACTTTTGTGTACCAAACAGCTAGCGATTTGGGTCACTGGAATCTCTCCCTGCTCCACACAGCAACCTCTCTCTATAGTGACAGAAGAAAGAATGTAAAATGGCCGCCGGATCGGTTGTATTTATAGGTTAGGGGGAATGTCCAAGTGTCCATGTGCTGTTATGTCTCAATTGGCTGTCCTGTACCCCATGATGGATGTGTCATCATAGGTCAAAGTTCTTTTACACAGAAAACACGGAAGTCCGCCGGACGAACGACGGCAATAGTCCGCTGATCGGGCGAATCGCGAACAGCCGAAATTCGCAGCGAAAAGACCGCCGGGCGAACTGTTCGGCCATCACTAGTGGTGTGCGATAATGGGCAAAATCTCATAGCAGCTCTGGGCCTAGCCGGTTTGACGCACATCCCTTGCCTGGCACATGTGCTGAACTTGGTGGTCCAGAGGTTCCTTAAAAATGACCCCCATATGCCAGAGATGCTGCAGAAAGTGCGGGCCTTCTGTGAGCACTTTTGGCGTTCTCACCCTGCTGCTGCTCACCTGTCAGCGCTTCAGCGTAACTTTGGCCTTCCCGCTCACAGTCTCATATGTGACGTGCCCACAAGTTGGAACTCCACCTTGCACATGCTGGCCAGACTGTGCGAGCAGCAGCATGCGATAGTGGAGTTTCAGCTGCAGCACGCACGCATGAGTCGCTCTGCGGAACAGAACCACTTCACCACCAATAACTGGGCCTCCATGCGAGACCTGTGTGCCTTGCTGCACTGTTTTGAGTACTCCACCAACATGGCCAGTGTCGATGACGCAGTTCTCATCGTTACTATCCCAGTTCTATGCCTCCTTGAAAAAACGTTTCAGGCGATGAAGGAAGAGGATGTTGCACAGGAGGAGGAGGAGGAACAGGGATCATTTGCAAGGCTTTCAGGGCAGTCATTCACAAGTGGCTATGAGGGTGGGTTCCTGCACCAACAAACGCCAGGTGTCCGGCAGCAAGGGCACAGTTCTGGAGGATGACAAGGTGGAGGAGGAGGAGATGGAGGAGGAGGATCCGTATTCACAGCAGGGTGGCACCCAGACCAGCTCATGTCCATCACTAGTGCATGGCTGGGGGGATACAGAGGACACAGACGATACACCTCCGACAGAGGACATCTTTTCGTTGCCTCTGGGCAGCCTGGCACACATGAGCGATTACATGATGCAGTGTCTCCGCAACGACCGCCGAGTTTCCCATATTCTAACTGGTGCTGATTACTGGGTGGCCACCCTGCTGGATCCCCGTTACAAGGACAGCATACCGTCCTTAATTCCCTCACTGGAGCGTGATCGTAAGATGCACGAGTACAAGCACACGCTGGTATATGTGCTGCTGGTGGCATTCCCACCTGACAGCTGGGGTACGGTGGCAGCACAAGGCGAAGGCAGAGGAGGAGGAAGAGGTCGCCAACGCAGCTGGGGCACCACCAGCACCTCAGAAGGCAGGGTTAGCATGGCTGAAATGTGGAAAAGCTTTGTCAGCATGCCACAAGAACCAGCACCACCAGCTGAGATGGAACGTCTTAGCAGGAGGCAGCATTTCACCAACATGGTGGAGCAGTATGTGTGCACACGCTTACACGTACTGAATAACGGGTCTGCCCCCTTCAACTTCTGGGTCTCCAATTTGGGCACATGGCCTGAGCTTGCCCTTTACGCCTTGGAGGTGCTGGCCTGCCCTGCAGCCAGTGTATTATCTGAACGTGTATTTAGCACGGCAGGGGGCGTTATCACAGACAAGCACAGCTTCTTGTCCAGAGCCAATGTGGACAAGCTCACGTTCATTAAAATGAACCAGGCATGGATCCCACAGGACTTGTCCATACCATGTGCAGAATAGACCTGTATACCGGTGTTCTGACAAAAACTGTCTGGCCATCGGACAAGGAGATTCCGAAAATCTCGGAAGATGAACGCCGCCTGCCCCGTGAGTGCAGGTTCAAGCCCCACCATCCAAGTGGACATACGGTAGCACATAGTAACAGGGCCCCTCACAGGCTCGCTTCACTCTCCATACTTCACTCGCCACGCTTCGGGCACAGCCTCTCTTCGCTCGGCTTGAACCTTGGATGGTGTGGCTTGAACTTGTACTCACCGCGCAGCGCCGTTCGTTTTCTGAGATTTTCAAAATCCCCTTGTCCTACACACTGAGCAAACACAGTACAGGGCGGACACTATCCCACGGGGGACAGAATTTGACACATCACCGACCTTACCCAGCCATTGTTGTATTTTTGAACCAGTGTTGGCTACCTCATCCTCCTCCACCGCCGCTTCCACCTACACCACCACATCCACCGCCACCTCAACCTCCTACTCCATATGGACCTCGTCCTCCTAGGTCAAGATTATAATTTTTTATTTTTTTTATTTCAAAGTATTTTATTTTCCCACTAGCTTATCCATTAAACTTAACATTTTTTTTCAGAAAGGGCATATTCTGGGGCATTCCCACCATATGTGTGGCATCGTGCCGTTGAGTTTCTGAGGTTCTTAATCACTTCCTGAATGAATGAATGAATGAAATACTTGTATAGCGCACAATGCGAACTGAATCGCCTCTAGGCTTCCTGTACCTCTTTTTCTGAGAAGGGGGCCTCCAGCATATATATTTTTATTTTTATTTTTTTTATGTTATTTTAAGTTATTTCCCTATCCACATTTGTTTGCAGAGCACTTGCCATGCTCTTAACAACATTTTGTTGCCATTTGCAGCCCTCTATCCCTTTCCATTACTTTTTTAGAGCCATTTTAGTCCTCAAAAGTTCGGGTCCCCATTGATGTCAATGGGGTTTGGGTTCGGGGTCAAGTTCAGTCCCAAACCCAAACTTTTTTATGAAATTTGGTCAAACCCGTCGAACCCAAACATCCAGGTGTCCGCTACCCTAATCATGAATCAATAAAACATAATTTATATATTATATATCAAGAAATTTAAATATTATCAACATTTTTAAATACATTTTAATAGAGTACATGTAGTACAAAAGAATTTATCATATATGTATATTTCACTGAAAGGGTGCTTACCAGATACTCAAGTTCAAAGAAAATTGGTCTAGTCAGACTTACAAAGGGGAATCGGGAATACCTTTAGGCGGTCAAAGAGAAGGAATATAATTAACCACTTACAGACCGGACCATTTTGCTGGTCAAAAACCAGACCACTTTTTGCGATTTGGCACTGCGTCGCTTTAACTGACAATTGTGCGGTCGTGCGACGTGGCTCCCAGAAAAAATTTACGTCCTTTTTTTCCCACAAATAGAGCTTTCTTTTGGTGGTTATTGATCACCCCTGCGGTTTTTATTTTTTGCGCTATAAACAAAAATAGAGCGACAATTTTGAAAAAAACACATTATTTTTTACTTTTTGTTATAATAAATATCCCCCAAAAATATATAAAAAAACATTTTTTCCCTCAGTTTAGGCCGATACGTAATCTTCTACATATTTTTGGTAAAAAAAATCGCAATAAGCGATTATTGATTGGTTTGCGCAAAAGTTATAGCATTTACAAAATAGGGATAGTTTTATAGCATTTTTATTAATAATTTTTTATTATTTTTTTTTACTAGTAATGGCGGCGATCAGCGATTTTTTTTGTGACTGCGACATTGTGGGGGACCCATCGGACATTTTTGACACATTTTTGGGACCATTGTCATTTATACAGTAATCACTGCTATATAAATGCAGTCATTCCTGTGTAAATGACACTGGCAGTGAAGGGGTTAACCAGTGAGTGGCAGTGTAGGGGTTAAGTGTTCCCAGGGGTGTGTTACTAACCGTGGGGGGGTTGGGCTTTCATTTAGTGAACACTGATCTCTGCTCCAATCACATGGAGCAGAGATTAGCATCACTAGTTGCTAAGCAGAATGGAGATTCAGCCGTCCCGTGAGATGATCGCAGGTATGGCGATCGAGTCTGCGGGTCCCGCGACCGGACTCACGGGGGTCCCGACAGGCGCGGGAGCGCGCCGCCGGCGGCGCGCTCCCGATGGCAGAGCGGCATTGAAGATTGGACGTACCTGTATGCCAATATGCCTGCCTGTGCCATTCTGTTGACGTACATCGGCGTGCGCTGGTCGGGAACCGGTTAAACATTGTTCAAAATGATTTCTGGGGCACAGCCAGGTCCCTTAAACAAGGGGTGCTCTTTCTCACCCTTTAGCTTATTGTGAACCGGATGAATGATTAAATTGCTTCTACAATCGTTATACATCTTTTTGAGGTAATTGTATGGATATATATATATATTTTCTATATATTTTTACACCAGATACAAAATATACCCTTTAGACTGGATAAAAATTGGATTTTTATATACAACTTAGCTGTAAAATCCTTTTCTTGAGAGTACATCACGGGACACAGGAGCTTCATTACATAGTGGGTTATATAGGCACCTCTGGTGATTGGACACTGGTTAACCCAAATTAATTAGAATTCCTCCCCTATATAACCCCTCCCATATGGGAGGCACCTCAGTTTTGTAGCGAAGCAATAAGAAACCACGCAAAACCCAAGAGGGGCGGGAGCCCTGTGTCCCGTGATGTACTCTCAAGAAAAGGATTTTACAGGTAAGCTGTATATAAAAATTCCATTTTCTTGATCATACATCACGGGACACAGTAGCTTCATTACATAGTGGGATGTCCAAAAGCAATGCTCAGATTGAGGCGAGGAAGACACAGATCATAATTATAGACCGCCAGGGACCGGAGGACCTAAACTGCAGCCTGCAGTACACTGCGCCCGAAGGCGATATCCTCTTGCCCTCTGACATCCACCTGATAGAATCTGGTGAATGTGTGGACTGATGACCAAGTTGCAGCCTTACAGATCTGAGCCAGGGAGGCCTGGTGATGCACTGCCCAAGAAGCACTTACAGCCCTAGTAGAGTGCGCTTTCACTGGAAAAGGAGGGATTTTCCCTTTAACACTATAGGCCTGAGAAATAATCTGTCTAATCCACCTTGAGAGAGTGGATTTTGACGCCGCCTGGCCCTTCCTAGGGCCTTCCGGCAAAATTAACATGCAATCAGTTGCTTGAAGATATATACTGATTGCCCTAACCACATCCAAAGTGTGCAAAGATTCTTCTTCTGCGGACTGTGGGTCCGGAAAAAAGGATGGTAGGATTACGTCTTGATTCAAATGGAATCCCGAAACCACCTTAGGTAGAAAGGACCTGTTGGGACGCATGACCACCCGGTCCTTATGAATAATCAGATACGGCTCCTTGCTGGAAAGAGCTGCTAGCTCTGATACTCTTCTAGCCGTGGATATGGATACCAAGAAAACCAATTTTTTTTAGTCAGGAGAACTAATGAAGCCAGATGCAAAGGTTCAAATGGTTGCCCCTGCAAAGCCGAGAGAACCAAATTCAGATCCCATGGGCATACCGGAGGTTTGACTGGTGGTCTTATCCGCATGGCCCCATGGATGAAAGCCCACACCAGGGAATACGATGCAAGTGGCTTCTGAAAAAAACACTGACAGGGCCGAAATCTGCACCTTGATATTGCTTATGGCCAAATTCATTTCTAGGCCTGACTGGAGAAAGGCCAAGATCCTGCTAATGACATATTTTCTAGGATGCCATTTCCTGAGTTCACACCAGGAAACATATGCCCTCCAGATTTGTAATAAATAAGCCTGGAGGCCGGCTTTCTGGCATTGACCAGAGTAGAAAGGACTGGCCTCGAAAGGCCACGGTCTCTCGGAATGTGGGTCTCAGCAGCCAAACCATCAAATTTAGACTGTGTAAAGCAGGATGGTAAATTGGACCCTGTGAGAGCAGATCTGGCCGGAGAGGGAGGATCCATGGCCTGCCTACTGCAAACTTCATGATCTCTGCGTACCGCGGTTGCCTGGGCCAAGCCGGGGCCACTAAAAGGGCCGATTTTGTCTCCCTCTTGACTCTTCCCAGGAACCGAGACAGAAGCGGGCTCGGGGGGAAGGCATAGATCAGATTGTACTGATCCCAGGGAACTGTCAGAGCATCTGACCCCTGAGCAAGTGCATCTCTTGTCCTTGACACAAAATTGCCCAGTTTCCTGTTGAACCTGGATGCAAACAGATCTACGTCTGGAGTACCCCACCTGTGACGTATGTTCCGAAACACGTCGGGGTGCAGAGCCCATTCTCCTGGGCACAACTGCTGGTGGCTCAGAAAATCCGCCTGCCAATTTTCCACTCCTGGAATGAAGACTGCAGAAAGACATGGAACATGCTTTTCTGCTCAGACAAGTATGCGATTCACCTCTTTTTGTGTAACCAGACTCCTGGTACCGCCCTGGTGATTGATATAAGCCACTGCTGTGGCATTGTCAGACTGAACCCGAACAGGGAGACCTCGTAGTCTGTAAGACCACTTTATGAGAGCCATATAAACTGCCCGGATCTCCAAGAAATTTATGGGCAATAGCCTCTTGATTGTAGACCATTTCCCCTGCGAGCACGTCTCCTCCAACACTGCTCCCCAGCCTGTCAGGCTGGCATCTGTCGTGATAATCTTCCATGGGAGAAGAAGAAGAAAAGTTTTGCCCTTCAGCAAATTCTTGGTTCGTAACCACCAGACGAGACTCTTGCGTGTCCCTGGGGATAGACGCATAGGAAGATCCAAGGATTGGGGCTTCCTGTTCCAAGCCACAAGGATGCATCTTTGCAGAGGCCTTGAGTGGAACTGGGCAAATGGGACGGCCTCGAAGGAGGCGACCATTTTCCCTAACAGTCTCATGCATAATCGAATGGGGGATGATCTCCTGCCCAGAATTAGGCGCACCAGATCCCCAATGGCCAAGGCTTTTGGCCTTGGAAGAAACACCTTGCCCTGAGCGGTGTCGATGACCATACCCAGGTATTCCAACCTGGTGGCAGGCTGTAGGGACGACTTTTCTAGGTTTATAATCCAACCTAGGCGTTCTAGGTGTTCTAGCGTTCTGGTAACGCTTTGGTTCAGGAACGCTACTGTTTTCTCCATGAGAAGTAAATCGTCTAGATAAGCCATGACGGCTATACCCTGAGCTCTTAGGTTTGCCAAGAGAGGTTCCAGAATCTTTGTGAAGACTCGAGGGGCCGTAGCAAGCCCGAACGGCAAGGCCACAAATTGAAAATGGCGCCGCTCTACTGCGAACCTTAGAAATTTTTGGTGTGCGGGAAAAATTGGCACATGGAGATATGCATCTTTGATGTCTATTGATGCCATAAACTCTCCCCCTTGCAGGGAGGAGACCACAGTGCAGATTGACTGCATTCGGAAGGACCGGATGCGTAAAAAACAGTTCAGATCCTTCAGATCTAGGATAGGTCTGACACTTCCATTTGGCTTCGGAACGGTGAAGAGATTCGAGTAAAACCCTGAACCCTGTTCTTTTGGGTCCACTTCTACTATCACCCCCTGGGATAGTAAGTGATCTAAGGCCAGAAATAGCGTTTTTTGCTTTACTGGATCCCTGGGGATCCTTGACCTTAGGAAACGAGAAGGTGGAATCTCCTGGAGATCACCCACTTGTCCCGCCAGGCTCCTGCAAACTGCAGGAGCCTTCCCCCCACTCGGCCGAGCGGGGCACCCCTTCACAAGGAAGCTTTTGGGCTCTGCTTGGCAGGCTTTCGCCCCCAAGTCTTTTTCTGCCCCTGGGCTCGGCCCTGAGCCTTTCCTGTAGAGGAGGGTTGAGAAGGCCATCGCCACTGCTTAGAGCTTGATGCTCCGGGAGAGAGAGCACGCCTAAATGAAGGACGCTTGCTCCTTTTGACTGGAAGGAGAGTAGATTTACCTCCGGAGATTTTTTGGACGAATTTGTCGAATTCTTCTCCAAACAAACGTTCCCCTTTAAACGGGAACCCAATTAAATGCTTTTTGCATGACAGCTCAGCTGCCCAAATCTTTAGCCATAGGGCCCTTCGCATGTGTACCAACATGAGAGACAAACGTGATGCTTGTTGGACAGAATCCAAAATCGCATCAATCATGAAACACAGAATATGAGGCATTTCTGCATAATTTTCTACTTCCTCACTGGGAAGGAGCCCAAGCATCTGCTTAACCTGTTCCTTGAGGAACTGACACAACCCCACAGCTGCAGACTGTAGGTTGCACTGCAGCGCTAGCCATGGAAAAGGAGGCTTTTAATAAGGTTTCCAGCTTTTTATCAGTTGGATCTTTAAATACCTGCGCATTATCCAAGGGACAAGTCAGGTTTTTATTCACGCAAGAAACAGCCGCATCAACAGATGGGACCCCCCACTTCTTGGTTAAACTTTCCTCCAGAGGATAATGCATAGAAAACCTTTTAGGAGGAGCAAACAGTTTATCGGGATGTCCCCAATCCTCATACAACAATTCTTCCATTAAGGGATGAATTGGGAAGGAATAGGCAGTCTGTGGGGCTTTCCTGACTCCCAGGGAAGAAACAGAGGACGTAGCGACTTCAGCAGCAGGCATTCTGAATGTGGTACGCACCAATTCAGTATAATACTGCACCTGCTTTCTGAGTGCCTGGGAGGAGGGGACTCTCTCCTCTTCTTCTGCTTCATCCGACTGCTCATGATCCCTGTCCCAAGACAGGGATCTCTCCTCATTGTCAGAAGAATCATCTGAGAGAGGAATTTCAGCAGAGGGAGGGGATCTACCCCTTTTCCTGCTATCTTTCAGGGAAGCAGAAATAAAATTCATTATTCTCCCTCCCTCCAATGTAGCCCTAAGGGAGTCCTCAGTGAAATAAACCGGGGCTGGGACATTAGGAGAGGCTGCAAAACCTGACTCGCCCTGAGAGGCTGGCTCCAGTCTTGCAGGGGGGGATGGTAACTTACAGGCACTTTTAGAACCCCTGGACCTAGGCGGTGATTTACCAGTGCTCTTGTTACCTCCCCCTGAGACCCTCTTATGAGGAGACATAGTCCTAAGCTACAAAGCAGAGGTACTAGTACAAAGTGCAATCACTGCTGTGCTTAAAGTCTCACAATAAATATATATGCTTAAACTGCACAACCTGATGCTGAGTAGGTGTCTAAGGTTTGCCTGGATCCAACCCCTGGGATGCTTACTGCCCACAGCTCCTGTGTCTCCACTTACAGTCCCCTGACGCTCTGGGCTTTTTAAAACTGCCGCCTGCGCAGTACAGCGCCGTGCACACTGACGTGCATGGCTCACAACCACACTCCTCCCTCCTCCATTAGGCCGGGAACGTGCCCGGCGCGCGTGCACGAGGACCGCGGAATCCAGGGGGGGAAAGGAAGACTCCATCGGAGCTGCGTGGGCCCCCCAGACTACGGGGGACCCCTGTATTACCTCTATTGTGGCAGGAACTGCAGTGGAGACGTGAGACAGCTGGAGAACCAGGCTTCACTGAGCGTGTGTACTGAAAGGCATGTAAGTATGCATCAGGCTGCTCTTACTCCCTCTAGTGGTGGAAACCAGGTAAGACATACAACTACTCAAATGAAGAAATCCATCATATAATTATATATATAGGATTAACGTCCCTTACCTGTCCCCGCCGCAGGAATTGCTTGAAACAGACAAATTCCAGCCTTCACCCATCACAGCGGGCAGTGTTAGCCAACCTTCAGGTTTATCTGGGGCTCTTTCTCGGAAGAGCCTCCTACCTGGACCATGTAAAAGACTCTGCCAGAAACTTTTGTGCGCTCTGTGTAAACAGTACACCAAGTCTGGTTTTCCCAGAGCCCAGTTTTCCAATGGAGAGGACTTACAGGCCAAACCTTGTTTCTTCGGTTGACAAGGCCCGGGTACCATACCATCTTGGGAGTCAAATATCGGCCCGAGATATGGATCCGGTCTGTTGTAGCCCTTAGGCCCCCGCAGGGACCTGCACAGAGCTAAAGTTTTACGTGACCAACCACCATAGACACTGGCGAAAAAACTGAGGTGCCTCCCATATGGGAGGGGTTATATAGGGGAGGAATTCTCCTTAATTGGGGTTAACCAGTGTCCAATTACCAGAGGTGCCTATATAACCCACTATGTAATGAAGCTCCTGTGTCCCGTGATGTATGATCAAGAAATATCATTATAGACTTTGAAATGACTTAATCAACGTTTAATTATATTCCTTCTCTTTGACTGCCTAAAGGTTTTCCCGATTCCCCTTTGTAATTCTGTCTTCAATGCATATATCATAGACCAATTTCCTTTGAACATGAGTATCCGGTAAGCGCCCTTTCAGTAAAATATACGTATATGATCAATTTGTTTGTACAAAATGTACTCTATTAAAATGTATTTAAAAATTCAGATAATATTTAAATTTCTTGATATATAATACATAAATTATGTTTTATTGATTCATGACATGCATTTTTTTTTAGCACTTCCATTTACATCTGTTATTTCCTTTTTAGTATATAATACTTAATGTGACCCTTCTTCCCTTAAAAATCTCCTGAAGAAGCTCTATTGAGTGAAACAACATGTTAAGTATGAGCAAGAATTGGCTATATGTGCTTTAACCACTTGCTTACTGGGCACTTAAACCCCCCTCCTGCCCAGACCAATTTTCAGCTTTCAGCGCTGATGCACTTTGAATGACAATTGCGCGGCCATACAACACCGTACCCAAATGAAATTTTTATCATTTTTATCACACAAATAGAGCTTTCTTTTGGTGGTATTTAATTACAGCTGGGAGTTTTATTTTTTGCTAAACAAACAAAAAAAGATGCAAAAAAAAAAAATCATGTTTAATAGTTTGTTATCAAATTTTGCAAACAGGTCATTTTTCTCCTGCATTGAAGTGCGCTGATGAGGCGGCACTGGTGGGCACTGATAGGCATAGTTAAGGCGGCACTAATAGGCACAGATAAGGCGGTACTGATGGGCACAGATAAGGCAGTACTGATGGGCACAGATAAGGCGGCACTGATGGGCAAAGATGGGCACAGATAAGATGGCACGGATGGGTGGCACGGATGGGTGGCACTAAGGGGCACTGATAGATGGGACTGATGGGCACTGATAGGTGGCACTGATAGGTGGCTCTGATAGGTGGCACTGCTGGGCGGCACTGATGGGCACTGGTAGATGACACTGATGGGCACGGATATGTGGCACTAGGGTGCAGCACTGTTGTTGAGGCAGATTGTGGGCACTGATGGGTGGCACTGTGGGCACTGATGGGTGGCACTGTGGGCACTGATGGGTGGCACTATGGGCATTGATGGGTGGCACTGATGGGGGGCACTTTTTAATTACTGAGGTGGCACTGGTAGGGGGCAGGTGGGCACTGGTAAGCTGGCCGTGATCGGGACTGATGCCCCAATCACGGCTGCCGGTGATCGGCTCTTTTTTTCTCCTCGCGCTGGCAGCGCGAGGAGGAAAAGTAGCCGATTACCGGCTCCATTGTATCACATGATCAGCTGTCATTGGCTGACAGCTGATAACGTGGTAAGGGGTGGGATCGACCCCTTGCTTCGATCTGTGATCAGGGGAGTCTCATAGACTCGCTCATAGACTCGCTGATCACAGAGCGTGCCTGCACGGGACGACGTCAATAGACGTCGTCCCGGCAAAGGAGGTCCGCACTGTAGCCGTCATTTGGCTATAGCGCGGATCTCTAGTGGTTAAGGAATAATATGAAATTGTCGTTGATGTTTCGTGCGACTTTCTTATTAAAAAAAAATGTGTAAATAAATACATTTCTACTTTTTCAATCTGTTTGCCTTCTTTGGTACATTTTTAAAGTCCCGCCAGCTCCCATTGCCTCTCTTGTAATGTTAAGAAGTGCCTACAGTATCTTCAACTGATCTACACAATGTTATACCCGGCTAAGCTCCGTGTCACAGCTAGAGGACAAGTACATTTCTTTGAATCTGCAAAAGATGCCTCAGGTTGGCTTGATCCCAATGAACAAGCTCTTTGCCATCAACTAGGGGATGATGAAGATTGATAGTGAGGTGCGCTTTGTTTCCTTTTGAAATACGTTTTTTGTTGCCCTTTGGCTGGGGGGCATAATATTGCAGTTTAAGCTGCATGCTACTCTGTGTTTGTTTCCTACCAGATACCTACAGGATAGTTGAATCTATGTGCTTGGCTATCTTTTCAGATAACTTTTCTGTTCTGTTGCCAAGCCTTTTCGACAGATGTAAGAGCTGCTCAATGAGGACCAGTAGAGGTTCTCCGCAGCTAGCCTATGTCTATATATGCGGCCTGCAATGGTGGTTGCTGATTGCTTCAATTGCTTATGAGCTGCTTGTCTATTCCATCTGATCCAGTACTGTCTCACTTATTGTTTTGCATCCCAACATGACAGAAGTCTCAGTGGTGTCTTGGAAGATTAGGTGGGTACACAACCACCTTAAATGAACTATGATCTTCTCCTGTTTAAAGAAACTTCTACTTGACATCTTTTTTGTTTTAAGGAAACTCTCTCAACTGCTGATATCCAGTGTTGTCTATGTTATTCTTGGGTGGGCCAGGGCCAGGCCTACCACTCCACGTACACCTTATTCCCATGGAGTAAGTGTCCTGGTACGTGGTGCTTTGGATTTCCAGGAATATGATGTTATGGTGGACTCAGAGGGTCACTTTGTGTTTCTGCACTACCGTATAGATACCTGCAATGTCTCTTTACATGTACAGTATCTCACAAAAGTGAGTAGACCCCTCACATTTTTGTAAATATTTTATCTTTTCATGTGACAACACTGAAGAAATTACACTTTGCTACAATGTAAATTAGTGCGTGTACAGCTTGTATAACAGTGTAAATTTGCTGCCCTCTCAAAATAACTCAACACACAGCCATTAATGTCTAAACCGCTGACAACAAAAGTGAGTACACACCTAAGTGAAAATGTCCAAATTGGGTCCAATTAGCCATTTTCTCTCCCCAGTGTCATTAGACTTGTTAGTGTTACAAGGTCTCAGGTGTGTTAAATTTGATGTTATCACTTTCACTCTCATATTGGTCACTGGAAGTTCAACATGGCACCTAATGGCAAAAAAGGAAGCCTCTCCTAAGGATGATGCACAGGAAAGCCCGCAAACAGTTTGCTGAAGACAAGCAAATGAAGGACATGGATAAACTTTGTTTGCTCGTGTTTCAGATGGTGTCAAGTGTACGTGAGAGCAACCAGGCGAGGAGTACAAAGACAAGTGTGTCTTGCCTACAATCAAGCACGGTGGGGGAGTGTCATGGTCTGGGGCTGCATTAGTACTGCCGGCACTGGGGAGCTACAGTTCATTGGGGGAACCATGAATGCCAACATATACTGTGGCATACTGAAACTGAGCATGATCCCCCTCCCTTCGGAGACTGGGCCGCAGGGCAGTATTCCAACATAACGACCACAAACATGCCTCCAAGATGACCACTGCCTTGCTAAAGAAGCTGAGGGTAAGGGTGATGGACTGGCCAAGCATGTCTCCAGACCTAAACCCTATTGAGCATCTGTGGGGCATCTTCAAACAGAAGGTGCAGGAGCACAAGGTCTGTAACATCTACCAGCTCCATTAAGTCATCATGAAGGAGTGGAAGAGGACTCAAGTGGCAACCTGGTAAACTCCATGCCCCAAGAGGCTTAAGGCAGTGCTAGAAAATAATTCCAGTGACCAGTATGGGATATTTAGAGAGATAACACCATGTTTAACACACCTGCAGACCTTGTAACACTAATGAGTCCCATGACACCAGGGAGGGAAAAATGGCAGAGTATACTCACTTTTGTTGCCAGCAGTTTAGACATTAATGGCTGTGTTGAGTTATTTTGAGGGGACAGCAAATTTACACTGTTATACAAGCTGTTCACTTACTACTTTACATTGTAGCAAAGTGTAATTTCTTCAGTGTTGTCACATGAAAAGATAAAATATTTACAAAAGTGTAAGGGGTCTACTCACTTTTGTGAGATACTGTGTATATATGTATGTGTGTATATATTGAATATCCCCCACCTTTTACTAAAATGGTGCTCCAGCTTCTGCTTTCTTATTTACAGTATATTGGAAGCCAGACCTCCTGTTACTAATTATTGGAGATTTCAACTGTTACTTGAACCCTTCTTTTGACACAAGGCTCTACCCATTCAACGGATACTCCCCTGGCCTGGTTAATACAAGAGGTGGGCTGGATCTATGCATCTATGTCTGAAGGTTTCAGAATCCACTATCTAAGCAATTTTCATGTTTCTCTAAATCTCATGGTACTCTGTCTAGAATTGATTAGTGTGGGTAACTCAAGCATGCTTGGTGTGGGTACCTCAAGCATGCTTCCCTATGTATCTGAGGTTAATTACAGGCCACGTAGTGTCGTGGATCATTCTCCCATGGTCATGAGGCTCCAGGTGTCTCTACCTACTACACTGTCTAAGACTCCATGGAAATTAAGTGCCCTTTGGTTACAACTCTCTACATCACATGCAGACATGGAGCGAGGCATAGCTGAGTTTTTTTTACACATCACGATCATTCTGGTCCTCCTCTCATACAATGGGTAACATTTAAGCCCTATTGTATTTAAGGGGCCTCTTGATAGCTGTAATCAATAAGGTTAAGAGGGCTTCATCTGACTGAAGGGACCAGGTAGAATCCCAATAATTAGAGCAACAGTACATTATTAACCCCTCTGACCCTAAGGAGACATGGTAGTCTGCACAGTCGGCCTACAAGCATTTGCTCTTCTCTGCGGAGAAGAGAATGTTTTTCTCCAGACTGGCATTTTTCGAAGAAGGGGAGAAAACTGGGCGCATCTTGACAAAAATTGTGAATTCTCATTGACAATCTACTATTATAGGAGCCATTAGATCCCCAGGGGGTCCTTTAGTACATTTGTCAGCATTAGTGAGCATAAACTGCCGTCATTTTATGAAAACATATACCTCCCAACTACATCATATATGCCCCAAGATCTTGAAAGCTACTTGCACCAGATTTCCTTTCCACGACTCAGAGATGGAAATTAGATGCCCCACTTACCATTGAGGAACTCCAGGAGGCGGTCAATTCCTTCCCAAATTGCAAAGAACCTGGAGAAGATGTTCTCCCCATGGAAATATACAAACATTATGCTGCCTTAATACTACCATGGTTATTATCGATATTTTGTGCCTCACTAAAGAGGCAAGCCTTGCCTCCATCTATGTCTAAAGCAAATGTTTTCTTCTTTTGAACCCAGGTAAAGATCCAGTTGTTCCAGGGTCTTATAGTCCGATCTCGCTATTACAGAGTGACTGAATTGGGGCTATTTTGCATTCTGATCAAGCCGGCTTCATGCCAAATAAATCCATGGCCATTAATCTGCTAAGGCTATTTCTTAATATGCAGTCACCAGCTGACAATATGGGCCACGGCGTATTGCTGTCATTGGACACTACAAAGGCCTTTGACAGCATCGTCTGGGCCTATTTATGGGTGGTGGTAGAGAAATTTGGTGAAGTATGCATCTCCTTGGTACGCCTATTGTATAGTCATCCACAGGCAGCCATACATCTACCATCCGGTAGATTGTCACACGTTTTTACCCTGAGGAGATGTACTAGACAGGGGTGTCCCCTTTCACCCCATTTATTCACCCTAGCAATTGAGCCCTTGGTTATTGTCATGCTTATCCCCAATGCAGGTGGTCAGATGCTATAGCTGGCTTCTGTGCTCTTTACCTATAGCAGACCCCTTTCTCTTAAGGTAAGCAGGCCTACCGGTACTTGGTTGCCCCAGGTCTTATATACAATGCTATAGTTCATGGCTACCATGCCAGGGCATGTGCAAACTGAGCAAAGCAAAAACGTACTTGCGGTTGGCAGACGGGCAAGATTCAGAATCGTAAGGTTCTGAAGTTAAAAGGCAGAATTTGGAGAATCATCGATATCCAATCCAAGGCTGTCAATGTGGTAATCCAATCTAGCAGAGTGAAGGGCCAATAAACAGGTAGCTTGATGAGGTATTATAAACACTATCACAAGCATGAGACTGCAGGTTTGGCTGGCTTAAATCAGGTTTTGCCTCCACCCAGAGACTGGCCACATTAATCACCTTGCAGGTGGACAGACAGACAAGGAGAATGCTACAGCCAAAACCAGGATGCTGGAACTAGCATCTATGATGGAGCAGGAGTGCCCCTCATCCCTTAGAGGCAGGTTGGAAATCTGGCACAGGATCATCAAGCAGGGTGATGGTCACGGGATCAGCGAGGTAGGGTTGGTTAGCAGGTCACATGTTACTGGAGTCAAGCTGGATAGCTGGAGCACAAGCTGGATGCAGTGTGTCTTGGAGAAAAGTTGATGGCCCCATATGGCCGAATGACAAGTTTTATCAGAAGTAGAGCCAACAGAACTGGAGGACAAGTTAGCCTGGATATGTGTCCAAGGGCATTTAGGGACAGGCAAAGGTAGGGGTAATCCAGAGGGCTTGACCTTTGAGAACTAAGCAAGCACAGGTTTTGCAAGCCTTTACATAGGAACAGGAGTCATTTTAGAGAGAGCGCCACCAAAGCCCATGAGAAATCAAAGACATTTTTTTAGTAATCCCTGAGTGTCTTAACGTCATGTGCTTCTGAAAACACTTTAAGCCTAAGGTGGAGGGGAACATACAGCTTTTCAGGGGTAGGTTGGGCAGAACACAAGACTGAGTCTTTAAAATAGAGTCCAAAACCTCCAACTCTGGAATCTCAAGCCATTATCTTGGTTTGGGAGGGCGGCAGCAGTAAAGATGACAGTACTGCCTAGGGTACTATACCTATTCCACACTCTGCCCATCCGACTACCCAAAAAATTCTTCTCCCAACTGAACACGATACCGAGAGACTTCATATGGACTGGGATGAAATCACGCATTAGCATGCTAACTTTGACTACACCAAAAGCTGAGGGGGGTATTAACCACTTACAGACCGGACCATTTTGCTGGTCAAAGACCAGACCACTTTTTTCAATTCGGCACTGCATCGCTTTAACTGCGGTCATGAAACGTGGCTCCCAAACAAAATTGGCGTTCTTTTTTTCCCACAAATAGAGCTTTCTTTTGGTGGTATTTGATCACCCCTGCGGTTTTTATTTTTTGCGCTATAAACAAAGATAGAGCGACAATTTTGAAAAAAGCGCATCATTTTTTACTTTTAGTCATAAAAATATCCCCCAAAAATATCTAAAAAAACATTTTTTTCCCTCAGTTTAGGACGATATGTATTCTTCTACATATTTTTAGTAAAAAAATCGCAATAAGCGATTATTGATTGGTTTGCGCAAAAGTTATAGCGTTTACAAAATACGGATAGTTTTATGGCATTTTTATTAATCATTTTCTATTATTTTTTTTACTAGTAATGACTGCGATCAGCGATTTTTATTGTGATGGCGACATTGCGGTGGACACATCGGACTTTTTTGACACATTTTTGGGACCATTGTCATTTATACAGTAATCACTGCTATATAAATGCAGTGATTCCTGTGTAAATGACACTGGCAGTGAAGGGGTTAACCAGTGGGTGGCAGTGTAGGGGTTAAGTGTTCCTAGGGGTGTGTTACTAACTGTGTGGGGGCTGGGCTTTCATGTAGTGAACACTGATCTCTGCTCCAATCACATGGAGCAGAGATCAGCGTCACTAGTTGCTAGGCAGAATGGGGAAATGCTGTTTACACAGCATTTCCTCCATTCAGCCGTCCCGTGAGACGATCGCGGGTATGCCCGCGGCGATCGTGTCCATGGGACCTGCGACCGGACTCACTGGGGTCTCGACTGGCACGCGAGCACGGCGCCGGAGCGCTCCCGATGGCAGGGCGGCATTGAAGATTGGACGTATCTGTACGCCAATATGCCTGCCCGTGCCATTCTGCCGACGTGCATCGGCGTGCGCCGGTCGGGAACTGGTTAATTTACCACACTTCAAGCATTATTATTACGTGACACATCTGATAAGTATTCTAGACTGGAACTGCCATGCATCTTCTAAACACTGGGTGGGAATAGAAAACCTACAGACTAAGACCCTGCTGAGATTTTTGCCATGGGTCACTAAAGAAGCACGCTCAGCTAACTGAGCCCTACACTCTACAATCGGACCAACACTAGAAACTTTCCAAATAGTGACACAACACTACAATCTTACCTCCACCCCTGGTCCCCTGACTCCACTGATCCACAACCCAGCATTTGCATCAGGACATACCACGTCATCTTTCCCACATAGAAAACATAAAACACCTATGATCATCGCTCATTGTGTGAAAGATGGTAGACTTAAGTCCTTCGATGAGCTAAAAAATCGAATGCAGGCGAAACACTTTACTACATGACTATGTCTACTGCGTGGCTAACAGACAACAATTTCTGAGAGAACAGGCTTGGTTTGAAAGGTTGTGCATCACGGGAGAAGCAGTGCACAAAGCAACTTCTTTGGTATACAACTGGCTACAAACAGGAAAGGACAAACCGGTAGGCACAAGAAGGACTGGGAAACAGCCCTTAAAAAAACCTTTACTGACAAACAATGGGGAAACGCATGTATCCTGGCACACAAATGTTCCATCAGCACCAGCACTCAGGAAACCTCATATAAGGTACTGACGAACTGGTACGTCACCCCGGCCAGATTGCACGTGTGGTACCCGGAAACGACAGAGACCTGCTGGAGATGTGGTATAGCCAGGGGTACCATGCTGCACATCTGGTGGGATTACTCACTTTTACGTGGTTTCTGGGACGAGGTTTGCACTCAAATCCTCACCATAACATAAACTAAATTGAACCTTACACCTGAGTGCTGTCTGCTACACATATCCGATTACTCATTGAGCAGGTATAAAAAATCTGTTGTCCGCCACATGCTCAATGCGGTGAAAACAATTATTCCAAGACACTTGAAATCAACACGCTAGCCGAGGTAGAATCACTATATAAGATGGTAGCAATGGCATCTGAGAGGACTGACAAATTCCATAAGCTGTGGAGATCTTGGTTCACCTTTAAGTACTCAGACGCCTTTGCCAAAATGCTAAATTTTGAACATTTAATTACGATATACTCTTTTAGAGGTATAACCCCCAAGACACTTACAAAAACCAGAATAATTTTCATAGTTTCAACAGTTTAATCAACAGTTATAGCAATTGAAGTAGTAGAATGGGCTGTATAACTGGAAAGGTTACTGAATTAGAACAATATAATGTCCAATGTCCTAAAAATGTAATGACTACTTTACCCATGTTGTTATGACAATTTGCTTACTCAATAAAAAACTTTATTGGGAAAAAAAAAATTGAGTCCAAAAGGTCAGAGAAAAGGGTCCCCATTACTTTTGCTGGAGGTAAGATATTTTGAAACTTAGAGGAAGTTTCCAAATGGAGCTCAAGGCTGCGAGACAGTGAGTAAGTTCGGTCTCTAGACGGACAAGATTCAGACTCAGGCAATTCACTGGAGAGGTGGCCTGTAGAGGATTCAATAAACTTGCAAGTGTCTTCTGCTACACTAGATTCATATAAAGGCAAACGGTTATGCAAACTGGAGTCACACTTGTAAAAGTTGTCACAATCAAGATCCAAATAGAACTGTAATAAAGGCATATGACTGGTACTGACCACAAAAGAGTCACAGATGATCAACTGGTCAGCAGTTTTATTGCAGTTCTGGAGGCAGATCTAGGACCAGGACCTAATCTCCCATGTAACCCAATTTATGTGCAGGTTATAAAGTTTAATCTTAATATAAGCTAAGATAAGGGGATAGGCAGAAGAGGTTATCAAGTAGAAGCTGATTGTCTCCCTATCAAATTCCCCAATGGTCAAAGTAATAGGTAAAGTGCACAAGGTTACCAGGCCCATGGACAATGGAGAGTTATCAACAGCTAAGACTGAAAAGGGTTTGTGCACCTTAGTTGAAATCTGTAGACTGTGTGCTAGGTCTCTATCAATGAAATTGCTAGCGGCACCAGAATCTATGAAAATTCAGAGGTGATGAGAAAACTAGGCAGAATCAACTCCTGTACAAATAGTTTGTCTTAGAGGGAATATAGATTAAAGAAGCAGACCCCACCCAAACTAGACTCTTGCCATTTTATGGCTTATTGGAACAGCTGGCAACCAAGTGCCTGTGATTACCACAATATAAGAAAAGTCCCAGGGATCTTCTAGTTTTTTCACCAGAGGATACATGGGTAGCAAGATAAAATAGAACAATCAGCGCAAACTAAATAACGTTATAAATTGCAAGCTGAACACTAGAGGTTAATCACATTGCCTCAGATACATGTAAATAGAGAATAAGTGAATCGCAATATTGATTTAAAAATATTCCAAGAAATCAAAGAATGTAGCCAAGGAGTAAAAGTCCATTGAGAAACCACAGATCCCAGAACTGGAATAAGGAGGACCACGTGAAAAAGATGAATCCAATCTACATTCTTTTATTTCTTGGACATTTCGTTCCTCAATATTGCCCCGCACTTATTCTCCATTTACTTATATCTGAGGCAATGTGATTAACCTTTAGTGCTCAGCTTGCAATTGATACCGTTATTATTATTTAGTTTGCACTGATTGCTCTATTTTATCTTATTGCATCTTTATCACATTTCTTTCAGCAGCATTCATGGATGTTTTTCAATTTTTGGAACATAGAGAAGTTAGGCTTTATTAGGTTTTCTCTGATGCCCAGCCCTATAATGGTCCAGATGATTTATCAGTATGTTGGGTTATGTTTTTGAAAAGAAAATTAAGCCCTGGTTCACATTGGTGTGTTTTGACATGAGATTCGACATTTCAAATTAGCGGCAATTGCCTAGAATGGCACCATCTCAATCAGTGTGATGTTGCATTTGCGGAGACGCACCAATTTCAAAAAAGTACTTTTTGCAATTTTGGGGTGCGATTTCCATTGACATCTGTGCAGAAACCCACACAGATGTCTGTGAAATCGCCGCCAAAACCGGGACTGACATTTGGGAGTGAAATCGGGCGAGTTCAGCTGAACTCGCACGGCTTCATTCCTGCAGCTCAGTGCGAACCTGGGCTAAAGCCTGGTGGGATTTTGCATTTTTTGAACAGTATACTATTTGTAAACTAGTTCCCAGGAGGTTATGATGGGATCTCCCACCTAATGATGGTCTAATTGATGACGAATCAGTGCAGGGATGGTATGACTTTAACAAAAAATTTCTTGAACTCCTTGATTTCCTGTTGAAAAGAAAGCTACAACAAAAGGAAATTACTGGATAAACAGGTTGTGGATCTTAAAAATAAGATAGAAACACTTCAGGATGCACCAGATTTCTCCAAACTTTCTAGTGAATTAAAAAGTAAAATTAATAAATGGGATAAAGAGGTTCAGGATAAGAAGAGGGAGAAGAGAAAGAGGGAGAAGAGCATGAAGAAGAACAAAAAAGTAAAAGGCTCAAGTAGGAGCAGGCATTTATAGATAAAGGACTTAAGTTTGCCCCTGTTCGCAAATTTTAACATATTTCAGACATCTATTAGTTTGTGAAAGTTTATTAGAAGCCTCAACAATAAATGGTACTTTCTCTCTAAAGCGGGAGAGAAATTGGCTCAACCTCCTTCTGGGGTCCATTCTAACTTGGCCAATAAATCAGTGTTTAATCCCCCCAGAGGGGATAATAGACCCATTGAATTTTTTAAAAATATGGTAATCAGTGACTTTGAGGGAAAGAATATTAAAAAAGTCAGAGACCCTTCTTACGTTAAAAAAGTCATTACAACTTTGGAAAAAAATAAAGATGCCGTTGTCTGTCCTGCGGACAAAGGGGGGGGGGGGGGGGATTAGTCATAACGAGCAAAACCTTTATAAAGGAGAAATGGAGCAGCTGTTGGGAGACAGCAATGCTTATTGATTACCGTACTAACTAGTGATCCTGTGTTTGAACATAAGGGTGAATTACAGCAGATAATCAAATAAGGAGAAAACAATGACATCCTTGATAAAAAGAAAGTTACATATTTGGATCCTAGTGTGTGTAGGAGACCCATTGTGTATTTTTTACCGAAAATACATAAGGATGCCCAGTTCCCCCCGGGCAGACCCATATTCAACAGTAATGATTCAATATCCATGGGTCAGTATATTGATTTTTTTTCTTAAAACCTTTAGTGTCAGAGACCTCAGCATATTTGAAGGACACATTCATATTATTGAGGCTCTACCGTGTAATAATGATCTTCTAGAAACTGGGGATGTTACCTCACTAATTACTATTATTGGACATCTTGATGCACTAACGTCAGTTAAGTAGGCCTTAGACAAATCTGACCTTTCAGATTTGCAAAAAATATTTTTTTATTCAAGTCATTGGAAGTTTTCCTTGCCAGAAATGATTTCTGGTATGATGGACATTTTTTCCTTCAAGTCCTTGGAGTTGCCACGGGTGCCCAGTTTGCTGCACTTGGGGGGGGGGGGGGGGGGTGGTGGAGCTGCCAACCAAGATGGCACATTGAAGTGGCATAACCACAGTTGGATGGATGACTGTCTGAGCAGTTGATATCCTGAGCAGGGGCGGTCTGATAACTCATGGGGCCCCAGGCAATAGGAGATTATGGGGCCCCCAGGCAATCAGATATTATGGGGCCACACATATACACACACACAGTATACAATCACACAGTATACACATACATGTACACACAGTATACACAGACATGTTTCTATTGGCTGAGAAGGTACTGGAGAGGTGGGGCAGCTATAATCTCAGGATTTTTAGACCAAAAGGATGTCGATAAGGGGCATTTCAGAGACAGATGTAAAAAAAACATAGATTTTTACATACTGTCACTGGTATTACTGAGGCTGGCAACCCTGATGGGGCCCCCTAGTGGCATGGGGCCCTCGGGCATGTGCCCGAGTGGCCAAATGGTCAGTCCACCCCTGATCCTGAGTGTTTGACCAGTAAACCCAGTGTTACAGATACCTACATTGCAACAGGGGTGGTCGGAGCTGTTGCTGGGTCTTTTCTGACAGACCGATCAGCGGAATGGATGGGCTGGACTGGCCCCCTCCTGGCTGATGTGGATGGCTCTCTACATGGGCTTTGCAGTTCCTGGTGTAGAGCCATCTCAAAGTGGGGAGCAAAGAGCTGGAGCGGGTGCGCCCGAGGAGCCTCGGCTTGAGTGTCATCTGGGGTCGGGAATCCTTGGAGGGACTCGTTAAAACGCAGAGTTACCTCAACATAAACAAGTGGAGGCTGAATCGGAGAGGCCTAGAGAAAAATTTTGGTCCCCATCGGAAAACCTCGGAGGACATCATGGAGATGCCATACCGCCTCGTGACAGGGGGCAGAGAGCGGTGGTGACTGAGCCAGAGAGGCACAGTGAGATGGCAGGCTGGCATTAGTGGGGCTCCAGAGAGCCTTGTGGCAGAGAGTGGTGGAATTCGGCTCACAAAGGAACCAGGCCTGTGTAGCCTGAAGGGACAAGGATTATGTGTCATTGGAGATTGGGGAGTGGAGAAAAATATATAATAAGGCTGAATAAGTACTAAGTACTGTTGATAATTTTAGAACTTTGTAGCAACTTTTGTCCTGAAAAATAATGGCACCTAAGAAGCCTAAAACCTCACAAGCCCAAAAAAAGAAAAAATGAAAATCAGGATAAACAGCAAAAACAAATACAGGGGTTCAATCAACAGACATAAAAGCATTTTTTCAGCAATTGCAGCCAACACAAGGATTATGTAACACTATAGAATCATCTGCGTCTTCAGTAACAGAGGAAGATATAGAACAATTCTGTAACAGTTTGCCAAATAATAAAAATACAGACAACGATAGAAGCAAATGACATGGAAAGAGGAAATTGGGACATGAAAGCATATATTCACACTTTACCTACAAGGGAAGATATGGACAGATATATGTATAGACTAGAAACTTCATACAAAACAGAACTACAGGAACTTAAGATATCTGTGCAAAACACCCAGGATAAAGTGGATATAATAGATACCAGATTGTTGGCCGTGGAACAAAAAATTACTCAAGCTGAAATTAAAATACAGGAGCAAGTGTCTAAAATATGCAAAAGGTACTATAGATGACCTAGAGAACAGGAATCAATGAAATAATATAAGCGTTAGAGGCCTACCTGAAGTAATAGGCCCAGAGGAATTAACATCTACAATACAGGGCATCTTTAGTAGGGATGGCCGAACGGTTCGCCCGGCGGTCGGTTCGCGGCGAATTTTGGCTGTTCGCGATTCGCCCGATCGGACTTACGTGTTTACTGTGTAAAAGAACTTTGACCTATGATGACACATCCATCATGGGGTGCAGGACAGCCAATTGAGACATTACAGCACATGGACAATTGGAAATTCCCCCTAACTTATAAATATACCCGATCCGGCGGCCATTTTACATTCTTTCTACTGTCACTATAGGGAGAGGTTGCTGTGTGGAGCAGGGAGAGACTGCAGTGACCCAAATCGCTAGCTATTAGGACCACAAAAGTCCTTTTAAGGACTCGTATGGTATAGGTGTAGTTCAGGATATAGGTTTGTGGCACTGCTATTCAAGTCATTGTTGCAGCAGATTGTCTTTTGTCAGCGCAGATAGGGACAGACAGGATGCTGTGTGTAGCAGAGAGGGACAGTCAGTTTAATCATTAGCTGTTACTATTAGGTCCACAAAAGTCCTTTTCAGGACTGGTATGGTGTAGTAGTACAGGATATAGTTTTGATTGCAGTGCTATTCAAGTTATTGTTGCAGCAGCCTGTGTTTTGTCAGTGTAAATAGGGACAGACAGGACGTTGTGTGTAGCAGTGAGGGACAGTCAGTCTAATCATTAGCTGTTAGGTCCACAAAGGTCCTTTTCAGGACTGGTATGGTAATAGGGTTGTACACGTATAATATTCTTTCTTCCATATATAGAAAGAATATTATACTTGACTGCTGCCCTTCTGCTGCAGTAATCCTTTATGAGTATAGGGACTGAGGTACAGTCTGCTAATCACAACCTACTAGTTCCACAAAGGTCCTTCTAAGGACTGGTAAGGTATAGTGTACTACAGTATATAGGGGGGACTGAGGTACAGTCTTCTAATCACAACCTACTAGTTCCACAAAGGTCCTTCTAAGGACTGGTAAGGTATAGCGTACTACAGTATATAGGGTTGAGTGAGGTACAGTCTGCTAATCACAACCTACTAGTTCCACAAAGGTCCTTATAAGGACTGGTAAGGTATAGCGTACTACAGTATATAGGGTTGAGTGAGGTACAGTCTGCTAATCACAACCTACTAGTTCCACAAAAGTCCTTATAAGGACTGGTAATGTATAGCGTACTACAGTATATAGGGTTGAGTGAGGTACAGTCTGCTAATCCTTAAGGACTGGTATAGGTCCACAATATATAGGGTTGAGGTGCACTACTGCTGACTGCTGCCCTATTCTCCAGCAGTCCTTTATCAGTATAGGGACTGAGGTACAGTCTGCTAATCACAACCTACTAGTTCCACAAAGGTCCTTATAAGGACTGGTAAGGTATAGCGTACTATAGTATATAGGGTTGAGTGAGGTACAGTCTGCTAATCACAACCTACTAGTTCCACAAAGGTCCTTAAGGACTGGTATAGGTGTACTATTTGGTGTGCAGCATATAGTTGTGTAATACACGTATAAAATACTTGCACATATAGAAAGCATAGTATAGTGCGTTTCCAATGTGCAGCATTGTGACTGCTGAGCGGTTCTGCAGCGATACTACAAAGAGTGACAAACACAATCCAAAAAAAAGTATTGTAACTGGTGTGATAGACCAGTGGCCCCCAAAAACAACAGATTGAAGCAGGGTGTTATATACTTTATTCCACATGAATACTGCACTTTTGTAGAGAGTTTTGTCACAGGGTCATTTAAAAAATGACAGGCAGAGGAAGAGGCAGGCCCTTCCGCAGGGGTGGTAGGGGTAGGGCAGGAGCAACAGGCTTGAGCCAAAGTAGGAAATTGCAGAAGGTGCGTGCGATTACGTCAAAGGAAGCACCAGAATTGGTTGAGTGGCTCACTCAGCCTTACTCTTCGGCACCCTCCTCATCCTCTCGATCTGCACCCTCTTCTTCACTCTCTGCTATGTGCACCCCCAAAGACACTACCACCAACAACACCACCACCACCACCACATACCTTCCACTTGAGTCACAGGAATTATTTTCCGATCCATATCAAGACATTTCTGATGCACAGCCACTCTTGGCATTGGATCAGGAAGAGGAGGTAGCAACAACCACCGCTCAGCAGTCTGACGACAGTACCCAGATCAGCCCAAGGAGGTTGGTCCCCGGTGTTGCTGCCTACTCCGAGATCTCTACTTATAGTGGTGGGGAAGGTGACATCGATGATGACGTGTCTAGTGACGTGTCTAGTGATGTCACGTGGGTGCCCACAAGAGAGGAAGAAGAGGGGAGTTCAGAAGGAGTTCAGAGGGAGATATGGACCATCAGATAGGGAGGAGAAGCAGGAATAACTTACATTGCACAGGAGGGACAAAACAGACTGCTAATGTATCAGGAGCGAGTCATCGATCATGTACAGTCACATCTGGCGCTCCCAGGTCGCGGGCACATGGCTTCGCAGTGGGGGCTTTTTTTAACGTGTCCGCTGCTGACAATAGTGTTGCCATCTGCAATCTTTGCAGTCAACGCATTAGTCGCGGTAAGCCCAACACTCACCTAGGGACGACCGCCTTAAGAAGGCACATGAGCTGCCATCACCGAGCCCAGTGGGAGCAATGGAACACAGAAAGCCACACTCCAGGCTCTCACCATCCAGCCTCGTCTTCTACTTCTCCTTCTCCTCTCTCCTCACAATTGTCCTCCACTCCACCTTCCATCAAGCCAAGCTCATGTTTTTCTGCAAAAAGACAGGCTTCCGTGGGCCTAATGTTCGAGCGTAAAAAAATGATGATGCCGGATAACCCTCTTGCCCAACGGTTGACAGCTGGCTTGTCAGAACTGATAGCCCGCCAACTACTGCCATATAAACTGGTGGACTCGGAGGCCTTTCGAAAATTTGTGGCCATTGGAACACCACAATGGAAGGTCCCAGGAAGGAAGTATTTCTCACAGAAGGGCATCCCAGAGCTATATGGCCATGTTCAGCGGCAAGTGAATGTATCTCTGGCACACAGTGTCAGTGCCAAGATACATCTGACCACAGACACGTGGTCTAGCAAACATGGGCAGGGAAGGTATATCACTTTTACTGCCCACTGGGTGAAACTTCTGACGGCCGTCACGCATGTAACCCGTGGCACCCGTGTAGATTTGGTTTTACCGCCACGGATTGCATGCAGGCCTGGCTCTTCTTCTCCTCCTCCTCCTAATCCATCCTCCTCCCTCTCCTCCTCGGCTGACTCCTCCTTTTCCGCTGCTAGCGTCTCTTCCGCTGCGCTGCCCAAGCTCCCCAGAACCTATGCGACATGCCAAGTGAGACGTTGCCATGCCGTGCTGCGTCTTTTGTGCCTGGAAGCCAAGAGCCACACTGGCCCGGCACTCCTTTCAGCTTTGCCTTCACAGGCAGATCAGTGGCTAACTTTTTTTGACAGTTAGTAAAGTGGTGTGTGACAACGGTGCCAATTTGCTTAGCGCATTGAAACAGGGCAAAATTATGCACGTGCCATGCATGGCACACGTCTTAAACTTGGTCGTGCAGCGATTAGTTGTCAAATACCCTGGGGTCCAGGACATCTTGCGGCAGGCAAGGAAAATCTTGGCCCATTTCAGAGGATCTTACTCCGCCATGGCTCGCCTTGCTGACATTCAGCGGCGACACAATCTGCCAGTCAGACGTCTTATTTGCGATTGCCCGACGCGATGGAACTCAACCTTCTATATGCTTGATAGGCTGCTCCAGCAGAAACGTGCAGTTAACGTCTACCTGTATGAACTCTGCGGCAGAACAGGTTCTGGGGAGCTGGGTTTTTTTTCACCGCGCCAGTGGCTGCTCATGCGCGACGCATGCAGACTTCTGCGGCCATTTGAGGAGATCACCAAACTGGTCAGTCGCGGCCATGGCGCCATCAGTGACATGGTACCTTATGCCTTCTTTATGGAGCATGCATTGCATTGTTTCATTGATCAAGCTGTGGAGGAGCAGGAGCGGGAAGATGAGGAAGTCGCAATGCTGGATGAATTCCCAGGGGGGCTACTCTGTCTGAGACAAGTGAACAACAGGAGTCTGAAGAGGAGTCAGAGGAGGATGGTGCCGGGGCGGATGAGGAGGAGCAAGAAGAGCATGCTTTAAACCTTTCTGGGATCCCTGTTGTGCGTGGATGGGGAGAGGAGAATGAAGAGGACGACATTATCCTGGATGATGATCAGGAGCCAGGCCATCACACCGCTTCCATTTTAGTGCAAATGGGGGCCTTCATGCTCCAGTGTTTTAACAGGGACCCCCGTATAAAAAGCATAAGGGTCAAGGACCAGTACTGGGTGGCAACGTACTTAGACCCCCGGTACAAACACAAAATGTCAGAATGGAGCACTTCCAGGCCTTGCTTTGAGAAATGCTGCATTCTGCTTTTGCGTGCGCTGGCAGAGGAGCAATTCCCACTCCCAGAGAAGGAGTTGCGGGTACCAATCCAACAGCGCCTGCAAGAAGAGGCCGGTTTGAAGATGTGTTGGTGACTTCTGATATGAGGTCATTGTTTCAGCCGACCCATCGACAGGTGTCACCCGGATCCAGCATCAGGGAACGCCTAGACCGTCAGGTGTCCGAATACATTGGGTTAACGGCCGATGTGGACGCTCTGAGGAGTGATGAACCCCTGGACTACTGGGTGGGCAGGCTTGACCTCTGGCCAGAGCTTGCCCAATTTGCAAACAAACTGCTGGCTTGCCCCTCATCCAGTGTCCTGTCTGAAAGGACGTTCAGCGCAGCATTGGGGATCGTGACCGATAAGCGTACTCGCCTAGCTCACGACAGTGTTAACTACCTCAAATTTCTAAAAATGAATGAGGCATGGATCTCGGAGGAATTCAACACATGTGACCAGTAGACCATGTATATGTCTATAAACAATTTTTTTAATCGAGCACACAGACCTTATTTCTTCATTTGGCTCACTTCCTTGTCCAAAAAAAGCACACCGTACTATATGCCCGTACCCTCCTGTTTGAAGAGGTTAAGCGGTGTCATATTTTTGGGGCCCAGCAGCAAGTTGCTGGTATCAGTGCTGCTGTTAGTGCTCTCTATCTCAGTGCTGTTGCTGACTTCCTCCTGGGGCTGTACCTCTCCTGTGCATATTATGAGGGGCTCCCACCATCCCTGTGCTATGCTGACATCCTCCTGGGGCTGCTTATTATGAGGGGCTCCCACCATCCCTGTACTGTGCTGACTTCCTCCTGGGGCTGCTTATTATGAGGGGCTCCCACCATTCCTGTGGTGTGCTGACTTCCTCCTGGGGCTGCTTATTATGAGGGGCTCCCACCATCCCTGTGCTGTGCCTACTTCCTCCTGGGGCTGCTTATTATGAGGGGCTCCCACCATCCCTGTGCTGTGCTGACATCCTCCTGGGGCTGCTTATTATGAGGGGCTCCCACCATCCCTGTGCTATGCTGACATCCTCTTGGGGCTGCTTATTATGAGGGGCTCCCTCCATCCCTGTGCTGTGCTGACTTCCTCCTGGGGCTGTACCTCTGCTGTGCATATTATGAGGGGCTCCCACCATCCCTGTGCTATGCTCTTTATGAGGGGCTCCCACCATCCCTGTGCTATGCTGACTTCCTCCTGGGGCTGCTTATCATGAGGGACTCCCACCATCCCTGTGCTATGCTGACTTCCTCCTGGGGCTGCTTATTATGAGGGGCTCCCACCATCCCTGTGCTGTGCTGACTCCCTCCTGGGGCTGTACCTCTGCTGTGCATATTATGAGGGGCTCCCACCATCCCTGTGCTATGCTCATTATGAGGGCCTCCCACCATCCCTGTGCTATGCTGACTTCCTCCTGGGGCTGTTTACGGTGCAGGTATCAGTGCTGTATATCACGGTGCTGGTGTCAGTGCTTTATGTCACGCTGCTGATGTCAGTGCTCTCTATCACGGTGCTGGTGTCAGATCACTCTATCACGGTGCAGGTGTCAGTGCTGTATATCACGGTGCTGGTGTCAGTGCTTTATGTCACGCTGCTGATGTCAGTGCTCTCTATCACGGTGCTGGTGTCAGATCACTCTATCACGGTGCAGGTGTCAGTGCTCTATATCACGGTGCTGATGTCAGTGTTTTATGTCACTGTGCTGATGTCAGTGCTCTCTATCACGGTGCTGGTGTCAGATCACTCTATCACGGTGCAGGTGTCAGTGCTCTATATCACGGTGCTGGTGATCATCTCCTGCACCCTCTTCTTTGCCTACCCTGACCTTCCCTCTCCTCCATTGCCTTCATGTGCTCCTGAGTCCTGCATTTTCAGAATTTCACATATAAAAAAAGAATGCTTGCAGTTGTCGATCCCAGATTCACCTCATACATGTGTTATGTCATTGGCCATGTGTGTGCACAGCTAGTAATTATTTTGTGGCTGCAAATTTGACCTGTAGGTTTGTAAAGTTCGCCTCCCATTGAAGTCAATGGGGCCCGCCGCGAACGTTATGGTTCGCGAACTATCGGCCGCGTTCGCATTTCGCATTCGCGAAACGTCCCGTCGGAAGTTCGTCCATCACTAATCTTTAGTGCTCTGTTGCAGAACCCCCCTGCAGCAGAGCTTATACTGTATCAAGCTCATAGATCAGCGGGGCCTGATCTATGAGCCCTATTTCTAGATATTCAGAAATTGAGATGGGGGATTGACTGTTGGGTGGGTGTGGGGGGGTTACTCAGTGTTGGTGTTGACTATACACAAGGTTGACAAATGCTGTATGTATGTATATATGGTATCGTATGATATTTTAGTGACAAAGGGATAGGGATGGGTATTTGTAAAATTTGCAGCATAGGGATGTATGTAGTATTCACTATAATAGGTGGGGGTTTCTCCCTTTTTTTGGGGGTCTAGGGTAGAGTCTCACTGATATTAAAAACACATTACAAACACATCCACACAGACTACCACACCTAATAAATACTGTATGTCTATATGATACCATACACTATATTTTTGTAATAAAGGGACGAGGATGCAAATTCATAGTATAGGGGAGGTATGGAGGTTTCGCTATTCACTGATCTCAAAAACACATATTCTATACACATTAGCATACCATGTTAAATACTGTATGTTTTTATATGGCATTGTAAAAAAAACAAATATATATATATATAATTTTTATTTTTTTCTCCTTTCCCCTTCTCGCCCTATAGATATGGGTGTCTGTGGTGGAATTTTAGCTACCACAGATGCTCAACCAGATATAGCATTTAAGATTGAATGAGCTGGTCAGAACCCTCCCCCCCTCCGGTGTCACAATTGGCACCTTTCAGGGGGGTGGAGATACCTGTCAAAGACAGGTATTTACACCCACTTCCGGGCATAGACTCCCATGGGAGTCTATGCCTCTTCCTGTCCTGCCGCGCTGTCTGCTGGGACACACACGGGTCTCAGAGACAGCGCTGACAATTCCTATTGCGCTGCGCGACTCGCGCATGCGCAGTAGGGAACTGGGAAGTGAAGCCGATTCCCTCACCTAGAATGGTGGCGGAAGCAGCCTAGAGCCGAGCGATCGATCGGCCTTGGCTGCCGGCATCGCTGGACCCCGGGACAGGTGAGTGTCCATTTATTAAAAGTCAGCAGCTGTAGTATTTATAGCTGCTGGCTTTTAATATTTTTTTTGTAGGTGGAATCCCTCTTTAATGTATTTAGATTGAATAATAAATGTGGCTATATGTTTACAGTAAATGTATTACTGGTGGGTGAACTTAAGTGGGAAGGAGGGGAGGAGGAGGAGAAACATACATAATGGCATTGGTCACTTTCCTCTCTCCCCCTTTAAGAAGAGACTGGATTGGGAATCTCTATGCTTAAAATAATTAGATAATATGGCTATTGCATCCCACTGGGTAATAATTTTAAAAGAGCAAACAAAAGTCCTGGATGGCTTAACTCCAATGTAAAAATGCATATAAAAGCAAAGGAGAAGGCCTTCAAAAAATACCAGGTTGAGGGATCGTCATCAGCATTCAGACTTTATAAAGAATACAACAAGAAATTTAAGAATGCAATTAGGGCGACTAAGATGGAAAACGAAAGAGGAGAGCAAAAAAAATCCTTAGAAATTGTTTAAGTATGTAAACAGTAAAAAAAAAGGAGGACAGACCATATTGGCCCCATAAAGACTGAGGAAAGACATCTGGTTACAAAGGATGGGGAGATGGCGAAGGTATTGAATTTATTCTTCTCCTCAGTCTTCACAAGGGAATCAGGGGGGCTTCAGTAACCAAAACTGCAGTGTTTATCCTTATGACCCATTACAGGAAGCACTTCCATGGTTAACAGAGGATAGAATTAAAATTAGACTTGGGAAACTCAACATTAATAAATAACCAGGACCAGGATGGCTTGCATCCGAGGGTACTTGGGGAAACTCAATCAAGTAAATGCCAGACCATTGTTCCTAATTTTTACTGACAGTCTACTGACTGGAATGGTACCAGGTGATTGGAGAAAAGCCAATGTAGCACCAATATTTAAAAAAGGCCCAAACTACATCCCTGGGAACTACAGATCAGTTAGTTTAACATCAATAGTATGCAAGACAGTCCCATTGTAATAGGAATAAAATAAATTTTGTTACTGATCAGTAGACATGGACGCCGTCAATAAATTTGTTTTGTTTTGTTCCGTTACGGTTCGTATCAGAATTAATTCATACTTCCTAATTCATGTCCGAAATTCAATTTAGATTCGTACGAAATACGAATTGTCGTTAGGTTCGTTAACTTGTCGTAACAATTACGAACATTCTTTATGATGAATTTAAAGGAAAAAATATATATACCTCAATATGACAGTCGATCCTGATGGAAGTTTGGTTTTTATCCGAAATACGAAATTCCGTTGAAGAATTTCCGATCCGAAATACGAATTTTCATTATATGCGTTCACTTTTCGGTCCAAATTTCGTTACTACGGAAACAACATGTGACTGTTAGTTGACCAATCAGAGGTTTTATTCTGCTGCTGAGGGCTACAGGGCAGGCCCGATCATGTGACTTCCCTTTGTGGGTTAGTTAGTGTAGTGGAGCAGATCATACGATTATTTGTGCATCTGAGTGAATATCTTTGCGATCTCTTACATTTTCATTTTAGTTTATACTGTATCTGTTATAGTTTGCAAGTGCATCATCTGTTAATTTGTTTTTTCGTTGGTTTTGAGAGATCATTTTTTTTTCATTTAGTTAATATTTTGTTATTTTCTGTTGGTGTAATTTTTTTTGTACATTTGGTGATTTTGGTGTTAGTTTGCTGCAATCAAAATCATATTTTTTTTTGTCTACATTTTTCTAACTTTTAAAGGAAAAATGAGCAGCAAACAAGGCCAATAAAAGCAGTAAGAGTGCTGCTGGGAGAGGGAGAGCTATGAGCTGTGTACATGAGCAGCAGGTGGGACGTTCTGTCTCTGCGCCCTCTGAGCTCAGCTCACCTCCCATAAAGAGGAGGCGAATGGGAGTGAAGACTGCTGGTAGTAAAGAGCCTGTCAAACAGCAGACATTTGCACGTCGCCAGCTGTTCCAGGATATACCTCCTAGAACCAGCAGCACAGTTCATAGCAAAAGTGGCGCTACCACCTCTGCCACTGCTGCTGGTAGCATGCTGCCCATTGGTACCTTTTATGGAAGAGGGCAAGCCAAAGGGGTTCCCAGTGCACATACTTTTGTGCAGCCAAAGCTGGAGATCCTGGCCATGCAGCAGGAAACATGTCAGGAGACCGAGGCTCATGATGATGTCACCGACACCATTGCTGCCAATGCCATCACCATCAGCACTACAGGGAGCTTGGCAATGATCAGCAAGGAGAGTTCACTGCTTCTAATGATCACTGTTCCCTTAGCAATGTGTAAGAGGTGGAAGCAGGCTTTCCTGAAATTGTTGTAGACAAATTTAATTTCCAGCCCTCTACCCATGTTGGCACCACCGACAGCCCAGAAAGTATCTCCCCTCAGTCCCCACTACTTTTCTCTCCTCAAAAGACCCTTGCCCAAGTGCTTTCTAAGCCTCCAGCATCAGAATGGGCCAATGCAACCAAAAGGCCTCAATCCATCACAGCACCCAAAACACCTGGGATGTTCAGATGCTCCTGCCGAACCTCAGAAAGAGAGTGTGACCACTGAAGTGGAAGGGATTACATCAGGCAGTGTCATTGGTGGTGGCTGCTGTTCCAGCATTTGGCAGCATTTTAAAAGAATTGGTGTCAGTCAGAAGGTCAAATGCAATCACTGTGGCAGGGAGGTCTGCCGGGGCTGAGACATAGGGCATCTCAGTAATAGTGGCATGAACCAGCACATGCATGTGCACCACCACGCAGTGCTGTTAGGAGAGAAAAGTATTATGGCCACTCCTCCAAACACCAAAAGGGGAACCAATAGGGGCACCGCCACAGCCACCATGAGCACCACCAACCAGTATAAGGCAGAAAAGAATGCTGTTACCATCCCACATCCAATCCACACCAGCCAGGCCACCCTGGAAGATTTTGGTGGCTTTCAGAGTAAGGGTATGTCTCGGGCACAGGTACGTAAAATAACACACCTGATTGGCCAGCTCATTGCAATTGGGGGAGCACCTTTCAACATGGTGGAAGGTGAGCCCTTCAAGCAATTGATGCAGGCTGTTGCACCACAGTACCATGTGCCATCACGTAAGACCTTCAGCCAAACTGTGGTGCCAGCCTTATACAGGTCTTGTGTTGGGGTGTTCAAGGAGGAGATTGGAAGGGCAGGTGGACGGGCAGTGCACCTGACCACTGACCTGTGGAGTGCGTGTAGTACCCAGCACGCCTTCCTGTCCCTGACGGCACATTGGTGACTGGCCAAGGTGTCCCATGATGTAGTTCAAACATCTGGATCCTCATCAGCAGTTGACAAACAGGGGCTACCGTTCCATCCTCCTGCACTCTGAGGTGCTTGATGAAAAGCACACAGTGCAAAACATCCTGCAAGCCCTGCAGAAAATGTTGTTGCAGTGGTTTGAACAGGCAGACAGCAACTACCAGATTGGCTATGTTGTCACTGATGGAAGCAGCAACATGGTCGAGGCTGTAAGGGATGGGAGCTTTGTGGGTGTGCACTGCTCAGCCCACCTTTTCCACCAGGTGGTAACTGACAGTTTTCAGTTTGTGCAGAACATTTCTGGCTGCGATGGAAGGCTGTCCAAAGCAGTGGACTCTTGTCTGAAGATGGCTGGCCACTTGGGCGGCACAGTGGTGTAGTGGTTAGCACTCTCACCTAGCAGTAAAAAGGGTCGCTGGTTCGAACCCCAACCACGACACTACCTGCCTGGAGTTTGCATGTTCTCCCTGTGCTTGCGTGGGTTTCCTCCGGGTACTCTGGTTTCCTCCCACACTCCAAAGACATGCAGGTAGGTTAATTGGCCAATTGGATGGACTAGTGTCTTTATTCAACCTTACTAACTATGTACTGTAACTATGTAACTTCCATCGGAGTGTGAGGGACAGCCACCTCCTCAGGGTGGAAGAGAGGAAGGCAGGCCTTCCAGAACACTGCCTAAAACAGGATGTTGAGACTAGGTGGAATTCAACCCTAGCAATGCTGGAACACATCCTTGAGCAGCAGAAGGCTCTCCATGCCATAGCCTGTGATCATAACATTGGCATAGAGAGACTTTTAGGCAGGGAGGACTGGGCCATAATTGGGCAGATTGTGGCAGTCCTCAAACCTTTCCTCTCTGTCACAGAACACCTAAGCCGCGGGGATGCTAGCATTGGTCATGTGCTCCCACTCTTCAACCACCTTCAGAGCAAATTGTAGCGGTTCAAGTCGGCTGAGGAATCTTTGCCTGGTGGTGGCCCTCAACCAGATGGTAAGGCTGGGAGAGGAGGAAGAGGAGGAAGAAGATATTGAACACCCCCTCTCCCACGCATCATCTAGTGAAGTGAGCAGAGCTCCTGCCAGTGGAGCATCTTCTGTCTTGGCTGAGGCACTTGACACCCTAATGGGAACCTCCAGCATAGTGCACCCCAAGAAACCCATATCAGCGAAGGAGGTTGTCATGTCCTATTTGTCAGCCCCACCAGTGTACCCCACCACAGATCCAATTTTTTTTGGCAGGAGAAGAGCGAGGAGTGGCCTGCCCTCGCAGATATTGCCAAGGAGCTACTGTCCTGCCCTCCGACAAGTGTCCAGAGTGAGCGGGTATTTTCTGTGATGGAAACATCCCGTCACCCCAAAGATCCCAGTTGTCCCCCCAGCTAATGGAGCAGTTAGCATTTGTGAAAATCAGTTTGCCAAAGCTGGGGTACCCCTCCCTCACTCTGAACATTCCTTGAACTGACTGCAGCAGAGATGGCCATTTGGTCTTAGTTGGTCCCTGTACCTCCACACAATCCCTCCCCTCGCTTCTCATCTACCCCTATTTGCTTGTGACATCAGCGGAGAGAGAACTTATTACACACGCTTCCTGCACTACTTTGCATGCTGGCTGGTAAACGCTGTGCCCTGATGTGCCCCAATATGCCCCGATGTGCCCCAATGTGCCCCAATGTGTCCCAATGTGCTCCAATATGGCCTGATGTGCCACGATGTGCCCTGATGTGTCCCAATGTGCTCCAATATGCCCTGATGTGCCCCAATGTACCCTGTTGTGCCCCAATGGGCTCCAATATGCCCTGATGTGCTCCAATGTGCCCTGATGTGCCTTAATGTTCCCTGATGTGCCCCCACCATTCTTATCATTTACACATATGACTGCTAGAACAGATAAAAAGACATTTAATGAAATTGATCAAAATTGGAGCGAACAGAATCTGAAGCAGTTGCCCATGGCAACCAATCAGCTTCTCTTCAGTTCGTTCCATTAAGATTTGAAAATGAAAGAGAGAAGCAGATTGTCTGCCATGCACCGCTGGTCCAGTTTTCACCTGCTCCAGTTTTGATAGATCCCCCACACTGTTTGGGGTCACCAGGCATGCGGAGAGCACATGTGTGGTAACACCAAACAATTTCCAGTGACCCCACACATCCCCGGTGACCCCGTACAGTGTGGGGAATCAAAACTGGAGCAGGCAAAAACTGGAGCAGCTGTGCTTGGCAGCCATGTGCTCATTATGAGGGGCTCCCACCGTCCCTGTGCTGTGCTGACTTCCTCCTGGGGCTGTACCCCTGCTGTGCTCAGTATGTCAGCACAGCACAGGGATGGTGGAAGTCCCTCATAATGAGCACAGCAGGGGTACAGCCGCAGGAGGAAGTCAGCATAGCACAGGGATGGTGGAATCCCCTCATAATAAGCATAATGAGTCAACGACTACTGATCCGAAATTCTTAAACAAAAGTTTGTATTTCGTACAAAATTTGGACGCATGGCAATTCGTATTTTGGATCCTCCCGAACGTACAAATTTAGGGAAATTCGTGCGAAGTTGAGATTCATACGAAACTAATCGCACATGTCCACTGACCAGTTTGTTGGTCAGTTAACCTAACATCAATGGTATGTAAACTCTTGGAGGGGATGATAAGGGACTATATACAAGATTATTAATGAGAACGGTATTAGCAGTAGGGATGAGCTTCGTGTTCGAGTCGAACGTACGTTTGACTCGAACATTGGTCGTTCGGGCGTTCGGCGAATTCTGAACGTTTGGGCCGTTTGCGGCAAAATTCGTGTGGCCCACAATGCACTGCGATGGCGCAGTGCATTGCTGGCTCATGATTGGCCAAGCATGCACTGTGACCCCGCATGCTTGGCCAATCGCAGCGCCAGCAGCGAGGAGAGCCATGATTGGCCACGGGCGTCCTGCCTGTGGCCAATCATAGCTCAGGCTGTGTAGTGCACGCCCCACACTATATAAGGCCGCCTTTGAGGCGGCCTCGTGTAGTGTGTTGGCATCTGAAGCAGTGGGTGTTCTGTGTACCTTCAACACAGTTACACACCAATCGTTTTTGGCTGATTTCCTATCTTGCTCTTGTGTAGTGGTTATTGTCTGTGCCCTGACCGCAGTATACACCACTATATTCACCTCACCTATATAGCTAGTGATCTATCTTTAATAATAGAGCTTGCAGTCAGTAGTGTCAGGAGATAGTGCGTGCTGTCTGCGTGCTCTGTACCCAGTACATACCGCTATAATCCACCTACATAGCTGTTCTCTATTTGGGCCCAATTGTCATCTGCAGGAGTTATTGGAAGTTGTGTGTGCTTCCAGCACAGCACAGTATACATCTGTATATACCCCTTTATCTCTGCTGTTTTCTGGTTATTGTCTGCGTGCCCTGACCGCAGTATACACCGTGATATTCACCTCACCTATATAGCTAGTGGTCCATCTTTAATAATAGAGCTTGCAGTCAGTAGTGTCAGGAGATAGTGCGTGCTATCTGCGTGCTCTGTACCCAGTACATACCGCTATAATCCACCTACATAGCTGTTCTCTATTTGGGCCCAATTGTCATCTGCAGGAGTTATTGGAAGTTGTGTGTGCTTCCAGCACAGCACAGTATACATCTGTATATACCCCTTTATCTCTGCTGTTTTCTGGTTATTGTCTGCGTGCCCTGACCGCAGTATACACCGTGATATTCACCTCACCTATATAGCTAGTGGTCCATCTTTAATAATAGAGCTTGCAGTCAGTAGTGTCAGGAGATAGTGCGTGCTGTCTGCGTGCTCTGTACCCAGTACATACTGCTATAATCCACCTACATAGCTGTTCTCTATTTGGGCCCAATTGTCATCTGCAGGAGTTATTGGAAGTTGTGTGTGCTTCCAGCACAGCACAGTATACATCTGTATATACCCCTTTATCTCTGCTGTTTTCTGGTTATTGTCTGCGTGCCCTGAACGCAGTATACACCGTGATATTCACCTCACCTATATAGCTAGTGGTCCATCTTTAATAATAGAGCTTGCAGTCAGTAGTGTTAGGAGATAGTGCGTGCTGTCTGCGTGCTCTGTACCCAGTACATACCGCTATAATCCACCTACATAGCTGTTCTCTATTTGGGCCCAATTGTCATCTGCAGGAGTTATTGGAAGTTGTGTGTGCTTCCAGCTCAGCACAGTATACATCTGTATATACCCCTTTATCTCTGCTGTGTTGTGTGCCTCCAGCACAATATAAACTACCCAACTACTGTTTTACCCAACTCCCTTCAGGCCATTACCATGTCTGGAAGCTGGACATGTTGAACCGCAACATGCCAACGACTTGGTAGAGTGGATGACCAAGCCCTCTTCATCCTCCTCATCCTCTCTCACCCAGTCTCAGGGTAGTAGCAAAGCAGCTGCCAACACATCGTCTTCCCTCCTCTCAATGTCATCATCAGTGACTCCTTCCCTAGACCCACCACGTCCTCCTGAGGAGTCTCCTGAACTCTTTGAGCACAGTGTTGGGTACATGCTGCAGGAGGATGCCCAGTGTTTGGTGGGCTCTGATGATGACACTCAGCTAGAGGAAGGCAGTAGCGTGAGCGCAGAGAGAGGGGATGCTCAAGAAGGACAGCAATCTGGCAGTCATGTTCCACAAGCTGCAGCATACTGCCAGGTTTGCTACAGCGATGAAGAGGGAGGGGATGATGAGGGCACTGACTCCACGTGGGTGCCTGGAAGGAGGAAGGAGGAGGAGGAGGAGGAGGCACATGTCCAATGAGGCAGGATGCCCTCCGGGGGTCAGCTTAGGGGCAGCACACCAACTGAATCACACCGCAGAGCTCCGCCTGCGCAGAGCGCTTCCTCTGCGCGTTATTCTAAAAGTTCTTTGGTGTGGGCCTTTTTTGAGACGAGTGCATCAGATCGCACCGCTGCTATTTGCAACATATGTCTCAAGCGTATCTCACGTGGCCAAAACATCAGCCGCTTGGGCACCACATGCTTGACCAGACATATGTTGACCTGCCATGCAACTCGTTGGCAAGCGTACCTCAAAGACCCACACCAAAGAACAAAGCGGACCTCTCCTTGCTCCTCATCAGCTGGCATCTCCAACCCCACTAGACCTTCAGTCCTCTCTGAAACCTGCTCTGAGAGGAATGAAGGTGTAGAATTAGGTGTGTCACAGCCAAGTGCTTCCGGGAACTCTGCTAGTGGTACATCCACATCCGATTATAGCAGGCAAATGTCCCTGCCCCAGCTGCTGGACCGGCGGAAGAAGTTTACTCCCAGCCATCCACATGCCCAGCGGTTGAATGCTAGCTTGGCTAAATTGCTAGCACTTCAACTGCTGCCTTTTCAGTTGGTAGACTCGGCCCCCTTCCGTGAGTTTGTACAATGTGCGGTTCCTCAGTGGCAGGTCCCCAGACGCCACTTTTTCTCACGGAAGGCAATTCCGGCTCTCTACCGGCATGTGGAAGGCAATGTCCTTGCCTTGCTGGACAGGGCGGTCAGCGGTAAGGTGCATATTACCGCTGACTCATGGTCCAGCAGGCATGGACAGGGACGTTACCTGTCTTTCACGGCCCATTGGGTCACTCTTCTGGCTGCTGGGAAGGATGCAGGACAAGGTGCAGTAGTGTTGGAGGTTGTTCCGCCACCACGCCTCCAAAATGCTACTATTGGTTGTGACACACCTCTCTCCTCCACCCCCTCCTCTTCTTCTTCCTCCATGGCCTCTTCCAGTGCTCTGTCCTCAGAACCAGCGGTGCTCCGTAGGCGTTCCAGGGGCTACGCAAGTATGCAGGCAAAACGATGCCATGCCGTGCTTGCGCTGGTTTGTTTGGGGGACAGGAGCCACACTGGGGTGGATGTTTTGTCAGCTCTGCAGGGGCAGGCCGAGAGGTGGTTGACGCCACGCCAGCTTAAGCCAGGAATGGTGGTTTGCGACAATGGCACCAACCTCCTCTCCGCCCTCCGACAGGGACAACTGACCCATGTGCCCTGTGTAGCTCACGTCCTTAACCTGGTGGTGCAGCGGTTCTTGGGCAGGTACCCCGGCTTACAGGATGTCCTGAAGCAGGCCAGGAAAGTCTGTGTGCATTTCCGCCGATCATTTAATGCCTGTGCTCGGCTGGCTGAGCTCCAAAAGGAGTTGAACCTGCCCAAGAACCACCTTATATGTGGCATGCCCACCAGATGGAACTCAACATTGGCCATGCTGCAGCGGCTGCACACGCAGCAGAGGGCCATCAATGAGTACCTGTGCGACTACGGCACCAGGACAGGGTCAGGGGAGCTTGGTTTTTTCTCACCACGCCAGTGGGGCATGATCAGGGATGCATGCACTGTCCTGTCACCGTTTGAGGAGGCCACAAGGATGGTGAGCAGTGACAGTGCATGCATCAGTGACACTGTACCTCTTGTCCACCTCTTGGAGCATACGCTGCGTGGAATAATGGACAGGGCACTTGAGGCAGAACAGAGGCAGGAAGAGGAGGACTTCCTTGCCTCTCAAGGCCTCCTTTATCCAGACAGTGTTCCTGCTGTGCCACCCATCACACAGGAAGAGGGTGAGGAGGAGGAAGAGGAGGAGGAGGATGATTGTGTCAGCATGGAGGTGGAGGCTGGCACTCAGCATCAGCATCAGCAGCAGCAGTCTTATAGGGATGATTTACAGTCCCAAGAAACACGTGGACTTGTACGTGGCTGAGAGGAGGTAGCTGCGGATCATGTTGTCCTTAGTGACCCAGAGGACTCTGGACCGAATGCCTCAGCTAACCTACGCTGCATGGCCTCCCTGATCCTGCAAAGCCTGCGGAAGGATCCTCGTATTCTTCGGATCAAGGAGAGGGACCATTACTGGCTGGCCACTCTCCTTGATCCATGGTACAAGGGTAAGGTTGCCGACCTTATCTTGCCATCGCAGAGGGAGCAGAGGATGAGACATCTCCGGGAGGCCTTGCAGAAAGCTCTGTGCAACGCGTTCCCAGAGACTGGGAGGTCACAAACTCCTGGTCCTGGACAATGTGTTGCTGAGGCATCAGTCAGAAGGAGCGGTGGAGAAGGTGGCCGTCTGACTGATGCTTTCAGACAATTTTTTAGTCCGCAGCCCCAAGGTATGATTGGTTCCAGCACCCATCGCCAGCGTCTAATTTACATGGTGCAGGAATACCTAGGGGCAAGGTCAGACTTGGACACCTTTCCCACTGAAAATCCTCTGGCTTACTGGATCTTGAGGATGGATCACTGGCCAGAGCTTGCACAGTATGCAATTGAGCTACTGGCCTGTCCTGCATCCAGCGTTCTTTCGGAACGCACCTTCAGTGCTGCTGGTGGCTTTGTTACCGATCACAGGGTGCGCCTGTCCACCAAATCAGTTGATCGACTGACCTTCATCAAGATGAATCAGTCTTGGATCACCCACAGCTACCAAGCACCTGAAGCTGATGTAACCGAATAATTTTTTTTGAAATACCACATCCCTTCAAGACTGCCTATGCTGATGCTGAGTGACTGTCCTGTTATGTTGATTGTCTATCCTCTTCCTCCTCCGCTGATATGTTGGAAGAACATTTTTGGTTCTGGGTGATGCCAGCAGCCCAATTTTTCTGCCCCTGTTTAACAGGGGCGTTTAATTACAATTTTTGATGCAATGCTTTGCAGCAGGGCTAATTCCTGCAATAAAACTAGAGTATATGGCAGAGGTTGGAGTGTGGTGGCACCAGCACCAGTGCCTAAGGCCCAATTTTTCTGCCCCTGTTTAACAGGGGCGTTTAAGTACAATTTTTGATGCAATGCTTTGCAGCAGGGCTAATTCCTGCAATAAAACTAGAGTATATGGCAGAGGTTGCAGTGTGATGGCACCAGTGCCTAAGGCCCAATTTTTCTGCCCCTGTTTAACAGGGACATGTAATTACAATTCTTGATATAATATTTCACAGGAGGGCCCCTTCCTGTGCCCACCCAGAGTAACGGTGAGGACTTATAGTGTTGTGGCACCAGCACCACAACCACCAAAGGTCAATTTTTCTACCACTGTTCAACAATGGCATGTAATTACAATTCTTGATATAATCGTTCACAGCAGGGCGCTCAAGCACCCACCAAGAGTCACTTTCAGGGCTTACAATGTTGTGGCAAAACCAACACCTTGTTCCACCATTTCTGCAGAGCATATAGGGCAGGCCCCTACTTTCAAACATCCAACTTACAAACATCAGACAGCAGCAAGTGAGATGAAAAAAGATGGACGACAAAACAAATTATACAGGGGTAATAACCCTTCCCTATGTTTTCCAAAAAGCTTAAAAATAGTTTTTTTGACTGGAGCTACACTTTAAAAATGTACCAGTTGAAAATTACAAACAGATTCAACTTAACACAACAAACCTACACAGTCCCTGTCTTATTTGCACCGCCTGTATACTGCTGTTCTGAGTATATAGGGCCTGGGGGCCACACGCATTTCCTTTTTTTAATATGGGTACGGGGTTCCCCTTAATATGCGTACAAGACCCAAATAGGCTGGTAATGGGCAGGGAGGGCTACCCATGCCATTTTTCTGAATGATTTTCAACCATATTGCAGGAACCAGATATAACATTAAAACCGCAAGCAGTTTTAAATGGTGTTATTTCCGTTTAATGTCATTTTGTGCAGGGACTGTTCTAAACACGGGAAACACGTGGCACTTCACAGGCATACTACAGACACCCCCCAGGCACCATATTTAAAGGAATATTTCACTTTTTTTTTCACTTTAATCGTCATTAAAATCAGTGCTCCCGCCAAAACGGCCGTTTTTAAAACCTTTTTTTGCATTGACCCATGTCCCCTGAGGCAGGAGTCAGGTCCCCAAACTCTTTTTAGGACAGTATCTTGCATATTAGCCGTTAAAAAATTGGCACTTTCCATTTCGAACGTTCGAGTCCCATAGACTTCAATGGGGTTCTAACGTTCGTTTCGAACGCGGGGTCCGTTCGAAAGTTCTGGTGCGAACCGAACCGGGGGGTGTTCGGCTCATCCCTAATTAGCAGTAAGAAGCATGGATTCATGAAGAATCGTTTTTGCCAAGCCAATCTATTAACCTTCTATGAGGAGGTGAGTTGCCATCTAGATAAAAGAAAGCCTGTAGACGATTTTGCAAAAGCATTTGACACAGTTCCCCATAAACGTTTACTGTACAAAATAAGGCCCGTTGGCATGGACCATAGGGTGGGTACATGTATTGAAAACTAGATACAAGGGTGAGTTCAGAGGGTGGTGATAAATGGGGAGTACTCAGAATGGTCAGTGGTGGGTAGTGGTGTCCCCCAGGGTTCTGTGCTGGGACCAATCCTATTTATTTTGTTCGTAAATGATCTGGAGGATAGGGTAAACACTTCAATCTCTGTATTTGCGGACAATATTAAGCTAAGCAGGACAATAATTTCCCCGCCTGATGTGGAAACCTCGCAAAAATATCTGAACAAATGAATGGCAACTACACGGCAAATGAGCTTTAATGTAGAAACATTTTAAATAATGCATTTGGGTGGCAAAAATATGAGTGCAATCTATACACTGGGGGAGAAACTCTTTGGGAATCTAGGATGGAAAAGGACCCGGGGGTCCTAATAGATGATAGGCTCAGCAATGGCATGCAATGCCAAGCTGCTGCTAACAAAGCAAACAGAATATTGGCATGCATTAAAAAGGGGATCAACTCCACAGATAAAACAATAATTCTCCCACTCTACAAGACTCTAGGTCTGGCCGCACCTAGAGTATGCTGTCCAGTTCTGGGCACCAGTCCTCAGGAAGGATGTACTAGAAATGGAGCAAGTACAAAGAAGGGCAACTAAGCTAATAAAGGGTCTGGAGGATATTAGTTATGAGGAAAGTTTGCGAGCACTGAACTTATAATTTCTGGAGAAGAGACGCTTGAGAGGGGATATGATTTAAATTTATAAATACCATACTGTTGACCCCACAATAGGGATAAAACTTTTTAGTGGAAGGGAGTTTAACAAGACACGTGGCCACTCATTAATATTAGAAGAAAAGAGGTTTAATCTTAAACTATGTAGAGGGCTCTTTACTGTAAGAGTGCAAGGATGTGGAATTCCCTTCCACAGGTGGTGGTCTCAGCAGGGAGCATCGATAGTTTAACCATTTGCCACCCACCATATAGCAATATGACGTTTGGCAAAGTGGTTGGAATATCCTGACCGGACAACATATGACGTTGCCCGGATATCAAGCTGCTGTGTGCCCCCGGCCTGACAGACTCTTTACCATGTGATCAGGAAGAGCCATTGATCTGTGGGGGGTCTGTGCTGATTGTTTATCAGTGCAGCCAACCCCTTGAATGCCCACCCAGGACCACCAGGATGTCGCCAGGACCACCAGTGATGGTCACCACACTGGAACACCAGGTATGCCACCCTAGATTACCAGGGAAATGCCAATCAGTGCCCAGGCAGCTGCCAATCAGCTGCCACTATCATCGATGCCATCTCATTAGTGCCACCTCATCAGTGCCCATCAGTTCAGCTTATCATGAAGGAGAAAAAGTACTTATTTACAATTTATTCATTTAGCAAAAAATTAAAACTGCAGAGGTGATCAAATACCACCAAAAGAAAGCTCTAATTGTTGTAATTTGGGTACAGTGTAGCATGACCGTGCAACTGTCATTCAAAAATTGACAGCACTGAAAGCTGAAAATTGGCCTGGGCAGGAAGGTGCGAAAGTGCCCTATATTGAAGTGGTTAAATAACTATTAGCTAAGCACCTGAACGACCACAACATACAGGGACATACAATGTAATACGGACATTTAATCACACACATAGGTTGGACTTGATGGACTTGTATCTTTTTTTCAACCTCATCTACTATGTAACTATGAATAGAAAATAGAGGAATCTCTGCTTTGAGGTTCTGAGGAAGAAGGTATACCTTTGAAACCTGTCAGCCAGCAGTGGTTTGCATGTCCTCTCTTCAGGACCTGGAGACTGCTATTAGTGGACAGACTGCCACAAGTCAAAAGCCGCGTACACACGGAGCGGACTGTCTGGCCAACTTAGTCCGTCAGACAATCCGACGGACAGTCCGTCATACTTTCGAATGAACGGACTTGACCACACACACCACTTTTTGAGCGGACTAATACGGCGTACTAAGTCCGCCATACTATCCCTCCTACTTTTGAAATGAACGGACTCGCCCACACACGCGGAGGAAAGTCCGCTCATTTCGAGCGGGTATACAGGTAGGCGGGGCCCGCGAAGGAGACGTCGCTGGCCCCCCCGCCTGGTATGGACTTAAAGGGGAACCCCAACGCCGAAAAAAACGGCGTGGGGGTTCCCCCCAAGTCCACAACAGACCCTTGTCCGAGCACGCTACCCGGCCGGCCAGGAAAGGGGGGCGAGCGAGCGCCCCCCCTCCTAAACCATACCAGGCCGCGTGCCCTCAACATGGGGGCACCCCAAAGCACCTTGTCCCCATGTTGATGAGGACAAGGGCCTCTTCCCAACAACCCTGGCCGTTGGTTGTCGGGGTCTGCGGGCGGGGGGCTTATCGGAATCCGGGAGTCCCCTTTAATAAGGGGGCCCCCGGATACCGGCCCCCCACCCTATGTGAATGAGTATGGGGTACAATGTACCCCTACCCATTCACCTGTAAAATAAAAGTACCAAAAAAAACACAACACACGAGATAAAATACTTTATTGCACAGCTCCAGGGGTCTTCCGTCTTCGGGGGTCTTCTCGCCGGACTCCTCCGCTATCTTCTTGTAGCTCTTTTGCTAGCGGAGGAGTCCGGCTTTCTTCCTCGCCGCCGGCCTTGTCCCCCTATTCTGCCGGGCACCCCCCCATGTTGAGGGCACGCGGCCTGGTACGGTTTAGGAGGGGGGGGGCACTCGCTCGCCCCCCTTTCCTGGCCGGCCGGGTAGCGTGCTTGGACAAGGGTCTGTTGTGGACTTGGGGGGAACGCCGTTTTTTTTCGACGTTGGGGTTCCCCTTTAAGTCCATACCAGGCGGCGGGGCCAGCGACGTCTCCTTCGCGGGCCCCGCCTACCTGGATACCCGCTCGAAATGAGCGGACTTTTCTCCGGAAAAAGTCCGCTCATTTCAAAAGTACGGCGGACTGGCATACACACGGGCGGATTGTCCGCCGAAATGCGAGTCCGACGGACAGTATTACGGAAATTCCGAAATACTTAGTCCGCTAGACTGCACGCTGAAAAAGTCCACTGAAGCCCACACACGAGCGGACTGTCCGCTGAAATGTGTTTCGGCGGACTAAGTTGGCCAGACACTCCGCCCGTGTGTACGCGGCTAAAGACTGCTATAAGCGTGATTTTCTTTCTACCTTTGTGAGTAGTTTTTAATTATGTTTTTTAAACAAGGCTGGTGCACCCTCTTTTTTTATTTTTTTTTCATTTGACTACTAGGATACCCATATCCTGGAGGGCAGCAAGGTCAAAAGTCATTGTCCACCCTGAACTTTAGACTGCCTAGCCAACATACCCATGTGCAAGAGTATTTGTTTTTGTTGTACTGTCAAATTGCTGGATTATCTTCAGTCCCCCTTGTTCCTGTGCTAGTGTGTGATCTGTCTGAACTTGTTGTGACCTGGAAACCTATTTGACTACTCTTGATTGCTGCTTGCCATTGACCTCAGAATTGTACCTTGACTGTTCTACTTCTTTGCCTCTTTTGTACTCTGCTGCCAGATTGAAACCGACCCCGGCTTGGATCTTGACCATACTTCTTCTGATTAACCCTTTTATACTTTGTTGCCAAACTGGACTTGACCGCGGCTCGGATCTCAGACTAAGGCCGCGTACACACGGGCGGATTGTCTGTCCAACTTAGTCCGCTGAACCGTGTTTCAGCGGACAATCCGCTCGTGTGTGGGCTTCAGCGGACTTTTTCAGCGGACAGTCTGACAGACTTTGTCTTTCGGAATTTCCGTAATTTTGTCCGTCCAAACTTGGTTTTGTCCGTCCAAACTTGGTTTCAGCGGACAGTCCGCTTGTGTGTAGGCAAGTTGGACGGACTAAGTATGGCGCATGCTCAGAAAGGATTTACACGGCAGAAGGTTGCATTGCAGTGTATTGGACGTCGTTTTTCTAGTCCCGTCGTACGTGCTGTACACGTCATCGCGCACGCTTTCAGCGGACTGTCTGTTCATCGTGTGTGGTCAAGTCCGTTCATTCAAAATTTGGACGGACTGTCTGTCGGATTGTCTGACGAACTTAGTTGGCCAGACAATCCGCCCGTGTGTACGCGGCCTAAGGCTTGTATGGTGCTCCACACCCCTGGCACCCATGCCACTCGGTGTCCACCAAGTCTCTGTCTCCATTTCCAGAAGCTTCAAGGACCCAAGGTGCAAGGGAGGCTTCCCCAGTACTTCGGTCTCACATCAGGTACGTGGCCTGCATGACAAGATTTCAGCCTCAGGGAGTAACTCGATGGGGCAGTCATATGGTCTGTGGGGTGGCAGCGTGTCTGCCCCCTGTTTATTGAACATGTCTTGGTACTCCCTTATAGGCCTTGGGTACAGGCTGACTTGTCTCCATACAAAATAATCCATACATAGTAATGGGGTTGCAACCTCAGAGGGCCTGCGGAAGCTGTGTTCTTTGCAACTGAAACTTGATTCCTCCATTATTCCAATTGATTTGGGGGTCATGGGCTTGGAACCAGGGAAGGTCCAGGATGATGGGAAACAGTGGAGATGAGATAGCATCCAAGTTGGGGAGTTCTTTATGCTGAGCTGGTATAGTCACAGATAAGGGCCATGTCTCTTGAGTGACTAGTCCTGACTTAATGCAAGATCCATCGGCTAAATATACTGACAACCCCTGCGTCTTTGATCATATTGGGAAATGCTGCTGGTTGGCAAAGGTCAGGTCAATGATCTCATGGAGTGGAAGGCCCGGGACCTGCTCCGATCCCCGGAGAATCGTTCGGGTGTGGGGACCCATGGTTTGGGTGGCGGCATCATCACTGTCGGTGGAGGAGTCCTCTGGGCTGGAGCTGAACTGGTGGGGTAGGAGTGCCTGTGGTGTTCTCCGTAGCAGGGGGACACTAGTAGCAGCCAGCAGCGGTAGTGGAGCTGCGGTTTGTGGCTGTGGATACAGGCACTCATGGATGCAGGGGTGCTGCGGATACAGGTAGATTGTTGGTGCCGGGTACCACGGATGCAGGTGCGTGGAGGGTGAAGGGAGGAGACTGGTGCAGAGTCAGACAAGCTTGGTCAGATACGGAGGATTCAGGTACATTGGAGATATCAATATGAATGGTCAAGTTCATGCAGAGGTTTGGCAACAGGAACACCAGAAAATGAGACTGGAAGCAAGCCAAGGTCAGGAATAGAGAGAATTAGAGGAGTCTGGAAAGCCGGGTACAATCAGATCAAGGGCAGGTACTGGAAACTAGGGATGAGCTGGGTGTTCGAGTTGAACCCATGCTTGACTCGAACACCAGCTGTTCGCGCCAAATTCGAGTGGTGCTCATGGCCCATAATGCGCTGCGGCATCGCAGTGCATTGCTGGCTGATGATTGGCCAAGCATGCACTATGACCCGCATGCTTGGCCAATCACAGCGCCGTCAGCGAAGAGAGCCATAATTGGCCACAGGCAGGATAACTGTGGCTAATTATGGCTCAGGGGTTTAGTACACGCCCCACACTATAGTGGCAGCCTTGCGTCGTGTGTCGTGTCGCTAATAGAGAGAGAGATAGACGGAGAGACAGTGTCTTAATTTCCTTTTTAAGCTATTGCATTTACAGTCTGTGTATTGTGCCACCTGCACAGTGTAAACCCAAAGCTACCCCAATTGCTGGTGTTCTGATCCTATACCACAGGCAGCTGCTGCAGCAATTACAGTCAGTGTATTGTGCCACCTGCACAGTGTACACCTGAAGCTAGTCCAATTGCTGGTGTTCTTCTGGTCCTATACCACAGGCAGCTGTAGCAGTGTGCCACCTGCACAGTGTACACCTAAAGCTACCCCAATTGCTGGTGTTCTGCTGGTCCTATACCACAGGCAGCTGTAGCAATTACAGTTGGTGTATTGTGCCACCTGCACAGTGCACACCTAAAGCTACCCCAATTGCTGATGTTCTGCTGATTCTATCCACAGGCAGCTGTAGCAATTACAGTCAGTGTACTGTGTCATCTGGTGGCACAGTGTACAGCTAAAGCTACCCCAATTGCTGGTGTTCTTATGATCCTATACCGCAGGCAGCTCCAGTAATTACAGTTGGTGTATTGTGTCATCTGCACAGTGTACGCCTAAAGCTATCCCAATTGCTGGTGTTCTTATGATCCTACACCGCAGGCAGCTCCAGTAATTACAGTTGGTGTACTGTGTTATCTGCACAGTGTGCACCTAAAGCTACCCCAATTGCTGGTATTCTGCTGATCCTATATCGCAGGCAGGCAGCTGCAGTAATTAGAGTCAGTGTACTGTGTCATCTGCTACCCCAATTACTGGTGTTCTCATAGTAATAATACTACAGGCAGGCAGTTGATTCTGCTAGCTGCAGTATAATCAGTATATACGTCCCAGCTTTGTGCAGCTACATCTCCCTGCAGGCCATTAGTATGTCTGGAAGGCCAACAAGGAGAGGCAGACAGTAATGAGCCAATATAAGAGGGCAAGCAGGCTCTACGTCTAGAGGCAACAGTGCTGGTTGTGGACGCAATGCAATTCTCATCATCACGTGGCCATGGGACATGCTTGTCCATATTTTCGGCAGCTGGACATGTTGAGCCGCAAAATGCCGAAAACTTGGTAGAGTGGATGACCAAGCCCTCCTCATCATCCTCATCCTCTCTCACCCAGGCTCAGGGTACTGGCAAAGCAGCTGCCAACACGGCCTCTTCCCTCGTCTCAATGGCATCAGTCACTCCTTCCCTAGCCCCATCATGTCCTTCTGAGGAGTCCCCCGAACTGTTTGAGTACAGTGTTGGGTACATGCTCCAGGAGGATGCCCAGCATTTTGAAGGCTCTGATGATGATACCCAGCTAGAGGAAGGCAGTAATGTGAGCCCAGAGAGAGGGGATACTGCCAGGTTTGCTCTAGTGATGAGGAGGGAGGGGATGATGAGGTCACTGACTCCACGTGGGTGCCTGATAGGTGAGAGGAGGAGGCACATCTCCAACAAGGCAGGATGCCCTCCAGGGGCCATCTTAAGGGCAGCACACAGACTGAATCACACTGCAGAGCTTCGCCTGTGCAGGGCACTGTCTCTGCGCGTTATTCCAAAAGTTCTTTGGTGTGGGCCTTTTTTTAGTCGTGTGCATCAGATCACACCGCTGCTATTTGCAATAGCAGTTTGTCTCAAGCCTCTCTCGCGTGGTCAAAACATCAGCCGCTTGGGCACCAGATGCTTGACCAGACATATGTCGACCTGCCATGCAGTTCGTTGGCAAGCGTACCTAAAAGTCCCACACCAAAGCACAAAGCGGATCTCGCTCCTCATCAGCTGGGATCTCCAACCCCACTATACCTTCATTCCTCTCTGAAACCTGCACTGAGAGAAATTAAGTTGTAGAATTAGATGTGTCACAGCCAAGTAGTTGTGGGCAATCTGCTATCGGTAAACCGACGTCCGATTGTACCAGGCAAATTTCCCTGCCCCAGCTGCTGGACCATCAAAAGAAGTTCACTTCCAGCCATCTTCATGCCCAGTGGTTGAATGCTAGCTTGGCTAAATTGCTAGCACTTCAACCGCTGCCTTTTCAGTTGGTAGACTCGGCCCCCTTCCGTGAGTTTGTGCAGTGTGCAGTTCCTCAGTGGCAGGTTCCCAGATGCCACTTTTTCTCACGGAAGGCGATTCCGGCTCTCTACCGGCATGTGGAAGGCAATGTCCATGCCTCGCTGGACTGGGCGGTCAGCGGTAAGGTGCATATTACAGCTGACTTATGGTTCAGCAGGCATGGACAGGGACGTTGCCTATCTTTCAGGGCACATTGGGTGACTCTGCTGGCAGCTGGGAAGGATGCAGAACAAGGTACAATAGTGTTGGAGTTTGTTACGCCTCCAAAATGCTACTCCTGGTGATTCTGACACACCTCTCCTCCACCCCTCCTCTTCTTCTTACTCCATGGCCTCTTCCTGTGATTTGGCCTCGGAACCAGCAGTGCTCCGTACGCATTCAAGGGGCTACGCAAGTACGTAGGCAAAAAGATGCCATGCCGTGCTTGGGGGACAGGTGCCACACTGGGGTAGATATTCTGTCATCTCTGCAGGGGCAGGCTGTGAGGTAGTTGACGCCATGCCAGCTTAAGACAGGAATGGTGGTTTGCAACAATGGCACCAACCTCCTCTCCGCCCTCCGATAGGGACAACTAACCCATGTGCCCTGTGTGGCTCAAGTACTTAACTTGGTGGTGCAGCGGTTCTTGGGCAGGTACCCGGGCTTACAGGATGTCTTGAGGCAGGCCAGGAAAGTCTGTGTGCATTTCTGTCAGTCATATAATGCCAGTGCTCAGCTGGCTGACCTCCAAAAGGAATTGAACCTGCCCAAGAACCGCCTAATCTGTGACATGCCCACCAGGTGGAACTCAATGTTGGCCATGCTGCAGTGGCTGCACACCCAGCAGAGGGCCGTTAATGAGTACCTGTGTGACTACGGAACCAAGACAGGGTCAGGGGAGCTCAAGTTTTTTTTCCCCACGCCAGTGGGCCATGATCAGGGATGCATGCACTGTCATCATTTGAGGAGGCCATGAGGATGGTGAGCAGTAACAGTGCATGCATCAGTGACACTGTACCTCTTGTCCACCTGTTGGAGCACACGCTGCATGGAATAATGGACAGGGCACTTGAGGCAGGAAGAGGGGGACTTCCTTGCCTCTCAAGACCCTCTTTATCCAGACAGTGTTCCTGATGGCCCGCCGATCACACAGGAAGAGGATGGGGAGGATTGTGTCAGCATGGAGGTGGAGCCTGGCACTCAGCATCAGCAGCAGTCTTGTAGGGATCATTTACAGTCCCAAGAAACCCGTGGACTTGTACGTGGCTGGGAGGAGGTGGCTATGGATCATGTCGTCCTTAGTGACCCAGAGGACTTCAGACCGAATGCCTCAGCTAACCTACACTGCATGATCTCTATGATCCTGTAAAGCCTGTGGAAGGATCCTCGTATTCAGCGGATCAAGGAGAGGGATCATTACTGGCTGGCAACTCTCCTTGATCCACGGTACAAGGGTAAGGTTGCGGACCTTATCTTGCCATCGCAGAGGGAGCAGAGGATACATCTTCTTCAGGAGGCCTTGCAAAAAGATCTGTGCAAAATGTTCCCAGAGACTGAGAGGTTACAAATTCCTGGTCCTGGACAGCGTGTTGCTGAGGCTTCGGTCAGTCACAGAAGGAGCGGTGGAGAAGGTGGCATCACCAGTGTCTGATTTACATGGTGCAGGAATACATAGGGCCAAGATCAGATTTGGACACCTTTCTCACTGAAAATCCTCTGGGTTACTGGATCTTGAGGATGGATCACTGACCAAAGCTTGCACAGTATGCAATTGAGCTACTGGCTTGTCCTGCATCCAGCGTTCTTTTGGAACGCACATTCGGTGCTGCTGGATAGTGATGGACGAACTTCCGACAGGACGTTTCTCGAACGTGGACCGCGAACGCGGCCGATAGTTCGTGAACCGGAACGTTCGCGGCGGGCCCCATTGGCTTCAATGGGAGGCGAACTTTGCAAACCTACAGGTCAAATTTGCAGCCACAAAATAATTACTAACTGTGCAAACATAGTCCCACCACATGGCCAATGACATAACACATGTATGAGGTGAATCTGGGATCGACAACTACAAGCATTCTTTTTTTATATGGGAAATTGTTGTGACAATTCAGGACTGTGGAGCGCATGAAGGCAATGGAGGAGAGGGAAGGTCAGGGACCAGGGTAGGCAAAGAAGAGGGTGCAGGAGATGATCACCAGCAGCGTGACATACAGCAATGACTCCTGCAACGTGATAGAGTCATCTCACACCAGCACCGTGATAGAGAGCACTGACATCAGCAGCGTGACATACAGCAATGACACCTGCACCATGATCGAGTCATCTGACAACAGCACCGTGATAGAGAGCACTGACATCAGCAGCGTGACATAAAGCACTGACATTTGCACCGTAAGCAGCCCCAGGAGGAAGTCAGCATAGCACAGGGATGGTGGGAGCCCCTCATAATGAGCATAGCACAGGGATGGTGGGAGCCCCTCATAATGAGCATAGCACAGGGATGGTGGGAGCCCCTCATAATGAGCATAGCACAGGGATGGTGGGAGCCCCTCATAATGAGCATAGCACAGGATGGTGGGAGCCCCTCATAATAAGCAGCCCCAGGAGGATGTCAGCATAGCACAGGGATGGTGGGAGCCCCTCATAATGAGCATAGCACAGGGATGGTGGGAGCCCCTCATAATGAGCATAGCACAGGGATGGTGGGAGCCCCTCATAATGAGCATAGCACAGGGATGGTGGGAGCCCCTCATAATGAGCATAGCACAGGATGGTGGGAGCCCCTCATAATAAGCAGCCCCAGGAGGATGTCAGCATAGCACAGGGATGGTAGGAGCCCCTCATAATAAGCAGCCCCAGGAGGAAGTCAGCACAGCACAGGGATGGTGGGAGCCCCTCATAATAAGCAGCCCCAGGAGGAAGTCAGCACAGCACAGGGATGGTGGGAGACCCTCATAATGAGCATAGCACAGGGATGGTGGGAGCCCCTCATAATATGCACAGCAGAGGTACAGCCCCAGGAGGATGTCAGCGCAGCACAGGGATGGTGGCAGCCCCTCATAATAAGCAGCCCCAGTAGAAATATGACACCACTCAACCTCTTCAAAGAGGAGGGTACGGGCATATAGTACGGTGTGCTTTTTTTGGACAAGGAAGTGAGCCAAATGAAGAAAGAAGGTCTCTGTGCTCGATTAAAAAAATAGTTTATAGACATATACATGGTCTACTGGTCACATGTGTTGAATTCCTCCGAGATCCATGCCTCATTCATTTTTAGAAATATGAGGTAGTTAACACTGTCGTGAGCTAGGTGAGTACGCTTATCGGTCACGATCCCCCCTGCTGCGCTGAACGTCCTTTCGGACAGGACACTGGATGAGGGGAAAGCCAACAGTTCGATTGCAAATTGGGAAAGCTCTGGCCAGAGGTCAAGCCTGCCCACCCAGTAGTCCAGGGGTTCATCACTCCTCAGAGCGTCCACATCAGCCGTTAACCCGATGTAGTCGGACACCTGACGGTCTAGGCGTTCCCTGATGCTGGATCCGAATGACACCTGTCGATGGGTCGGCTGAAAGAATGACCTCATATCCGAAATCACCAACACATCTTCAAACTGGCCTCTTCTTGCAGGCGCTGTTGGATTGGTACCCGCAACTCCTTCTCTGGGAGTGGGAATTGCTCCTCTGCCAGCGCACGCAAAGGCAGAATGCAGCATTTCTCGAAGCAAGGCCTGGAAGCGCTCCATTCTGCCAGCCCTCTGTGACGGCGGTATAATTTCCGCCATTTTGTGTTTGTCCCGGGGGTCTAAGTACGTTGCCACCCAGTACTGGTCCTTGACCCTTATGCTTTTTATACGGGGGTCCCTATTAAAACACTGGAGCATGAAGGCCCCCATTTGCACTAAAGTGGAAGCGGTGTGGTGGCCTGGCTCCTGCTCATCATCCAGGATAATGTCGTCCTCTTCATTCTCCTCTCCCCATCCACGCACAACAACAGGGGTCCCAGAAAGGTTTAAAGCATGCTCTTCTTGCTCCTCCTCATCCGCCCCGGCACCATCCTCCTCTGACTCCTCTTCAGACTCCTGTTGTTGACTTGTCTCAGATAGAGTAGCCCCCCCCTGGGAATTCATCCAGCATTGCGACTTCCTCATCTTCCCGCTCCTGCTCCTCCACAGCTTGATCAATGACACGACGCAATGCACGCTCCATAAAGAAGGCATAAGGTACCATGTCACTGATGGCGCCATGGCTGCGACTGACCAGTTTGGTGATCTCCTCAAATGGCCGCAGAAGTCTGCATGCGTCGTGCATGAGCAGCCACTGGCGCAGTGAAAAAAAACCCAGCTCCCCAGAACCTGTGCTGCTGCAGAGTTCATACAGGTAGATGTTAACTGCACATTTCTGCTGGAGCAGCCTATCAAGCATATAGAAGGTTGAGTTCCATCGCGTCGGGCAATCGCAAATAAGACGTCTGACCGGCAGATTGTGTCGCCGCTGAATGTCAGCAAGGCGAGCCATGGCCGTGTAAGATCTTCTGAAATGGGCCGAGATTTTCCTTGCCTGCTGCAAGATGTCCTGGACCCCAGGGTATTTGACAAGGAATCGCTGCACGACCAAGTTTAAGACGTGTGCCATGCATGGCACCTGCGTGATTTTGCCCTGTTTCAATGCACTATGCAGATTGGCACCATTGTCACACACCACTTTACCAACTGTCAAATTGAGCGGTGTTAGCCACTGATCTGCCTGTGAACGCAAAGCTGAAAGGAGTGCCGGGCCAGTGTGGCTCTTGGCTTCCAGGCACAACAGACGCAGAACGGCATGGCAACGTCTCACCTGGCATGTCGAATAGGTTCTGGGGAGCTTGGGCGGCGCAGCGGAAGAGACGCTAGCAGCGGAAAATGAGGAGTCAGCTGAGGAGGAGAGGGAGGAGGATGGAGTAGGAGGAGGAGGAGGAGAAGAAGAGTCAGGCCTGCATGCAGTCCGTGGCGGTAAAACCAAATCTACACGGGTGCCACGGGTTACATGCTTGACGGGCGTCAGAAGGTTCACCCAGTGGGCAGTAAAAGTGATATACCTTCCCTGCCCGTGTTTGCTAGACCACGTGTCTGTGGTCAGATGTATCTTGGCACCGACACTGTTTGCCAGAGATACATTCACTTACTGCTGAACATGGCCATATAGCTCTGGGATGCCCTTCTGTGAGAAATCCTTCCTGGGACCTTCCATTGTGGTGTTCCAATGGCCACAAATTTTCGAAAGGCCTCCGAGTCCACCAGTTTATATGGCAGTAGTTGGCGGGCTATCAGTTCTGACAAGCCAGCCGTCAACCGTTGGGCAAGAGGGTTATGCGGCATCATCATTTTTTTACGCTCGAACATTAGGCCCACGGAAGCCTGCCTTTTTGCAGAAAAACGTGAGCTTGGCGTGATGGAAGGTGGAGTGGAGGACAATTGTGAGGAGAGAGGAGAAGGAGAAGTAGAAGACGAGGCTGGACGGTGAGAGCCTGGAGTGTGGCTTTGTGTGTTCCGTTGCTCCCACTCGGCTCAGTGATGGCTGCTCATGTGCCTTCTTAAGGCGGTCGTCCCTACGTGAGTGTTGGGCTTACCTCGACTAATGCGTTGACTGCAAAGATTTCAGATGGCAACGATATTGTCAGCAGCGGACACGTTAAAAAAAGCCCACACTGCGGAGCCATGTACCGGTGTCCTGGGTGCGCCAGATGTGACCGTACATGGTCGATGACTCGCTCCTGCTACATTTGCAGTCTGCTTTGTCCCTCCTGTGCAATGTAAGTTATTCCTGCTTCTCCTCCCTATCTGCTGGTCCATATCTCCCTATGAACTCCCCTCCTCTTCCTCTCTTGTGGGCACCCACGTGACATCACTAGACACGTCATCATCAACGTCACCAGTTACCAGTCCTTATAGAATGGCAGACTGTACCTCACTCAACCCTATGTACTGTAGAACCCTAGACAGACCAAGTTACCAGTCCTTATAAGGACCTTTGTGGAACAAGTAGGTTGTGACTGATTAGCAGACTGTACGTCAGTCCCTATACCGATGAAGGACTGCTGCAGTATAGGGCAGCGGTCAGCAGTAGTGCACCTCAACCCTATGTATTGTGGACATATACCAGTCCTTATAGAATGGCAGACTGTACCTCACTCAACCCTATGTACTGTAGAACCCTAGACAGACCAAGTTACCAGTCCTTATAAGGACCTTTGTGGAACAAGTAGGTTGTGACTGATTAGCAGACTGTACGTCAGTCCCTATACCGATGAAGGACTGCTGCAGTATAGGGCTGCGGTCAGCAGCAGTGCACCTCAACCCTATGTATTGTGGACCTATACCAGTCCTTATAGAATGGCAGACTGTACCTCACTCAACCCTATGTACTGTAGAACCCTAGACAGACCAAGTTACCAGTCCTTATAAGGACCTTTGTGGAACAAGTAGGTTGTGACTGATTAGCAGACTGTACGTCAGTCCCTATACCGATGAAGGACTGCTGCAGTATAGGGCAGCGGTCAGCAGTAGTGCACCTTAACCCTATGTATTGTGGACCTATACCAGTCCTTATAGAATAGCAGACTGTACCTCACTCAACCCTATGTACTATAGCACCCTACACCAGGTTATTATCAGTCCTTATAAAGGACCTTTGTGGAACAAGTATGTTGTGAATGATTAGCAGACTGCAGCAGAAGGGCAGCAGTCAAGTATAATATTCTTTCTATATTTGGAAGAAAGAATATTATACATGTACAAGCCTATTACCATACCAGTCCTGAAAAGAACCTTTGTGGAACTAATAGTAACAGCTACTGATTAAACTGACCCTCACTGCCTCACACACTGCTTCCTGCCTGTCCCTATATAAACTGACAAAACAGAGGCTACTGGAACAATAACTGGAATAGCACTTTTGTGGACCTGATAGTAACAGCTAATGACTAAACTGACTGTCCCTACAGCAGCACACACCGTCCTGTCCCTTTCTCTAAACTGACAAAAAACGCTCAGGCTGCTGCAACAATCAGTAGCACAGCAAACCTATATACACCTAACACCTATACCAGTCCTGAAAATAACTTTTGTGTACCAAAAAGCTAGCGATTTGGGTCACTGCAATCTCTCCCTGCTCCACACAGCAACCTCTCCCTATAGTGACAGAAGAAGGAATGTAAAATGGCCACCGGATCGGGTGTATTTATAAGTTAGGGGGAACGTCCAAGTGTCCATATGCTGTAATGTCTCAATTGGCTGTCCTGTACCCCATGATGGATGTGTCATCATAGGTCAAAGTTCTTTTACACAGTAAACACGGAAGTCCGCCGGGCGAACGGCGGCAATGGTCCGCCGATGGGGCGAATCGCAAACAGCCGAAATTTGCCGCGAAACGACCGCCGGGCGAACCGTTCGGCCATCACTACTGCTGGAGGCTTTGTAACCGATCACAGTGTGCGCCTGTACACCGACAGTCTTGGATCACCACCAGCTACCAAGCACCTGAAGCTGATGTAACCGAATAATTTTTTTGAAATGTCAGATCCCTTCAAGACTGTCTATGCTGATGCTGAGTGACTATCCTCTTCCTCCTCAATGATCCTGCTGATAAGTTGGAAGTGGCTAAGGCCCAATTTTTCAGCCCCTGTTTAACAGGGGCGTGTAATTACAATTTTTGATGCAATACTTTGCAGCAGGGCTCATTCCTGCGCTCCAACTAGAGTATCTTTGAGGGGTGGCAGTGTCGTGGCACCAGCACCAGTGCCTAAGGCCCAATTTTTCAGCCCCTGTTTAACAGGGGCATGTAATTACAATTGTTGATGCAATACTTTGTAGCAGGGCTCATTCCTGCACTCCAACTAGAGTATCTGTGAGGTGTTGCAGTGTTGTGGCACCAGTGCCCAAGGCCCAATTTTTCTGCCCCTGTTCAACAGGTGCATGTATTTACAATTCTTGATATAATATTTTACAGCAGGGTCCGTTCCAGCGCTCACCAAGAGTAACTGTTAGGACATACAGTGTTATGGCACCAGCACCACCACCAAAGGCCCAATTTTTCTACCACTGTTCAACAATGGCATGTAATTACAATTCTTGATATAATAGTTCACAGCAGGGCATTTCAGCGCCCGCAAAGAGTCACTTTGAGGGCTTACAGTGTTAGGGCAGCACCAACACCTTAGGCCCAAATTTCTGCAGAGCATATAGGGCAGGCTCCTACTTTCAAACATCCAACGTACAAATGTCTCCTACTTGCAAACGGAAGGAGACAACAGGAAGTGAGATGAAAAAAGACGGATGAAAATTTTTTTTTAAAGGGGTGATAACCCTTCCCTATGTTTTCCAAAAAGATTAAAAATATTTTTTTTGACTAGAGCTACACTTTAAAAATGTACCAGTTCAAAATTACAAACAGATGCTACTTAACAACAAACCTACACAGTCCCTGTCTTGTTTATACCGCCTGTATACTGCTGTTCTGAGTATATAGGTATGGGGTTCCCCTTAATATCCGTACAAGACCCAAAGGGGCTGGTAATGGTCGGGGGGGGGGGGGCTACCCATGCCATTTTTCTCAGTGATTTTCATCCATAGTGACGGAACTAGATATTACATTTATTATTATTTTTTTTTAGAAATGTAATTTTGTGCAGGGACTGTTCTAAACACGGGAAACACGTGCCATTTCACAGGCATACTATAGACACCCCCCAGGCACGATATTTAAAGGAATATTTCACTTTTTTCGCTTTAAGCATCATTAAAATCAGTACTCCCGAAAAAACGTTAGTTTTTAAAAACTGTTTTTGCATTGATACATGTCTCCTGGGGCGGGAGTTGGGTCCCCAAACCCTTTTTTGGGACAATAACTTGCATATTAGCCTTTAAAATTAGCACTTTTGATTTTGAACGTTCAAGTCTCATAGGCCTTAATGGGGTTCGAAAGTTCGTGCACATTTTCGGTCCGTTCGCAGGTTCTGGTGTGAACCGAACCGGGGGTTGTTTGGCTCATCCCTACTGGAAACAGGATACAGGGGAAAGTCTGCAGATCAGACAGCAAAGGCCCTAGTGCATCTGCCCTTCTTATATACTGCCATTGGCGCCAGTGCTAATGTGAGTGCGCAAATGTGCATAGGCATTCGCCCAAACTCGCAGACATGCCTCTGCACATCTACTCTATTATGGCCAGAAAGTCTGACAGAAGCCCTGAAACAGCTTGGGGTCGGACCCCGGCTGCAGAGGATTATGGCCTCATATTCCAGCCCTTCCAGCCCTACAGCGAAAATACTTACAAATGGTATACTTTATGATTATGTAACAATATCAAATAGTACCCGACAAGCATGCCCCTTGTCTCCTTTATTATATGTGATAGTATTGGAACATCTTACTACAGCTATTCGTAATAGACATGTACAGAGTAAAATATTTCGTTTCGGAATTTCGTTTTCGTCTGAAAAATTTATTTATTTAGTTACTCCCAAAAAAACGTTTTTATTTATTTTGTTTTTCGTTCAAAAATTGCATTTGTCCGAAAATCCACATGAATTACGGTCGAATCTGTCTTTGAAGGTTTATGGTGTCTGTCGAATGTATGAAGAAGATTCGACGGAGCTAGTATATAGCATACTTCGTGTGAACTTTAGAACCCTATTAAAGTCTATGGGACTCCAACGTTCAAAATCTAAAGTACTAATTTTAAAGGCTAATATGCAAGTTACTGTCCTAAAAAGTGTTTGGGGACCCGGGACCTGCCCCAGGGGACATGTATCAATGCAAAAAAAAAGTTTTAAAAACTGCAGTTTTTAATAATGATTAAAGTGAAACAATAAAGTATAATATTCCTTTAAATTTCGTAGGGGGGGGGGTGTGTCTGTAGTATGCCTGTGAAGGGGCGCATGTTTCTGGTGCTTAGAACTGTCCCTGCACAAAGTGCCATTTATGCAGGAAAAAAGGTCCTTTAAAATCACTCGCAGCTATTATGAATTGTTGGCTCCGTAATACAGAGAACACTCATTGATAAAAAAAAAAAAGGATCAATTACCAGGCCATTCAGGTCTGGTATGGATATTAAGGGGAACCCTGCGTCAAATTGAAAAAAACATTGACGTGGGGGTCCTCCTAAAAATTCACACCAGACCCTTTATCCAAGCACGCAACCTGGCAGGCCGCAGGAAAAGAGGGGGGGACGAGAGAGTGGCCCCCCTCCCTCCTGAACCATACCAGGCCACATGCCCTCAACATTGGGAGAATGCTTTGGGGGTCTGTGACCCCTCAAAGCACCTTGTCCCCATGTTGATGTGGAGAAGGGCCTCATCCCCACAACCGTGGCCGGTGGTTGTGGGGGTCTGCGGGCGGGGGGCTTATCAGAATCTGGAAGCCCCATTTAACAAGAGGACCCCCAGATCCCGCCCCCCCCCCCGTTTGAAATGGTAAGGGGATACAAAAGTACCCCTACCATTTCACAAAGAAAGTGTAAAAAATAGTTAAATAAGACAAACACACTTTTGAAAAATTCCTTTATTAAAAATACAAAAAGATTCCAGCGGTGGTAATCCACTCTTGCTATCCAGCGACGGACGATCATCTCTCCGGCGTCCAGCGACGGCTGATCTGAATCAGCGCAGCGAATCCATCCATCTTCTGTCTCCACTGAGGAGACACTGCGGGATCCCGGTGGCCTGATGTTTGTTATATACGGAGGGCGGGGCCACCCGTCACCTGACCCCGCCCCCTCTGACGCAAGGGGAAACCCGGGTTTCCCTGTGACGTATGGGTGACCCCGCCCCCTCTGATGTAATGGAAACCTGCCTGTGTTACATCAGAGGGGGGCTGGGTCACCCATACGTCATGAGGAACCCGGGTTTCCCCTTGCGTCAGAGGGGGGTGGGGTCAAGTGACAGGTGGCCCCGCCCTCCGCATATAACAAACGTCAGGCCGCCGGATTCCGCACAGTGTCTCCTCCGTGGAGACAGAAGATGGATGGATTCGCTGCGCTGGATCAGATCATCCATTGCTGGACCCCGGAGATCCGTCGCTGGATAGCAAGAGTGGATTACCACCGCTGGAATCTTTTTTTATTTTTAATAAAGGAATTTTTCAAAAGTGTGTTTGTCTTATTTTACTATTTTTTACACTTTCTTTGTGAAATGGTAGGGGTACTTTTGTACCCCCTTACCATTTCAAACAGGGGGTCCCCTTGTTAAAGGGGGCTTCCAGATTCTGATAAGCCCCCCGCCCGCAGACCCCCACAACCACCGGCCACGGTTGTGGGGATGAGGCCCTTCTCCACATCAACATGGGGACAAGGAGCTTTGAGGGGTCACAGACCCCCAAAGCATCCTCCCAATGTTGAGGGCATGTGGCCTGGTACGGTTCAGGAGGGAGGGGGGCCGCTCTCTTGTCCCCCCCTCTTTTCCTGCGGCCTGCCAGGTTGCATGCTGGGATAAAGAGTCTGGTGTGGATTTTTAGGGGGACCCCACGTAAAAAATTTTTTTACATTTGACGCGGGGTTCCCCTTAATATCCATACCAGACCTGAAGGGCCTGGTAATTGAATTTGGGGGACTCCCACGCTTTTTTTTTTTTTATCAATGACTTTCAATGAGTGTTCTCTGTATTACGGAGCCGACAATTCATAATAGCTGCAAGTGATTTTAAAGGACCTTTTTTTCCTGCATAAATGACACTTTGTGCAGGGACAGTTCTAAGTACCAGTAACATGCGCCCCTTGACAGGCATACTATAGACACCCCCCCTACAAAATTTAAAGGAATATTACACTTTTATTGTTTCACTTTAATCATTATTAAAATCACTGCTCCCGAAAAAACTGCAGTTTTTAAAACTTTTTTTTGCATTGATACATGTCCCCTGGGGCAGGACCCGGGTCCCCAAAGACTTTAGGACAGTAACTTGCAGAATCTTTTCTCTCTGTCAAGTCTTTTTTCTCTATATAATCTTGGACTAATAGAGGTAAGGTTTGGCACATTCGACCACAGGTTCTATAGACACAGATTGTTATTGTCAGAGTCAGGTCGGATCTCCTATTCTATATCGAACTGTTGTAACAACTAAAACGTAAATAAAGCATTTATTTATGTCAGATCTTTCGTTTATAGTGGATGGTAAGTTTCCTCAACTATCCAATTTGGGGCCTGAGCATAAACATAAATGGATGCAATACCAACAATTATATATATATATTGGACCTATTTTACAAGTTTCCCTGATAGGCCGCTAACTAGTTTTAAGAAACAATACAGGAACAGAGACCGACTCATAATTTATAAATGATATATAGACTCCTACTCCCTTCTGATCCCCTTAATGAATGAATGCATGATAAAATGGGAAACAGAGAGAGAGAAACCGATTTCATCAACAGAATGGAAGAAGGCATTTCTTTTGACACAAACTATTGATAGCGGCTAAGCATCAGGAAAGAAACTATAAATTATGATTAATAAAAAGCACGTGACCTGTTTGGACCCCAATGCAACATAAGCAAGCCTCCATCCCTGTATTAATAAAAGGAAATGATAAGATGGTATTGGAGCCCAATCGATTTACATAATATACTGTAAATGGAGATAACTTGGAAACATGTTGAAGATGTCTTAAGTAAAGAGGCACAATGGCACATATTTGGTATAGTTGTCCAATGGTGAAGGTTTTTTGGTTTAAGATATTTGGTATTTACCGGATAGTATCAAGATATGGGATACAATCAAATATCAGTACTTAACCACTTCAGCCCCGGACCAATAAACAGCCTAAGGACCAGAGGTCTTTTTACAATTTCGCACTGCACTGCTTTAACTGGTAATTGCGTGGTCATGCAATGTTGTACCCAAACGAAATTTGTGTCCTTTTCTTCCCACAAATAGAGCTTTCTTTTGATGGTATTTGATTGCCTCTGCGATTTTTATTTTTTGCGATATAAATGGAAAAAGACCGAAAATTTTGAGAAAAAATTATATTTTCTACTTTTTGTTATAAGAAAAATCGAATAAACTCAATTTTAGTCAAACATTTAGGGCAAAATTTATTCAGCCACATGTCTTTAGTAAAAAAAATGTCAATAAGCATATATTTATTGGTTTGCGCAAAAGTTATAGCGTCTACAAACTAGAGTACATTTTCTGGAATTTACACAGCTTTTAATTTATGACTGCCTATCTCATTTCTTGAGGTGCTAAAATGGCAGGGCAGTACAAACCCCCCCAAATGACCCCATTTTGGAAAGTAGACACCCCAAGGAAGTTGTGGAGAGGCATGTTGAGCCCATTGAATATTTTCTTTTTGTCCCAAGTGATTGAATAATGACACAAAAAAAAAAAAAGTTTACAAAAAGTTGTCACTAAATGATATATTGCTCACACATGCCATAGTTATATGTGGAATTGCACCCCAAAATATATTCTGCTGCTTCTCCTGAGTACGGGGATACTACATATGTGGGACTTTTTGGGAGTCTAGCTGCGTACGGCACCCCGAAAACCAATCACTGCCTTCAGGATTTCTAAGGGTGCAAATTTATGATTTCACTCCTCACTACCTATCACAGTTTCGAAGGCCATAAAATGCCAAAATAACACAAAACCCCCCCCAAATGACCCCATTTTGGAAAGTAGACACCCCAAGCTATTTACTGAGAGGCATGTTGAGTCCATGAAATATTTTATATTTTGCCACAAGTTGCAGGAATTTTACAATTTTTTTTTTTTTGCACAAAGTTGTCACTAAATGATATATTGCTCACACATGCTATGGGCATAAGTCAAATTACACCCCAAAATAACTTTTGGGACTTTTTGGGAGCCTAGCCATGTACGGGACCCTGAAAACCAAGCACTGCCTTCCGGATTTAAATATAAAATGCTACCAAAAAAACTGTTAGCGATCACAGGGATCAGGCCTGACTCTGTGATCGCTGCAGTTATGTGTTTAGTGTTTTGTAAGTGACAGTGATCGATCGATACTGCACTTGGGTGGGCTGGGCAGAGGGGCAAAACGCAGGTGCTAGCAGGTATCTGGGCTGATCCTGATAACAATGCGTTTTTTTGGAACCCTAAACTGCTGGGGATGCTAGTATAGATCTGATCAGATCAGATATTGATCTGTTCAGATTCTATACCACTACGGGAGGTTTATGCTTTGCGTGTGGGTGTTAGTGGTACTGGAACTAACCTAGCGCTGCCTGGGGCGACGCAGACCCTGACCCTAAAACCTAATTGATATCACTCGCCGGGTGATCAGGGGGTTAAACCTTTATTGGGTAATAAATGGTGGGTGCCCTGATGCTATAAAAAGCAAACTAACCAGAGTCACCCGTAACACTTATACGGTGATCAGTGGTGAAAGGGTTAACTAGGGGCAATCAGGGGGTTCAAATTTTTATTAGGTAGTATATGGGGGTCCCTGGCGCTATATAAAAACCTGACGGGGAACCTAAATAACTAACTGGCTAACCAGCGTCACCATTGACACTTATACTGTGATCGCTGGTGAAAGGGTTAACTAGGGGCAATCAGGGGGTTAAAACCATTATTGGGTAGTATATGGGGGTACCTAACGCTATAAAAACCTGGCGGTGAACCTAAAAAAATAACTAGCTACCTAACGACACTAGTGACACTAATGCAGCGATCAGAAAAACAATCGCTTAGTGACACTGGCAAAAGGGGGTGAAAGGGTTAACTAGGGGCAATCAGGGGGTTAAAACCATTATTGGGTAGTATATTGGGGTACCTAGCGCTATAAAAACCTGGCGGTGAACCTAAAAAAAAAATAGCTACCTAGCGACACTAGCGCAGCGATCAGAAAAATGATCGCTTAGTGACACTGGCAAAAGGGGGTGAAAGGGTTAACTAGGGGCAATCAGGGGGTTAAAACCATTATTGGGTAGTATATCGGGGTACCTAGCGCTATAAAAACCTGGCGGTGAACCTAAAAAAAAATTAGCTACCTAGCGACACTAGCGACACTAATGCAGCGATCAGAAAAATGATTGCTTAGTGACACTGGAAAAAGGGGGTGAAAGGGTTAACTAGGGGCAATCAGGGGGTTAAAACCATTATTGGGTAGTATATCGGGGTACCTAGCGATATAAAAACCTGGCGGTGAACCTAAAAAAATAACTAGCTACCTAGCGACACTAGCGACACTAATGCAGCGATCAGAAAAATGATCGCTTAGTGACACTGGCAAAGGGGGTGAAAGGGTTAACTCTAGGGGCAATCAGGGGGTTAAACCTTTATGGGGGGGTAGGGGGCTACCCTGGACCTAATACTAACTGCCCTGACAGTTTTTACTGTTACAGCTGACACTGAATGCAGTGATCAGTAAATAAATGATCACTGCAATCAGTGACACTGTGACGGGGGGGGGGGGGGGGGCGATCGGGGGGGGATCGGGGGGGGGTTTGTGTACCTATGTGTACCTATGTGTTAGAGTAGTGTTTTGGTTCACTTACTTTTAGTCTTCTCCTCGTAGTCCGGTCAAAAAGACCGCCCCGAGGAGAATGACATCACTTCCTCCTTCCTGTGTATACAATACACAGTGGGAGGAAGCTTCTCATTGGCCAGGAGCGATCCAGAGGGGGTGGCCAGAAACCAACGGCCATCCCCTCATCTCGGATCGCTCCTGAAGCGAACCGGACCGCCGTATCCAGCGGGAGGGGGTCCGATCGGACCCCCTACCCGCTGGAAGGCAGGCACGTACATGTACGTGCTTGTGCCTGCCTGTGCCATTGCGATGACGTACAATGGCAATACGGCGGTCCTTAAGTGGTTAAATATTATCTATTATTCCAGGATCAATGAAAGCTATCAGGGCAGATATCTTACGTCATGTGATAATAACCGCTAGGACAATAATAACGCGTAACTAGGGATGACCTTTCTGTTCGGCTCGAACATTGGTTCAACTCGAACATTGGCTGTTTGCCCGTTCGTTGAAAACCGAATGTTATGGGCCGTTCGTGCCAAATTCGAGAGACACGTAAAGGCCCATAATGCACTGTGGGAGCACAGTGTATTTCTGTAGTATGATTGGCCATAGCATGCACTATGACCTGCATGCTTTGGCCAATCACAGCACCCTCAGATAAGAGCCATGATTGCCCAAAAGCATGCCCCACACTATATAAGGCCACCTGCACATCGACCTAATGTAGTGTGTCGATGCCGTGGACAGGGAGAGTGTCATTTAGATTAGGGAGGCAGGCAGATTATTAGCAGGGGATTCAGTTGGCTGCAGTGTATTTAATATATATATACAGTCAGTCACGTGTGTGTGTGTGTGTGTGTGTGTGTGTGTGTGTGTGTATATATATATATATATATATATCCACTGCATACAGTTTAGCTATATCTCACTGCAGGCCGTTCCTGGTGTACGGTTTCCAATATACTTCTGGCAGGCAGATAATTCAGTTAGCTGCAGTGTATTTAACCACTTAACAACCGCCCATTGCCGATTAACGGCTTCAGGGCGGTTGTTTAACTCTGAGAGGCCGTTAATTAACGGCCTCCCAGAATTCTGCTCTCGCGTGCCCCCTGGGGCGCGCACACGAGAGCATCCGTGACCGCTGGGTCCAGTGGACCCGGCGCATCACGAATCACGGTAAACGGCCGCTCATCGCGGCCGTTTACCACGTGATCGCTCCGTCAAATGACGGAGTGATCACTTGTAAACAAGCCGGCGTCATGTTATGACGCCGGTTCCTCCCTCCCCTCTCTGTACCGATCGGTACAGCGGAGGGGGAAGAGATCGGTGTCAGCAGCGATGTGGGCTGCATCTGCAGTGCCCACATCGCTGCTCACCGAAAATTAACCCCTCAATTCCCTGCAAATACTCTGCATTACTCTGCAATTCCCTGCAAATACTCTGCATTACTCTGCAATTCCCTGCAAATACTCTGCATTACTCTGCAATTCCCTGCAAATAGTCTGCATTACTCTGCAATTCCCTGCAAATAGTCTGCATTACTCTGCAATTCCCTGCAAATACTCTGCAATTCCCTGCAAATACTCTGCAATGCCCTGCAACACTCTGCATTGCCCTGCAACACTCTGCATTGCCCTGCAACACTCTGCATTGCCCTGCAACACTCCGCAATGCCCTGCAACACTCCGCAATGCCCTGCAACACTCCGCAATGCCCTGCAACACTCTGCAACTCTCTGCAACACCCGCCAATACCCTGCAACACTCTGCAATGCTCTGCAACCCCCGCCGATACCCTGCAACACTCTGCAATGCTCTGCAACCCCCGCCGATACCCTGCAACACTCTGCAATGCTCTGCAACACCCGCCAATACCCTGCAACACTCTGCAATGCTCTGCAACACCCGCCAATACCCTGCAATGCTCTGCAACGCAGTACTCTGCAACACCATGCTCTGAGATACCCAGCCATAGTCGGTGATACCCTGCAATACCCAGCCATAGACATCTCCCGCCGCCCTCCGCCCTCCGGTGCTTCTACCGAATCGCTAATACGATCAAAGCCAGAATCTTTTTTTTTTTTCAGGCTTCCCAGCTTAGAGGTGAGATGTGGGTCTTATTGACCCCACATCTCACTGTAAAGAGGACCTGTCATGCCATATTCCTATTACAAGGGATGTTTACATTCCTTGTAATAGGAATAAAAGTGATCAAAAAAATTATTTTTGGGGAAAAAAATGTCAAACTAAAATAAATAAAGTAAAATGAACAATAAAAAAAAATGTTTTTTTTAAAGCGCCCCTGTCCCCATGTGCTCGCATGCAGAAGCGAACGCATGCGTAAGTCCCGCCCACATATGAAAACGGTGTTCAAACCACACATGTGAGGTATCGCTGCGAACGTTAGAGCGAGAGAAATAATTCTAGCCCTAGACCTCCTCTGTAACTCAAAACATATAACCAGTAAAAAAAATGTAAATCGTCGCCTATGGGGATTTTTAAGTAGCGACGTTTGCCGCCATTCCACGAGCGTGTGCAATTTTGAAGAGTGACATATTAGGTATCTATTTACTCAGCGTAACTTCATCTTTCACATTATGCAAAAATTGGGCTAACTTTACTGTGTTTTTTTTTTTTAAGCACAAAACAGTTTTTTTTCCAAAAAAAAGCATTCGAAAAATTACTGCGCAAATACCGTGTGAGATAAAAAGTTGCAAAGACCACCATTGTATTCTCCAGGGTGTTTGCTAAAAAAACATATATAATGTTTTGGAGTTCTATGTAATTTTCTAGCAAATAAATGATGATTTTTACATGTAGGAGAGAAATGTCAGAATTGTCCTGGGTGCTCCAGAACACCTGATGGCGCTCCATGCATGTTGGGCCTCTGTATGTGGCCACGCTGTGTAAAAGTCTCACACATGTGATATCACCATACTCGGGAGTAATAGCAGAATGTGTTTTGGGGTGTAATTTGTGGTATGCATATGCTGTGTGTGAGAAATAACCTGATAATATGACAATTTTGTGAAAAAAAAAAAAAGTAAAAAGAATCTTGATTTTGCAAAGAATTGTGGGAAAAAATGACAACTTCAAAAAACTCATCATGCCTCTTACTAAATACCTTGGAATGTCTTCTTTCCAAAAAGGGGTCATTTGGGGGGTATTTGTACTTTTCTGGCATGTTAGGGTCTCAAGAATTGAAATAGGCCGTCAGTCCTTCAGGTGTGATCAATTTTCAGATATTGGCACCATAGCTTGTGGACTCTATAACTTTCACAAAGACCAAATAATATCCACCAATTTGTACTTATTTTTTACCAAAGATATGTAGTAGTATAAATTTTGGCCAAAATTTATGAAGAAAAAATTACTAATCTGCTAAATTTTCTAACAGAAACAAAGAAAAATTCGTTTTTTTTACAGAATTTTCGGTATTTTTTCTTTTATAGCACAAAAAATAAAAAACCCAGCGGTGATTAAATACCACCAAAAGAAAGCTCTATTTGTGTGAAAAAAAGGACAAAAATTTCATATAGGTCCAGTGTTGCATGACTGAGTAATTGTCATTCAAAATGCGAGAGCACCGAAAGCTGAAAATTGGTCTGGTTATTAAGGGTGTTTAAGTGCCCAGTGGTCAAGTGGTTAATCTATGTATGTACTTATATATGCGTGTGTGTGTGTGTGTGTGTGTGTGTGTGTATATATATATATATATATATATATATATATATATATATATATATATATATTGTAGAGGGTCAGCCTGGGGCAGGGTTAAGAGGGGGGTTAATCGAAGAAGGCAGGTACTTCCCCTTCAGACCTGCTTATTATCAGGTGTGCTGAAAGTGTCAGTGTGGAGCTGTTTGAGTAGGAGAGAGAGAGACACAGCAGCACGCTGTGTGGAAATGTCCATTGCTGGATGGTGTACCTGCTGGGTGAGCTTAACCACAAAAGACTGTGACTTCCGGCCGGATGTGATCGCGGCAGCAGCAGCGTCTCACAGCTCCGCTACTCCGTGAGCCATCCGACCGCTGTGGAGCGAATTCCGCGCCCGACAGGTATCCCACCGGCTAGGGGACACTGTGCGGCAGCAGAGGATGCCTTCATCGGCCTCGAGGAGAGCGGCTAAGGCTAGCAGTACCCCGTGGAAATCCACCGCCGTATTGAGCATGGAAGCTGGCCCCGCCCCCGCCATCTTGTCTTCCCCGTCGAGGTCACAGTATGCCATGCTCCAGGAGGGGGGTATGGCGCAGCTACATGAGGTAGAGGGAATCCTCCCAGGCCAGGCACAGCCCTCTGGCATTGAAGTGACAGACATTACTCGGCCTATCCTTGAGGCAATCAACGCCAGCAAGGCAGAACTCATGGGGCGTATTGACCACCTATCTTCTGAATGCACCCTGATCAGGCATGACCTGGACAAGATTAGGGGCCGCCTGAGCACAGTGGAGACAAGGGTGTCAGCAGTGGAAGACACATCCCATGATTATGGAGCCCAGTTAGCAGAGCTCAAAGACCAGGTCAGGTCCCTACAACATAAGGCTAGTGACGCTGAGTACTGCCAGAGGCATAATAATGTCAGAGAGGTTGGGCTCCCCAAGGGGGCGGAAGGTGATCAGCCATCTCAGTTTGCAGAACAATTTTTTAAACAGCTCCTGTCCCTGCAAGAGGTGTCCTCTGCATATGTAGTTGAAAGGGCGCACCGGGTTCCCACTGGCAGACGCTCCCCTGGAGCATTCCCTCGCCCTTTCCTGGTTCGATTCTTGAACTTTCGGGACCGCGACATGATCCTGTCCAGTGCCAGGAGACTGCCGGAATTGCGCCATGAAAACGCAAAGATTATGCTGTTTCCAGACTTCTCTGCGGCCACGCAACAGAAAAGATGATCTTTTAACGACATCAGGAGACGCCTAAGAGAGAAGGAGATCAAGTATAGCATTTTGTACCCGAGTAAGCTCAGAGTTCAATATAAAGGATCAGTGAGGTTCTTTGATCACCTGGAGGAAGCCGTTGACTGGATGGATAAAGAGTTTGGATGGTAAACTTCTCACCTGTGGAAACGTGACGAAGGGGTCCCATTCTACATTGGGGGGGGGGTTTCCTACATCCGATCTGGGCCTACTGGATTGACCATGGCTTGATGTAATTTGCATGGAGAAACCCCTACCACCTGCTATTGCTGCTCGGATGCTGGGGTCCTGGGGCTAGTGTGTTTCCGTGCTGTTTTGCCCATGGTTCAGATTAAGGGGACAGGGGTGCAAGGGTGGGGATGTGGTGCTACCTGCTGAACTTTACTGCCGGGGCTGTGTGTTCTGCCACTCTGGGGGTTCATTTTACACTGGGGGCTTTTTGGTTAACATGGCACCCTGTCCCCCACCCCCTTTCCTGTGCCGGACTCCTACAGGACCCCTTTGGCATTTACTGCATCGGATGTCTGTCCAATGACTGATTGATATGTTGGGCCGGTTGCCGGCTTCTGGTCGGTGGTGCTGTCAGGCCTGGCTCCCGTATTGCTGATCGGAGCTTGTGAAGACGCTACGGAACCAGCTAAGGAACTGCCGGACTTTCAATTGGTGCGGCGGGAGTTCACAGTGACAGTTATGGTTACTTTTTTTGGTTTTGGGACTAAGCTTAGTGCTGGACTTGTTGGGGTTGTTTCTGGTACACAAGCAGGGGTGTTTTTTTTTGGGGTCACAGCTCGATACAGGGATGTAATTGATGTTACAGTTGTCTTAGTGATGTTGTTGCAAACCTTGTGGGAGAAGCAACTCCCGCCACTTGGGTCATGCTGGCTGGCCATGGTAGCCACGTTTGATAATGGCGGATGAGTTGAGAATTGTGTCTTGGAACATTCGAGGCCTTAACCACAGACTTAAGCGGGCCTCAGTGTTCCAATTCCTTAAAGATTCTAAGCCACACCTGGTTCTCCTGCAGGAAACCCACTTGGACGGGAGTAGGGTCCTTGCCCTGCGCAGGCCGTGGATACAGAGGACCTTTCATTCCACTTATTCAACGTTTGCGACAGGGGTTTCCCTCCTGGTCAGCAAGAGTGTGCCCTGCGTGATCCATCAGGTTGTGTCTGACCCAGATGGGAGGTATGTGGCGCTTGTCCTACATGTATTCCATAGGCAAATAGTAGTGGCGAATGTATATGTGCCTCCCCCATTTCACTCAAAGGTGTTATATGAATTACTGACCAAGCTTGCACCATATGGCCATCTCCTGACTATATGGCTGGGGGATTTCAATGCTGTTCTTGATGCGGCTTTGGACTCCTCCAATCCGGGCAGGGGGGACTCTGCCAGACTAGTTGGCTGGAGCACTGTGGCGGGTTTGATGGAGTTGTGGCGCTGGCAGCATCCGTTAGACAAATGCTACTCGCACATATCGACCACCCACAGGTCTTCAGCCAGAATTGACCTGGCCTTTGGAAATAATGTGTTGTTGCCTTATGTGTCTGCGATCTCATATTTGACAGGGGGGGGGTTGACTGATCACAATCCTCTGGCGGTTACCCTAACCTTTGGGAAGGAGAAGAGGAGGTGTGGTTGGCGGGTCTCCCTGGGTTGGATACAGAATGAAGGGGTCTCTGCCAAAGTGGGTAAAGCTATGCAATCCTACTGGACATCTAATGAAGGCACGGCTGATCCGGGGATAGTATGGGACGCCTTCAAAGCGGTAGCGCGGGGCGAGTACATATCAGCCATTAAAGTTGCACGGACGTCTGATAGAGAGGAGGCCGAGGAGTTGGCACTCCGGGAAAGGCAGGAGGCAAAGGCGCATGCGGACTCCCCAACTGGGCAGTTGTATGGGGCCTTGATGGAGGCTAGGCGAGTTTTGTCTCTACATTTTACCGGACAAGCCAGGGTGGAGTTGACAAGGAATGCCCAGACAGTGTTCGCGGAGGGAGAAAAAAAAGGGAAACTTTTGTCGATGCTGGTGGCGGATCGCCCTCCCCCTAAATGTATTCCCGTGGTTCGGGACGGGCGGGGGAACTTGGTAACTGATCCTGAACAGATTATGCAAGAATTTGTGTCTTATTATTTTAAGCTGTACTCTCCCATCCCTTCCTATGATCCTGTGGCCTTGGGGGCCCTGCTGGAGACCCTCCCGATTCCGCAATTTTCCAATGAAGACAGAGATCTTCTGGATGCCAAAATAACACTTAAAGAAATTCAAGGGGCAATATTTACATTCCCCCCCTAATAAAGCCCGGGTCCGGATGGTTTTCCAGCGGAGTTCTACAGGGCCAATGTGGAATTATTAGCTCCCAGACTCAATTTCCTTTTGGACTATTGTCATGACCATGATACTCTCCCACATTCCATGTTAGAGGCCTATATGGTCCTTCTTCTGAAACCAGGCAAAGATCCTACGGAGAGTGCGTCTTATAGACCGATAGTGCTGCTAAACATGGATCTTAAAATACTGACCACTAGGCTGGCTACTGTACTGCCCACGGTAGTTAATATTGATCAAACAGGATTTATGCCGGGTAAGTCTACCGACACAAGTTTAAGGCGTTTATTTACACACTTACAGCGGCGGATGCGTCGAGGGTGGTGGTCTCGATAGATTTTGAGAAGGCCTTCGACTCTGTGGACTGGTTATACATGTCCACGGTGTTGAAGGCCCTGGGTTTTGACCCTCAGTTTAGAAAATGGGTGTCTATGTTATACCGGTGTCCGAAGGCGGCTATCAGGGTGGGCTCCTCACTTTCAGATTTTTTGAGGTTGGTAGGGGGGCCCGACAGGGTTGTCCCTTGTCCCCGTTTTTGTTCGCCCTGGCTCTGGAGCCACTGGCGATAGCCCTGCGCACTTCTTCCGAGATTAATCCCATTACAGTGGGTACTATCCACGAGACCTTAGCGCTTTATGCAGACGATATGCTGCTTTTTTTTAATGACCCGGGGGCGTCGCTGAGGGTGGCATTACAAGTTATCGACCACTTCACTAATTTCTCTGGGCTCAGGGTGAACTGGAGTAAATCCTCTATCTTGCCAATAGACCCGGGGACCAAGGGGAGGGCGGATCCCGCGCTACCGCTGCAATGGGTCGAGTCTATGAAATATCTAGGTGTTCAAATTACAGCTAATGTCCGGAACTATATGTCTCTGAACTTATTTCCTCTGCTTCAGTTACTTAAGAAAAAGGTTCAGGCCTGGGCTAAATTACCGTTGTCCCTTGCTGGGAGAATTAGTCTTCTAAAGATTTCTCCCGATTATTTTGTATTTCCTCAGACATGCTCCTGTGTGGGTCCCGAAGTCTTACTTTAAGAGAATTAATAGCATTATCACGTCTTACATTTGGGCCCCCGGGTCCCTGAGGGTAAGCATTGGAACGCTGCAGGAACCAACTGACCAGGGAGGATTGGCGCTGCCCAACTGTCACAAATACTATATAGCTGGCCAGCTGGTGTTCGAACATAGATGGCTGACGACTGATGAGGGGGATGCGGCGACCGTGCTGGAGGCTGCTCAGCTGGGCTCCTTGGAGAGTCTCAGGTTCGCCCTGTTTAGAGGTCTCCAGTCGGATTTGCCCTTAACGGAAATTATGAAGGCCACCATTAAGGCATGGGGGATAGCTGTCAAGTTGGCATGCCCGTCTTTTCGGGGGGTGACACCATCGACCCCTTTGTGGATGAACCCCACATTGCCCCACTTCTATAATTTACCGGATCCTATGGGTGACAAAAGGTATTAAGACGGTACAGGACATAACCACTTTTGGGGAACTGCTTACGTTCCCTCAATTGCAGGCGAGACACGACCTCCTCAACAGGTACTTGTTTAGATATTTGCAGATCCGGCATGCTTTTCAGGCTCAGTTTCATGTGATGAGAGCGGAGTCCGTGCCCTCCTCGCTCGAGACTCTGTTAAGGAGGAAGAGTCTGGTCAAGCCTCTCTCGCTCACGTACAAAGCAATGTTTAGTGATTGCTAAATGCAGGTATAGATGGGCGATGGAGGTCCCGGAGGTAAGGGGGGAGGACTGGGACTCTCTGTGGATCCAACCGTTTAGACACTTGGTGTCCGCACGAGACGGGCTAATCCAGTTCAAGTTCCTGCACAGGAGCTATTATACCCCGGCCAGACTACACAAGATCTACCTGACCGTATCTGCGGAGTGCTGGCGGTGTACTCACGCACCCACAGATGCGGATCACATTTTCTGGGGATGCCCACAGGTACAGGAATTTTGGGAGGAGGTAGTTTCTTGTATATCTGATCTAATTCAGGTACCAGTCCCCTTAACAATACGTGTGTGCCTGCTAGGGTTGGTGGAGGAGGTGGTCCCGTCACGTGCTATGCACACAATGTTGAATGTGTTATTTTATGGCAGGAAAGCCATATTGCTGCACTGGAAGAAGGTCAGGGTTCCGAATATTTCCATCTGGAAGGGGTTGGTTAACTCGATGCTGCCATATTACAAGGCCACTTATGAAGCTAGGGGGTGCATGAAGAAGTTTGATAAGGTATGGCACACATGGTTTAATTCTGAATCAACAGTGGGGTGAACTGGACTGAACTGGACTGAACTGAATCCGTTAGAAGGTCGAGCTATGACCGGGGGGGGGGCGGGAGGTGGGTTGGAGGGTTGGGGGGTAGATAGTTGTACCATGTTAGCAAGTTCAGCGGCCGACTGGCTGGGATGGATGCCTCCAGTTGAGGCGTTCACTGTTTGTATTGTATTCTTTATGTGAAAATAATAAACAGAATTAAAAAACACAAAAGACTGTAGCTCTGATTGGAGACATGAACTGTTACCTGTGTGCTGCTGAACTGTGAGCTGTACCTGTGTGCACATCTGTGTGACAAGACAAGTCTGTCTGGTCTTATGTTTTTTTTTTGCTATTTTGCTGAATAAAGCCACTTTTGTTTTACTGGACTGCCTCTGAGCCAGCTCCCGACCCCTCTGATCCCCTACAATTGGTGGAGAATGTGGGCAATTTGAGGGGTCCAGTCTAATCCCATGTCCTGGGTTAAAGCTGCACAGACAGTGAAATCTTCTGAACAAGCCATGGAGGATGTGGTTAAGCAGCTGGTACTGGCTAATACACAAGTGCAGGCCCGCCATCAGGAGGCACAGGCTCGGCAGGAGCAGATCCTGGTGCAGACAGTCACTGTACAACAGGAAACAAATCACTTACTGAGTGAACAGATAGCGGGATTACAAAAGGCGGTGACCCAGCTGGCTGAAATGATGAAAGGTGACCCAGCTGTAAAGAGTGACCCCCGGAAGGCAGTGCAGCAGACCCTGCAAAAGATGATGGCCTTAGACTACGTGGAAGCATACCTAGCTGTGTTTGAGCGGGTTGCAGCAAGGGAGGGTCTGCCTGATAAAGACTGGGCACATGTACTGGCTCCTTTTCTGACCACAGACCCCCAGCAAGCGTACTGTGACTTGACCCCTGAATCATCACGCGATTATAAGCTCCTGAAAGCAGAAATCCTAGCAAAGCTGGGAGTGACTGCCGCTTTAAGGGTGAACCGAGTCCATGGCTGGCACTTTGACAAGGCTAAGCCTGCCCGTGTGCAGCTCTACCACCTGATGCACTTGTTCCCAGATTGGCTGAAACCGGAGGAAAAGACACCCACTCAGATTGTGGAAAGAGTCACACTCGATCATTTCCTGCATGGACTACCCAGGGAGCTCCACCGATGGGTGGCTTAGTCCGAGCCTCAGTCCCTGGATGAAATGGCTACAGCTGTTGAGTGCTACAGTTGGGCGGAAAAGTTCCAGGAGAGTCCTTCTGTCACAAGAAAGCTGGCCCATTTCAAAGAAGTGCGTTCCAGCACCAGTGTGCCTCCCGGTGATCGCATAGTGGCTGCTTGGAGGGATAATACAACTACCAAGAGCACCACAGGACCTAAGCTTCCAGGGAACCGACAGGGGGAACCCCCGTGAGGTTCGCTGTTGGTCCTGCCATCAACTGGGTCATCTGGCGGCCCAGTGCCCAAGTCGGGAAGAACCAATGGAGTGTGACATGGGTTGCTGTCTCTCCATGTATATCCATGCATTATGTGCTGAAACCAATCTAAATCTGCATGAATGTGTGGTGTGGGTCAATGAACAGAAGGTGGTAGCACTCCTTGACTCTGGGAGTGTCGTTACCCTGCTCTGATCGGAAAGGTTGCCAAGAAAGCTGGTACCAAGGGAACAGGTTGGAGTAATCTGTGTGCATGGTGATGTTAAAAACTATCCGGTGGCCTGTGTGACCCTGTGTACACCAGCAGGAATGGCTACACTAAAAGTGGGGGTGGTCCCGGGACTACCTCATTATTTACTGATCGGGCGAGACTGCCCCATGTTTTGGGACTTGTATGAGCAAAAGCTCAAAGGTTCGGGGGTTTCCCCGAAAGCAAGAACCCATAGAGGTGGTGAATAATACTGTGTTGTAGGAGGTTGTTACTAAGGATCAGTACTAGGGTGCTGAACCTGCAGGAAGTGAGCCCGGTCCCCTGGAGGTGTTTGCAGGATTGGAAGTGGAAAGTACCTTCTCTGAGCCAGACATGTCAGATCTCAGGAATATTTCCTTAGTGCTCAGATGAGGGACCCCACTTTGATCCCCGCCAGGGAACAGGCCACTGTCTTACACGGTGAACCACAGCACCCTGGGGCAGACGTGAAGTTCCCCCATTTTGCTGTGAATCATGACTTGTTCTACCGAGTAACTAAGGTCAATCAAGAAGTGTTGGAACAACTGGTGGTACCCAAACCTTTTAGGTCTAGGGTGTTGCATTTGGCTCATAGTCATGTACTTGGGGGTCACCTTGAAGCGGCTAAAACTCAGGAACGGGTTTTACAGCGTTTTTTGGCCCGGGGTATATAGAGAAATTAAGGACTACTGTGAGTCCTGTCCTACCTGTCAAAGAACTGTTCCAATACCCCATTTTTGCAGTCTGCTGGTACTGCTTCCAATTATCGAGGTTCCCTTTGATCGCATAGCCATGGACTTGGTGGGCCCCTTACCTAAGTCAGCTAGGGGACACCAATACATTTTAGTTGTCCTCGACTATGCCACCAGGTATCCGCAAGCGGTCCCTTTAAGAAATTGCTCATCCAAGGTCATCGCACGGGAATTGTTTCAGATGTTCATGAGAACAGGGCTCCCATCCGAGATCTTGACAGACCAAGGTACCCTGTTCATGTCAAAATTGATGAAGGAACTCTGTAACCTGTTTAAGATTAAACACTTGCGGACTTCAGTGTATCACCCACAAACTGATGGGTTAGTGGAGCGGTTAAACAAAACCTTAAAGGGAATGCTAAAGAAAGCAGTTGAGGGGGATGGTCAGGATTGGGATTGCTTGTTGCCTCCCTTGTTGTTTGCCATAAGAGAGGTACCCCAGGTCTCCATGGGGTTCTCTCCCTTTGAGCTGGTTTATGGGAGACACCTTCGTGGACTACTGGATATAATGAGAGACGTGGAAACAAGAAGCTTCCCCGTATCAGAGTGTGGTAGAACACGTGTCTCAAATGCAGGACCGAATAACAAAAGTTATGCCCATAGTACGGGAACATTTGCAGGCTGCGCAAAACGCCCAGAGTCATGTATACAACTGATCTGCCAAGATTAGAGAGTTTAAACCTGGGGATCGGGTGCTGGTCTTAGTGCCTACCGTTGAGAGTAAGTTTCTCGCCAAGTGTCAAGGACCCTTTGAGATAGTTGAGAGGGTGGGCAAGGTCAACTATGAAGTCCATCAGCCCACCAAACGTAATCCATACCAGATTTACCACATCAACTTGATCAAACCATGGAAAGATAGACAGGTTTTGACAGTCAGTCTGAAAGTCCCGGAAGACCCTGATGCTCAGATTAAGAGGGTAGGGATTGCAGAGGCTCTCTCCCCTTCTCAAAAACAGGAGGAATCAAGACAATTTTTCAAACCTTTCGGGCCTAACCTCAATGATTGAACATCATTACAGACCCTGGCGTTCACGTAAACCTCAAACCCTACCGCATACCCGAAGCTCGCCGGAATATTGTCTCGGCCAAGCTTAAGAGTATGTTGGACCTTGGGGTCATTGAGGAGTCTTCAAGTAGCTAGTCCAGCCCTATAGTCCTTGTACCCAAGCCAAATGGAACCTGGCGGTTCTGTAATGACTTTCGCAAGTTAAATGAAGTGTCCAAGCCAGACACGTATCCCATGCCCCGGGTCGGTTAGTTAGTCGAGAAATTAGGACCGGCCCGGTACATCATCACTCTTTTTTTTTTAAGTTATTTTTATTGAATTTCAAAGTAAACACAGAATAAAACATAACAGCCTAATTGGGCATATCCAGGCTGGTTACTTCTATACAACTACTGAGAGAAAAATCAAAAAAACTAAAAAATATATATATCCATCTGAAATGCATGTATGCCTAACAAGACCACTATATGCTCAACCACCAATTCAGACCATGCAAAGCAAACCTCCAATTCTGCACATATCCTACAACTTCCTTTGATTGCTCATGGGATAAAATTGTACAATACACTTTCATATGCGTACTCTCCCTCTTCCCCATAGATCATTGACATGAGAGCCCAGGGATGTTAATACAGTCAGGGATGCCACCCACTTCCTTCCCAGTGCTTAATAGAATGGTACTAATCATCATCCAAATCTGCATTAGTGTACTGAGATTCCGTCCAAATATCCCATATTTTGTGAAATGTATTGCCACAGCCACGTGACAGGTAAGTAGCTTTATACAGTGGTAGAGCCGTATTCCCTAACCTCTTCCAGAAATTTATTTAGGGTGCGACCGAGGCCTTCCATTTTAGTACTATAGATTTACGGGCATAATATAGTAATAGTCCTAGCAGTATTCTAATTGCCCGGCGTAGGGGCCAGTGGTTTGACTAGTCCCAGCAGACATACCTCTACAGAAAATCGCACAGGAATGTTGGTTACTGTCAGAATAAATTTGGTCATCCCCACCCAAAAAATTTCAATCTGAGGACAGCTCCAAAACATATGAGTGAAATCCGCTGAGTGTGAGTTGCATCTCCACCAAAAGGCTGAAACAGATGGAAAGATTCTGTGTAAACACCTTATGTACTATTTTAAATTGCGCTAACTTATCTCTAGCCGATACTTGCTGTGAAAATGGGTACTCCCACATTTCTTCCCAGTCTTCTGTGTCCAGTGTAGGGAAATATACTTCCCACTTTGCCATAAGGTTTTCTAGTCCTGTGTGGACATTAGGGAGTAATGCTTTATATATGTTGGATAAGGGCTTAGATAAATTTTCATCTCTGAGCAAAGTCTCCAAACTCGTGGTATAAAAGGCTACGGGAGCATTTTTAAACTGCGTCTTAAAAGCGTGACTAAGTTGCAAGAATCTAAATAGGTGTGAATTAGGTAAATGATATTGATGTTTCAACTTGTCGAAAGTCTGTATTTTGCCCTTAAAACAGATCTGATTAATATATTTGATGCCCCTACCTGCCCACACACCAGGGTCGGGAATGGTTCCAAATTCTGATAAATTTGGGTTAAACCAAAGAGGGTTATACGGGGAAATGTGTCCCGAGGGTATGGGGCATATTAAACTAGCCACTAACCAGCCCTTATGACCGCTCTCATTGCTGAGGTAAGCGGGAAAGGAGCTCTAGGACCTCGGTAAAGTAGGTTCCGTTTCCGTAACGCCTCATATGACCCCAAACATGCTGCTTCCAGGACCACCGCCGTGTTGGACTCATCCGAGACCAACCAGTTGTGGGCGTGGGATAACAGTACCGCCAAGAAATAGGAGTGGAGGTCCGGGCAAGCCAAACCTCCCTCTCTCCAAGGCCTCTGCAGCACCGTCAGCTTAAAACTCGGTTGACCGGATCCCCAGAGAAAAGACACTAAGATGGAAAAAACTCTTTTTGAGATCCAGACTGGTGCATGTCTGAGAACATAGAGGAAGGCAGGCAGAAGCTTCATCTTAAATAAATTGATCCTCCCGATCAAGGAGAGAGGGAGATGTGCCCATGCCTTCAGTCTGGTCCTCATCCTATGCACCAGAGGCTCCAAGTTGAAGGCATGATAATCAGAGGTAGAAGTGGAGATGTGAATATCCAGATATTTGATTTTGTCTGTCCACAGTAATGGCACGTTGGGATCTGCTACTTTTTTTGCCGCTCTATCTATCGCCATAATTTGGGATTTATCCCAGTTTACCTTGAGTCCCGAACAGCTATTAAAATTGGAAAGAATGGTCAACGTCTCTCTAAGGGACTGGGCAGGGTCACTCAAGAAAAGATAAGATCGTCTGCATATAAAGCGACTTTCTCATGTATGGATCCCACCTGTATCCCGCCAACCCCATCCGCCTGTCTGAAGGCCGAGGCAAGTGGCTTCATCACCAGGGCAAAAAGAGCCGGTGAAAGTGGACAACCTTGCCTCGTACCTCTATTAACGGCAAAGGGTGCTGACAGAGCACCACCAAGCTTAATCTGTGCCGTTGGTTCCTTATATAAAATAGTGATCCATTTTCAAAATTCTTCTCCAAAACCCATGACCTCCAGGACTGAGGACATAAAAGGCCAAGTTACAGAATCGAACGCCTTTTCGATGTCTAATGTAACAAATACCCTTGTGGAGGACTCAGTGGGAGGTAGTTGAAGATGGGTAAATACTCTAGGTTTATATCTGTGGATTTCCCTGGCATGAAACCAGGCTGGTCTATATTAATCAGGGATGGTAGAACCGTCCGCAGTCTGATCGCTAGTATTTTTGTCAAGATCTTGAGGTCATAATTTATCAGAGAGATCGGTCTGTAAGAAGTGCAGAGGGATACATCCTTGCCGGGGATAAGAACTATGTGTGCCTGATACATGGAAGGGGGTAATGTCATCTGTTTATTACTGTTTATTACTGTCAGAGAAGACTTTTAACAATTTTGGTGCAATTAAGGACGCGTACATTCTGTACCACTCACCAGGTAGACCATCAGGTCCTGGTGTTTTTCCAGTAGGAAATGAACAAATCGCTTCTTCTATTTTCTCCATGGTAAAATCTTTGTCCAGAAATGCAATATCCTCCTGCGAAAGAGTGAGTAGATGTAGGGAATGCAAAAACTCCCTACGCCTGTCCTCAGGCCAACCAGGTACTGCACTATATAGGTTTTCATAGAAGGATCTGAATTCATTTAGAATCAGTTCGGGAGTAGATATCAGTTGACCATCCAACCCACAAATTTCTGATACCACCATCTGCAACTTTGAATCTGCCACTAAATTCGCTAAGAGTTTGCCATTTTTGTCTCTAGACTCAAAGATCCTCCCCGCCAGAATTTTTAAGTCTAAATGTGTGGCCGCAGCAAGATGTAGAGACAACGCTTTTTTTGCCTCAGCTAGCTGGCTGTAGTGGTCCAGAGTTGGTGAGCCAGAAAAAGCCTCAGCCGCCCTGGCCTCTCCCTCCTCAAGCGTCTGTACCTGGCAGGACATCTTGGAGCGGACCGCTTTAATAGCCGAGATGTATTCGCCTCTGGTATTGGCCTTAAAGGCATCCCAGATTATCTGCGCTGTGGTGGAGTCCTCATTAATCTCCCAGTATTGTTGTAATTTAGGAGAGACCTCCTCCCCCACCCTCGAGTCCTGCAACCATTTGGGTGCTAAACGCCAACAGTCTTGTCCCCTGGTGTCCGACTACCCCAAGGTGAGCTCCATGGGTGCATGATCAGAGAGGCCCGCAGGTAAGTATGAGACCCCCCTCACCACTGCTAGGGCACCGGTGTTGCCAAAGACCAGGTCGATCCTGGAGCCTGATTTATGAGTGGAGGAGTGAAAGGAATAAGCCCTAGTGGTTTGATGCTTCCATCTCCAGATCTCAGTGTAATTAAATGTTGGCGCCCATTGAAGCAGATCTGATGAGTACACCCTATTTGTGTTGGACGAATCCAGGGACGGGTCCAGAATAGAATTAAAGTCACCAGCTATGTATAATCTGGAGAATTGTAATGGAGCCAAAAGTTCAGACAGCTTATAGAGAATCTGTTGATTAAAGGGAGGAGGCACATATATATTCACTAAAGCATAGACCACCCCTCTGATCTCTAAAAGTAGGAATATGAATCGGCCCCCCTGGTCAGTGTGGAGGTGTATAATCTTGTATGCAAGGGATTTATTCAATAAAATGGCCACTCCCCTCGCATAACAAGAAAACGTTGAGTGAATGATTGCCCCACCCAGGGTCTGCGCAACACCAGGATCTTATTCCCCAGGAGATGAGTCTCCTGCAGAAACAAGATATGGGGCCTATGATTGTTCAAATATTTAAACATTAGCGCCCTTTTTAACCTTGTCATTAAGGCCCCGGACATTCCATGATACCAGTTTTAACTCCATGCATGCAGTAACAATATATAGCATACTGATACCTATATGTGGGGGGTCAGCCCCTACAGGTCCAAGGGAGAGAGCCAAAATAAGAAAAAAAAATTCAGCGGGTATGGTGTGCATTGATAGAAAATACAAAATGTAGGCATTGGTCAGTGGATACAGAGCATACAGTGGATATAGATAAAAAAAGAAAAACAACCTGTGAACTCCCTACTGACCATGAATACCCTTTAAAGAGAAAAAAAAGAAAAACAATAACAATAACTATGGTCAGTTTAATACCCAAAACCTGAACTCAAACACTTAAGTCTTCAGACTCCTTAAAACAAAAAGTTCCAAAGTTGCAGCAACTCTATGCCGCTGACGCTTCTTCAATAGGCAGACTAAACTGGGAACTGATGTGAGGGGAAAGGTCCGATATGTCCATAAGTTATATCTCACCGGGGAGCTCCGACTTAGAAGAATGTGTAAGAAATGTAAATCAAGACTAGAGCTAGCAGGATCTCAAGTGAGCAATATTTCTGAGGGAAAAAAAATAAAAAATGATATAGACAATCACAATCAGGGGAAAGTCAATTCGCCATCATCCGGGATTTAAAGGACTCCCACCCGGGTAAATTCTGCTCGATGGGCTCCAGATATAACTAGCAACAGCAACTGATGATGAGAGCCAAGGAGCTAAACATACAGGATAATAATCGGGCTGGCAACAAACCCCCCAACCTGGATCCGGATGAAAGCTGGATTCACTATGATAGCGACTTGGAATGGGGATAACACTTATATTTAACGTAGGTTGTTCAGCCAGTCGTTTGCGTCATCCGGAAAATCAAAGAACCTCACCGCGCCATTATGAGGGACCCGAAGATGGCTAGGGTATAACATACTGTATTTTATATCCTTTTCACGTAGGCGCTTGCGGACATCATTAAAGGACTTCCTCTTGCGCTGTAGGTCTGCCGAAAAATCCGGAAACAGAAGGATTGAGGAGTTGCCATATGGAAGTGAAGGGTGTTTACGAGCTGCGGAAAGGATCCTGTCACGGTCCCTGAAGTTCAGGAAGCGGACCGAAAAGGGTCGGGGATTTGCGCCAGGGATAGTGCGTCCCGTGGGTACTCGGTGGGCTCGCTCAACGACATGGTCAGGGAGATATCAATGAGGTCCAGAAGTTTTTTGAAGAATTCTTCCACAAACTCCGCTGGTCGGTCCTTTTCCTCCCCCTCCGGGAGACCCAAGACCCGTACATTGTTGCGTCTTGCTCTATTTTCCACGTCGTCAGATTTAGCGACTTGCATTTGTACCCTGTGTTGCAAGTCCGCAATAGTGTTGGTGTGAGTAGCTGTACGATCTTCATTGGCAGAGATTCTAGATTCTGATTCAGTCAGCCTACCCCTGATCTTATCCAGGTTGTTTCTAATGAGATTGCATTCCTCAGCAAGGTGGTCAATTGTCACCAGCATAGAGGTTTTACTTTGTTCAATATCGGCCAGGATGACTGCGGTGCTGTCTTGGGAGGGTGGGGTAGACAGAGTCGCACTCGGAGATGCTTCAGACTCCATTTCTAATTCCGCCAGCAGTGACTGTAGTCTCCCTATGAGGGAAGGGTCTGCTTGCATAGCCGGCACAGGGGTCGAGTGACCCGGCACGGATGAGCTCTTAGACCGGTGCTTAAGGCCCATGAAGGGATGAAGGGGAGCAATTGACCACAGCCTCCTCCCACCCACAGGTAGCGATCTTCCAGAAAAGGGAGCCCGCAGAGGGCACTATACCAAAGGGCCCAGGGAGCCGGATGGATGGATGTTGGGGGTGAGATGATGCTAAACTCCAGGAACTCCCAGCCCTCCCACACTGGCAGCCCACAACCGATGCTCTGATAATATCCAGCGGGCAGGTGAGGGAGTGACAGGGCATCAATGTATACAGTCTCAGTCCAGAGGCCGGCCATGGTGCTCCCTCGCCGACCGGCCTGCAGGAAAATGTGGTGGGCGGCAGGCTGCACTAGGCTGCTCTAGGCCGCAGCCATGCCGGACCGTGGCAGCCCCACAGACCGGCGTCCTCACTTAATTTACAGTCAGGGGGGGTGTGGGAGGCCTCCGCTCAGCAGCAGTGTCCGCGCTCCCGATTTGCAGCCGATCGCAGTGCTCCTCCGTTGGCCAGCTGTGTAGGAAAGTCCGGTCGGCGGCAGGCTGCACCAGGCCGCACTAGACTGGACCAGGCCCCGGCCTCACCAGGCAAAAATGACGGTCCCCCCGGCGCCCAGGGAGGCTGATGTCAGGATGTCAGGATAATAGAGGCCCCCCTTACCTTGCCAGCCGTCCACAAAGGGTCCCTCCAGCCAGGTACAGGCCAGAAAGATGGCAGTGGTCACAGGCGTGGAGAGGCAGTCTTCCCCCGGCCACCCACGGGCCCGATCTCTTCAATGACTGCACAGGCTGGAGCAGATGAGGAGCTATGTTCCCCTGACAGGTATGTTTCCCCGTTTTTTCCCCGGTAATAGAATGGATTGCAAGGATTGCAAAAAGGACGGCCAGAGCTCCTCACTGGCACGTCTGGCTTCTCTTACATCCAGACACGCCCCCCCTACATCACCACTCTTGACTTGACCAAGGGATACTGGAAGATCCCGCTTCTCCCTGAGGCTAAAGAAAAAACTGCATTTGCCACACCCAAAGGCTTATGGCAGTATGTCCAAATGCCATTTGGGTTACATGAGGCCCCAGCCACTTTCCAGAGGGCCATGGACTTCGTCCTGAGACCTCATAAGGAATTCTCAGGAGCCTATCTTGATGATATTGTCATCTTTAGTCAGGACTGGGAGAGTCACTTACTGAAGGTCCAGTTGGTCTTGGATGCCCTCCTAAGGGCGGGGTTCACAGTGAACCCGGAAAAGAGCAAGGTTGGGTTGGAGGAGGCCCACTACCTGGGGTATGTTGTAGGCAGGGGTGTGATTAAACCCCAACTAAACAAGGTGGGGGCTATTCAGAAATAGCCCCGTCCACTCACAAAGAAACAAGTGCGTTCTTTCCTTGGCATTGTGGGCTATTATAGAAGGTTTGTCCCCAACTTTGCCAGTTTAGCAGCACCTCTGACTGATCTCACCAAGGGAAAGATCGCAACTGTTGTTCAGTGGAGAGCAGAAGCAGCATTCTGCCGGTTGAAGCAAGCTTTGTGCTAGGAACCAGTGTTGGTAGCTCCCGACTTCCAAAAAGAGTTCCTGGTACAAACAGATGCCTCAAAATTGGGGCTGGGTGCAGTACTGTCCCAGATGATTGGGTTGGATGAGCACCCTATTGCGTACTTGACCCGGAAGCTCACGCCAGCTGAGAGGAATTATTCCATTGTGGAAAGGGAATGTCACACAATAAAATGGGCTTTGGAGACACTCCGCTACTACTTGTTGGGCCGACCCTTCAAGTTAGTTTCAGATCATGCGCCCCTTAAGTGGATGGCCCAAAATAAAGATAAAAACTCCAGAATCACCCGGTGGTTCCTTGCTCTACAGGACTTCAGATTTGTAGTGGTATATAGACCGGGAAAGGTACATCAGAATGCGGATGCCCTTTCCTGGGTCTACTGCCACTGGATTTGTGGTGTCCAGACCCCTGGCCTGGAACAGAGGGGGGGATATGTAGAGGGTCAGCCTGGGGCAGAATAAGAGGGGGTTAATCGAAGAAGGCAGGTACTTCCCCTTGAGACCTGCTTATTATCAGGTGTGCTAAAAGTGTCAGTGTGGAGATGCTTTTCATGTGATAACACTAAAGAAATTACACTTTGCTACAATGTAAAGTAGTGAGTGTATAGCTTGTATAACAGTGTAAATTTGTTATCCCCTCAAAATAACTCAACACACACCCATTAATGTCAAAACCACTGGCAACAAAAATGAGTACACCCCTAAGTGAAAATGTCCAAATTGGGCCCAAAGTGTCAATATTTTGTGTGGATACCATTGTTTTCCAGCACTGCTTTAACCCTCTTGGGCATGGAGTTCACCAGAGATTCACAGGTTGCCACTGGAGTTCTCTTCCACTCCATAGCAACATCAAAGAGCTGGTGGATGTTACAGACCTTGTGCTCCTATGCCTTCTGTTTGAGGATGCCCCAGAGATGCTCAATAGGGTTTAGGTCTGGAGTCATGCTTGGCTAGTCCATCACCTTTACCCTCATATTCTTTAGCAAGGCAATGGTCATCTTGGAGGTGCGTTTGGGATCGTTATCATGTTGGAATGCGCACCAAAATTCAGACCGTCACAAGCAAGCTATGCGTGCTCAGAAAACATCAGATACTCTGCAAAAGATTTTTTGTCAAAGTCAACACAGAGGAAGAAGACAAAGTCCTTGCTGCTGAAATCAGCCTAATCTACCATGGGGTTACACATCACCACAGCTATTTGTCTCAGGTGAGAAAATTATTTGATTTTTATAATGCTACATTTTCCTAGTAGTTTAGTTTAATTCACATAAATTGTGTTCTTCCATCAATACAGTTAATGTATTTTAAGGCTCGGTTCACACAGGGGCGACTTGTCCAGGCGCACTCCCTTCTGTACTATGGAACCGTTCTAATAGGAGCGACCCAAGTCGCTCCGACTTAGAAAAAAGGTTGCTGTACTACTTTTGGGGCGACTTGCATTGACTTCTATACAGAAGTCGTTTTGTAAGTCGCCGCTGAAGTCGTTTGCAGGACGCGTCTGTAAGTTGCGCTGCAAGTCGTGCCGCCCGTGTGTGAACCGAGCCTTACTAATTATTTATGGCATGTATTTGAATAAAATAATAATTTTTTTTTAAATGTTTGCCCCCCTTCAAAGAAGTAGTAAACTTTAAAAATGGTGCATGTTTAGGAGATTCTCATTTTACCTACAGGTAAATTATACAGCTTTATTATAAGCTTACCTGTAAGTAAAAAAAACAAATTCAGGAGTTTCCTGACGCTTTTATAGTAACATTATAAGGTATGTTTGCCTACCCCCTGTAATAGTAGCATTATAAGGTATGTTTGCCTACCCCCTGTAATAGTAGAATTATAAGGTATGTTTGCCCCCCTTTAATAGTAACATTATGTATTTACTTGGAATATAAAGGTATTATGATCCATAATAATTTCGATTACACTATAACATATACTTGTTTTTTGTTTTTTTATATAATATTTATTTTAGGACTGTGGGAATAAACTTTATTCTAAAGTTTTTCCAGACTCTCAGATTGCCAGGAAAATACACTGTGGAAGAACAAAGTGTGAAGCTATTGTCCAAAATGTTTTATCCCCTTCTTCAGTTGAAGCCATAGTAAAGCAGATACAAGGTAGAAAACCTTTTTCAGTTTCTCTTGATGCTTCGAACAAAGGTAACTCAAAATATTTTACACTTGCGGTGACCTATTTCACCAAGGATAAGGGAGTTCAGAAGAAAATTCTGGGGGGGCGTGACCGGATGTGATCGCGGCAGCAAGCTTTTCTACACAGGTCCGCTCATCCTGCTACTATCCGTGATTTTGGAGCGCAGCCGGCCGGGAATACAAGGCACCATAGTCCGGGGGAAAGTGTACTGGCTCCGGAGATGCGTTCATCGGCATCTAAACAGCAGCGCAGGGCCCAGAAAGAGCAACGCCGCACTCGCTCCTCACAGGACACGGCCGGAAGTCCCGCCCCCGCCATCTTGTCTTCACAGAGGGCAGAGCAGTGTGTAGCGTGGCCGTGGGACGGGATGGAGCATTCTGCTCCTGCAGCGGAATTGGGAGCAGAAGGTGAGGGGCTTGAGGACCATCCTGTAGCGGTGGATGCTGAGGCGATCACGAGACCTATACTGGAAGCCATTAATGTCAGTAAGTCTGAGCTGATGGGGCGAATCGATCATTTGTCCTCTGAATGCACACTGATACGCCATGACCTAGACAAGATCCGGGGCAGACTTACTACAGTGGAGGACAGGGTGTCTGGAGTTGAAGATGCCACACATTCACAGGCAGCCCAGGTAGCTGAACTCCGTGACATGGTGCGGAACCTCCAACGCAGAGCGGATGGCGCCGAAGACCGTCAAAGGCGCAACAATGTAAGGGTGGTGGGCCTGGCAGAGGGATCAGAAGGGGACAAGCCGGTTGAGTTTGCTGAGGCTTTGTTCAAAAAATTATTTTCCCTGGAAGATTTACCCCCCACTTATGTGGTCGAACGGGCGCACAGGGTCCCGACGGGCAGGCGGCCACCAGGGGCTTTCCCACGACCTTTTCTTGTCAGATTCCTGAACTACAGGGATAGAGACATGATCCTGGCCAAGTCTAGAAGAACACAAGAACTGTTGTATGAGAATTCCAAGTTAATGCTATTCCCTGACTTCTCTGCCGCCACACAACAACAACGCCGTTCCTTTACAGATGTCCGCAAGAGGCTACGCGCGAAGGAGATACCATACAGTATGCTATACCCGAGCAGGCTTCGAATCCAACACAAAGGCAGTGTGAAATTTTTTGACAACCCTGTGGAGGCCTGTGACTGGATGGACAAAGAACTGGCTTAAAGGCATGGGACGTTGGGCGCGGAGTTATTAATCAGCCACGGCTGTGGCGGAATATTGTGCCTGTTGCACACTTCTGTGAAAAGTTGTCCGACACGAGGACTGGCCCACTGATGCCTAGAGAGTTATTCAGCATCCTGTTGGTGGAGACGGAGCCATGAGTCGGGGGTCCTCCGGCAGAACACCCCCGCCGGCAGACAGTGGAATGGAACGCGACCCTCCCATTGCTCCGGAACATTTTTAGACGTACCTGCAACAAGGGTGGGTGAGGCTCGTGCTGCATCATACGGTACTCTGGGGTTGCTTGAAGGGGGGGTGGGTTTTCCCCGGAGGGGTCGGGGAGCCCACGGTCCCTTTACTCTTCACGTTTTTTTCCTATTTTTCCATCTGAGTTTCTACTTATGTTTACCCGAGGCTACTCATCCAATCATCCTTATGTTTTTGTCCCTTTGCCTTTGACTTTTTTTTTTTTTTCTCTTTTTTTTTTATTATTATTTTTCTTTTTTCCCTGATCTCAACCACTTGTATGGGACTATGTTGGCACGTATCTGTGCCCTGGTGCGTGCTGTGCTCCAATAGTATGCTCACTTCCTGGAGCTTAGGACCAAGGAAGACACGACGGAGGAGATGTTGCCAGACTTTCGATTACAGCGGTTGGACCTCACCGCAAGTTTTTGCTGGTTTCGTTATGGGGGGAAGCTTCATATCAGGACACTTTGGTTTGATTTTAAAACGGGTGCTGGTATAAGAGCAGGGGTGGGAATTCGGTTTGTCACGACTCAGAGTCTCGGGAAGGAGGTATGGTTCCTTAAGTTAAGGTTTTATGCCATGGTACCGGTGGTCCAGCATGTGGGAGTTTGGTCTGACTTGCACTGTACGAGTGTTATTCTGTTGTGGGATAATGGTGGATAGGTTGGATATTGTCTCTTGGAACGTCCGAGGCCTCAATCACAAATTTAAGAGGGCCTCGGTTTTCCAATATTTGAAACAATACAAACCCCATATAATACTTTTCCAAGAAACACATCTAGATGGAGCCAAAGTATTGACTATGCGGAAGCCGTGGATTCAGAAAGCTTTGCATTCCACATATTCCACTTACGCAAGGGGAGTGTCCATGCTTATTAGCAAGGCTATTGCCTGCACGGTACATCAAGTTATTACTGACCGGGGGGGACGATATGTGGCGGTGGTGCTGGAAGTGTACTACCAGAAGATATTGTTGGTCAATGTGCATATACCCCCCCCCATTCCAGGTTCAATTATTATATGATATGTTTGCCAGCTTGGCTGAATTTTTACATCTACCCATGGTGGTATTGGGGGATTTCAATGCTACACTGGATGCGGTATTGGATTCCTCCAACCCAAGTAGGGGAGGTTCAACCGAACTAAACAATTGGGCCATGGGGGTGGGACTGACGGAACTGTGGAGATGGAAGTGTCCGGTGGCCAGATGCTATTCTCACGTGTCCTCAGCCCATGGGTCAGCGGCGAGAATTGATCTGGCCTTTGGTAACGACAGGTTGCTGCACAGTGTGGAAAGGGTGGAATATTTGCCGGGGGGCATATCGGATCATAATCCTCTCTCCCTCACCCTGTCGTTTCCGACTGGATCCGGGAAGAGGGGATGGAGGTTGTCTGCCAGTTGGTTACAGAAGGAAGACGTGCTCTCCCAGCTTAACGCTGCTTTTCAACATTACTGGTCGGAGAACATGGACACCTCGGATCCACCTGTGGTGTGGGATGCCTTTAAGGCAGTTGCCAGGGGCGAATGTATATCAGCAATAAAAACAGCTCGGGTCAATGATAACGAGGAATTCCTCTGTTTGAAGCAGAAGGAGTGGGAGTGTGCGGAGGCTCATGCGGGGTCCCTGACGGGGACCACTCTTGAGCATCTCATGACGGCTAGGAGGAGTTTGTCGCTTCATATTAAAGAATTGACTAGCACTGAATGGACCACTACTGCCCACAGAGTGTTTGCTGAAGGAGACAAAAATGGAAAGCTCCTGGCCACATTGGTGGCTGATAGGCCGCCCCTGGTGCACATTCCTAAAATTAGAACTGCATCAGGTGCCTTGGTTTCTGACCCAACCTTAATAATGCAGGAGTTTGTGACCTTTTTCATGAAACTGTACCGGCCCATCCCTAGGTATGACCCTGGAGCTCTGGACTCCCTATTAGGGGGTCTGCCAATCCCACAACTGGCGGAAGACGATTGCTTGACCCTTGATTCCCCCATTACGCTTACGGAAATTCAAAAGGCAATTTTCTCGTTTCCACCCAATAAGGCCCCGGGACCGGATGGTTTTCCAATAGAATTTTATAAGGTAAATGTAGAGCTTTTGGCCCCGCGATTTAATTGGCTGCTACAGCACTGTCTTGATGTGACCTCACTGCCGCCCTCCATGATGGAGGCTTATATGCTTCTATTGTTGAAACCGGGGAAAGATCCTACTGAGTGTGCATCCTATCGTCCCATAGCTCTCCTAAACACGGATCTTAAAGAGGAAGTAAACCCCTTTAAACCACTTTGACCTACAGGTAAGCCTAGATTAAGGCTTACCTGTAGGTCCAAGCAATATCTCCTAAACCTATATGGTTTAGGAGATATTTGCCCGAAAATGGGCACCGCTGTCTACGGCGCATGCGCCGTAGACAGCGGCGCGCAGGCGCACTAAATGCGGCAAATCCAAGAATGGATTTGCCTAATTTGTCGACTCCCGTGCGCATGCGCGGGAGTGACGTCATCGCGGCTTCGCCGAATGGCAGAGGCGGAGCTGCGAGACGCGACTCCCGTGCGCATGCGCGGGAGTGACGTCATCGCGGCTTCGCCGCTGTCATTGGTCAGAGCTGCGAGACGCCACCAGCAAGATGGATGCGGCGGACTACAGGGATCAGCGGCGACTTCGCTGGCTCCTGTGTCAGGTAAGTGACACATAATGAGCTACTATGCGATGCATAGTAGTCCATTATGCTTTACCTTTGCAGGGAAAAAAAGAGGAAGTAAACCCATCAGGGTTTACTTCCTCTTTAAGGTCCTCACGAAAGTCCTAGCGACCAGACTTGCCAAGGTCATTCAGACGGTGGTGAACAGCGACCAGACAGGGTTCATGCCTGGCAAATCAACAGACACAAACATAAGGAGACTTTTTACCCATCTGCAGCTCCCGCCAACAGACTCTGACTGTAGAATTGTGGTGTCCATAGACATAGAAAAGCGTTTGATTCTATTGATTGGGAATATATGCTTAGAGTGCTAAAAGTCATGGGTTTTGGGCCACAGTTTTGTAAATGGGTGTCCATGTTGTACACGAATCCTAAGGTGGCTGTTAGAGTGGGAGCGAGGACCTCTGATTTTTTTGCGGTGGGCAGGGGCACGAGGCAAGGTTGCCCGTTGTCTCCCTTTTTATTTGCCCTGGCTATGGAGCCCCTGGCCATCGCACTCAGGTCGGCAGAGGGGATTCAGGCCATCAGGGTGGGGTCTATCAGGGAGACTTTAGCCCTCTATGCGGATGATATGCTTTTGTTCCTTAATGACCCGGAGGAGTCTTTGAAAGAGGCGCTGGCTGTCTTTGACAGATTCGCCGTCTATTCGGGTCTTAGAGTGAACTGGAAGAAGTCATCCATCCTGCCGGTGGATGAAAAGGCCAAAGCCAGGATGGATCCACACTTGCCACTTCAATGGGTGGATTCCATTAAATATTTGGGTGTAACGGTCACTCCCCGGGTGCGCGACTATTTCTCCTTGAACCTGCTTCCCTTGCTGGGTCTCCTTAAGCATAAAACGCAGGCCTGGGTTAGACTGCCCCTGTCCCTTGTGGGCAGAATCAGTTTACTTAAAATGAAGCTGCTTCCGGTAATCCTATATTATCTGAGACATGCCCCGGTCTGGATACCAATGTCCTTTTTCAAACAATTAGAGGGGATTATAAATACATTTCTCTGGTCGCCAAAGTCACCTCGGATCGGGTTGAAGGTCCTACAGGAACCAACAGATGGGGGTGGCTTGGCAGTTCCGGATTGGTTCAAATATTACCTAGCGGGCCAGATGGTGTTTGCACGCCGGTGGCTGCTGTCCGACGACGGTGACGCGGCGACGTTACTGGAAGCCGCGCACTTAGGTTCGTACGAAAGCTTACGCCTGGCGCTTTTTCGGGGAACTAATTCAGATTTGCCCATCACCGTAACCATGACGGCCACGATTAGGGCATGGGAAAAGGCACATACTTTGGCTGCCCCTAGTTATAAGGGAATATCTCCGTCCACACCTCTGTGGATGAATAGGAGGCTCCCCCATTTCTATGGGCTACCTGATCCAATGTTATGGGCGATTAGAGGCATAAAGACGCTCGGAGACATTACTAACCTAGGGGAATTGCAGTCTTTTTCGCAGCTACAAACTAGGCATGATCTGCCTAACTCGTATTTTTTCCGTTTTTTCCAACTCAGGCACGCATATCATGCTCAATTTGAGGAGTTGAAGGTGGCATCTCTGCCTTCGACGCTCGAATTATTGTTATTCCGGGAGGACCTATCAAAAACGCTCTCCGTAACTTATAAGGAGTTCTTTAAATGTTCGCCTAAGGCAGTCACTAGGTGCAGGACTAAATGGGAAATGGAGGTCCCTGATCTACAGACGGAGGACTGGGACGATCTCTGGGCTCAACCTTTTCGGCATCTTGTGTCGGCCAGGGATCGCCTAATACATTTTAAGTTCTTACATAGAAGCTACTACACACCGGCCAGATTAGCCAGGATATATGGATTAACGACGGCGGAGTGTTGGAGATGTGCTTTTTCTCCGGCCGATGCCGACCATACATTCTGGAGCTGTGCTCACATTAGGAGGTTTTGGCAGGAGGTTACCTCCTGTATATCGGAGGTAGTGGCAGTACAGATCCCCCTGACGGTGCGGGTCTGCCTATTGGGCTTGGTAGAGGAGGTGGTGCCGTCTAGGGCACTGCGAACATTGATTACCATCCTGCTATTCTATGGTAAAAAGGCCATCCTACTTAAGTGGAAGAATAAACAGGCTCCGAGTATAGGTTTTTGGAAACATCTAATCAATGCTATGCTGCCGTATTATAAAACGACATACAGGGTGCGGGGAACTGTACACAAATTTGATAGGGCTTGGAGAGCCTGGTACGAAGCGGAGGGCACTGCGGGCTAGGCCCCGGGGACTTGCTGTGCTGGGGTTGGCTAAGACAACAGGGTCCTGTTGATTATGGTTTAGAGGTTGTCCTGAACAAGGAAATGGGGAGTGCATTGTAATGATATACTGCTTATAACTGATATGTTGTAGATGGCTGTCGGTACACCGGCTCATAAGTAATAGTTTTTGATGAACTGCAGGAACCTGGATCCGAGGTACTAGTCCGAGTATTTTTGGGGGGCTGAGTCGTGACAAACAGGGGGAGGGGGGTTGGGGGGGGTTGTTAGTAGTTAGTCAAATTGTTTATATGTTAGGCCCTGCGAGGCCAACGGTTGGGGTACTGCTATGTTGGCAGGACTCAACCTGTGTTGTAAATGTTCTTATAAATTGAAAACTCAATAAACAGAAGTTTTAAAAAAAAATAAAAATTCTGGATTTTTATGAGGATGCTGATGAAACATCTGATGCAATATCTGGCCATATACGTCAGGTTCTGAGCTCATTTGATCTGGACCTCAAGCAAATAATTTCTTATGGTGCAGATAACGCCTCTGTCAACTATGGTATCCATCATTCCGTCTATACCAACTTAAGGTCAGAAAATTCTTTCATTTTAGCTGCAGGCTGCAACTGCCATCTGTTGCATAACGCCGCAAAATATGGCTGTAAAAGGTTGATGTATGATGTGGAAGCATTCATAATTAAAGTCTACAATGAATTTTCCTGCAGCACTAAGCATGTTAAAGAACTCAAGTCATGCTTTGAATTTTTGGATATGGGTTATCATAAACTTTTACGACATGTACCAACGCGATGGCTATCGTTATTTACAGCTTTGGAGCGGTTGTTGAAGAATTGGCCTGCTGTGAAAATATACTTTATTCAAAAGGGAGAAGAGAACTGTCCACTTCTCATCTGGAATTTTATTAGGTCTCAGGAACATGGTCTTAATTTCGATTCAGATCTCACACTCCATGAATGTTACCTTTTTTTGTTCACAATTTTATGAATATTTTTCAACCTGCCATCTTAAAATTGGAGAGTGACACAATGCAGTCAACTGAGATCTTTTATATTCTTGAAGACGTTCTTAACAATCTCAGGTTGCGAATAACAGAGAATTTTTTTGGCTTTAAAGTAAACCAATCACTGAAGAATCTTCCACCAAATTCACAGGAGGCATTCAAGAAAAATGCTTTAGAAGTTTATAATGCATGTGTACAATATTTGGAGAAGAGATTTAATTTCGGATCAGATTCCTATTTAAAGAAAATTGCCATTCTAAGTCTTAAACCTAAAGAGACTTTAACATTTGACAGTTTATGTGACATTAAGAAGATGTTCAACATAGATGTTGATGGTGATGAGCTCTTCAGTGAGTTCACCATTCTGAGTAAAGTTCTTCACACATTGGATCCTGATGGAGAACATTCGATGGACCAAAGATGGGTAGCATTCTTTGAGAAATGCTCTGCACCTAATTTTCTAAAAATAGCGGAATGTGTTTTAGCAATTCCTGTAAGCAATGCATTTGTGGAGCGGGTCTTTAGCGTTATGCAAAACCTTTGGAGTGATGAAAGAAATCGGATGTCCCCCAATCTGGTGAAAGCAGAAATCTGCATAAAATTCAACTTCAAAATGTCTTGTATGGAAATCTATGACTTTGTAGTAAATAACAAACCACTACTAAAAGCTGCAAAGTCTAATACAAAATACATATGGAAAAATAAATAACGTGTAGTTATTTTTAGTTTGATCTTGATGTGAAATTTGCATTGTTTGATGTGCACTTTATTTTTTACTTGATCTCAACATTTTTTTTTTTTTTTAAAAGCAATGTCTTATTTAGGTTTGGGTTCTGAAAATCAGTATTTTATTTATCAACATAGGATGGGTTGCAAAGCACTTTTTTTTTGGGGGGGGGGGGGGTTATTTGTTATTTCTACTGGATGTAGTATTTTTGTATTGGTCATTGTTATGTATCAAGTGCACTTTGTTTCCTAAAAGTTAAAATAATATTTTATTTATGTACCCAAGCTGGGTCATTGTTATGTTTATAATGTATAAGTTATTTTGTTGCATTACAAGGTTAAGAAATAAAATAAATATGTTACTAATTTGTTTTGTTTCTTTCTGTTACTATTTGACTAAACTACAGAAGATAACATTGTATGTAATTAGACTCTTTCCTTGCAAGGTGAAAAAGCTTACTAAATCTCTACTTTTTACAAGCAATATATTTGCTTTCTTATAGGTAATAATATTTTTTTATACACGGGTCGTCTTCCAATGCATAATTCCAATGCTTAAATATAAAGTTTGTTCCATCACAAAATATATGTATAGTTTATACTACAAAAAAAAATGCCATGCACCGCTAAAGTGTTCGGGTTTGGCTTGAAGAAAAGGTGGCAACCCTACTCTTCACCCCCTGATCCCCTACAATTGGTGGAGCGTGCATCGGGCAATTTGAGGGGTCCAGTCTAATCCCATGTCCTCGGTTAAAGCTGCACAGACAGTGAAATCTTCTGAACAAGCCATGGAGGATATGGTTAAGCAGCTGGTACTGGCTAATACACAAGCACAGGCCCACCATCAGGAGGCCCAAGTCCACCATCAGGAGGCCCTGGTACAAGCACAGGCCTGCCATCAGGAAGCACAGGTTTAAAGAAGTTCATTCCAGCACCAGTGTGCCTCCCAGTGATCGCATAGTGGCTGCTCGGAGGGATAATACAACTACCAAGAGCACCACAGCACCTAAGCTTCCAGGGAACCCCGTGAGGTTCGCTGTTGGTCCTGCCATCAACTAGGTCATCTGGCGGGCCAGTACCCAAGCTGAATGGAACCTGGCGGTTCTGCGATGACTTTCGTAAGTTAAATGAAGTCTCCAAGCCAGACGCGTATCCCATGCCCCCGGGTCGATGAATTAATCGAGAGATTAGGACCGGCCCGGTACATCACCACTCTTGACGTGACCAAGGGATACTGGCAGATCCAACTTTCCCCAGAGGCTAAAGAAAAAACTGCATTTACTGCATTTGCCACACCCGAGGGCATATGGCAGTATGCCCGAATGCCATTCAGGTTACATGGGGCCCCAGCCACTTTCCAGAGGGCCATGGACTTCACCCTGAGACCTCATAAGGAATTCTCAGGAGCCTATCTTGATCACATTGTCATCTTTAGTAAGGACCGGGAGAGTCACTTACCGAAGGTCCAGTTGGTCTTGGATGCCCTCCGAAGGGTGGAGTTCACAGTGAACCCAGAAAAGAGCAAGGTTGGGTTGGAGGAGGCCTGCTACCTGGGGTATGTTGTAGGCAAGGGTGTGATTAAGCCCCAACTAAACAAGGTGGAGGCTATTCAGAAATGGCCCCGTCCACTCACAAAGAAACAAGTGAGTTCTTTCCTTGGCATTGTGGGCTATTATAGGAGGTTTGTCCCCAACTTTGCCAGTCTAGCAGCACCACTGACTGATCTCACCAAGGGAAAGAACGCAACTGTTGTCCAGTGGAGGCAGGAGCAGAAGCAGCGTTCTGCCGATTGAAGCAAGCTTTGTGCCAGGAACCAGTGTTGGTAGCTCCCGACTTCCAAAAAGAATTCCTGGTACAAACAGATGCCTCAAAATGTGGGCTGGGTGCAGTACTGTCCCAGATGATTGGGTTGGATGAGCACCCTATTGCGTACTTGAGCCGGAAGCTCACGCCAGCTGAGAGGAATTATTCCATTGTGGAAAGGGAATGTCACACAATAAAATGGGCTTTGGAGACACTCCGCTACTACTTGTTGGGCCGACCCTTCAAGTTAGTTTCAGATCATGCACCCCTTAAGTGGATGGCCCAAAATAAAGATAAAAACTCCAGAATCACCCGGTGGTTCCTTGCTCTACAGGACTTCAGATTTGTAGTGGTATATAGACCGGGAAAGGTACATCAGAATGCGGATGCCCTTTCCTGGGTCTACTGCCACTGGATTCGTGGTGTCCAGACCCCTGGCCTGTAACAGGGGGGGGGATATGTAGAGGGTCAGCCTGGGGCAGAATAAGAGGGGGTTAATCGAAGAAGGCAGGTACTTCCCCTTGAGACCTGCTTATTATCAGGTGTGCTGAAAGTGTCAGTGTGGAGCTGCTTTTCATGTGATAACACTAAAGAAATTACACTTTGCTACAATGTAAAGTAGTGAGTGTATAGCTTGTATAACAGTGTAAATTTGTTATCCCCTCAAAATAACTCAACACACACCCATTAATGTCAAAACCACTGGCAACAAAAATGAGTACACCCCTAAGTGAAAATGTCCAAATTGGGCCCAAAGTGTCAATATTTTGTGTGGATACCATTGTTTTCCAGCACTGCTTAAACCCTCTTGGGCATGGAGTTCACCAGAGATTCACAGGTTGCCACTGGAGTTCTCTTCCACTCCATAGCAACATCAAAGAGCTGGTGGATGTTACAGACCTTGCGTTCCTATGCCTTCTGTTTGAGGATGCCCCACAGATGCTCAATAGGGTTTAGGTCTGGAGTCATGCTTGGCTAGTCCATCACCTTTACCCTCATATTCTTTAGCAAGGCAATGGTCATCTTGGAGGTGCGTTTGGGATCGTTATCATGTTGGAATACTGCCCTGCAGCCCAGTATGCAAAGGGAGGGGATCATGCTTGGCTTCAGTATGCCACAGTACATGTTGGCATTCATGGTTCCCTTAATGAACTGTAGCTCCCCAGTGCTGACAGCACTCATGCAGCCCCAGACCATGACACTCCCACCACCATGCTTGACACACTGTCTTTGTACTCCTCACCTGGTTTCCGCCACACACGCTTGAAACCATTTGAACCAAATAAGAGATGGTTCCAATAATCCATATCCTTCACCTGCTTGTCTTCAGCAAATTGCGGGCTTTCTTATGCATCATCTTTAGAAGAGGCTTCCTCCTGGGACAACAGCCATACAGACCAATTTGATGCAGTGTGTGGCATATGGTATGAGCACCGACAGGCTTACCCACCACCCCTTTAATCTCTGCAGCAATGCTGGCAGCATTCATATGTCTATTATCCAAAGACAACCTCTGGATATGATGCTGAGCCCGTGCACTCAACTTCTTTGGTTGACCATGGTGAGGCCTATTCTGAGTGGAACCTGTACTGTTAAACCAATGTATGGTCTTGACCACCATGCTGTATCTCAGTTTCAGGGTCTTGATAAACTTCTTATAGCCTAGGCCATCTTTATGTAGAGCAACAATAATTTTTTTCAGATCCTCGGAGAGTTCTTTGCCATGAGGTGCCATGTTGAACTTCCAGTGACCAGTATGACAGAGTGAAAGCAATAACATCAAATTTAACACACCTGCTCCCCATTCACACCTGAGACTTTGTAACATGAATGAGTTACATGACACCAGGGAGGGAAAATGGCTAATTGGTCCCAATTTGGAAATTTTCAATTAGGGGTGCACTTACTTTTGTTGCCAGCAGTTAAGACATTAATGGACGTGTGTTGAGTTATTTTGAGGTGGCAGCAAATTTTCACTGTTATACAAACTGTACACTCACTACTTTACATTGTAGCAAAGCAAATTTCTTCAGTGTTGTCACATGAAAAGATATAATGAAATATTTACAAAAATGTGAGGGGTGTACTCATTTTTGTGAGATACTACACTGCATACAGTTTAGCAGACCGTTCCTGGTGTACTCTTTCTAATATACTTCAGGCGGTGTACACAGTGCCATGCACCCCTAGTGCAGTTGCTACTACATTTCTGGTGGTATACACAATACAGTACACCAATAGTTGTAGTGAGAGTCTTCACTTGTGACATGCGGTAACCCTAAATACCAAGACATGCGGTATGCCTTGGTCTCGCTGGATGGTACGCCTAAAAGAGGGAAAAAGACACAAGATAGGTAAAGTATGAAAGCTTTAATGAAATGGGTAACAAATAATCCAACAAAGTAGCAAATGCCCTACTAACTTCTGTACGGGGTTCGGGAATGTACCTGCTATAGCAGGATGACCTTCAGCCCCCGATGTACTTGATAATGTAAGACGGGACCCCTTGCTTGGAAGCTGCAGACGCTGCCCAATCCTAAATGAATGTCCAGAGAAACGCTTTGGATCTATAACTAATTTGGCAAGTAAAATCCTTACGTAAGAAATTAATTGTTTTGAAGTAATAGGATGCGTGGGAAAGGGGAGCAGGGGCCTGTTGACAGGAGATGCTACAAATAGATTGCAAAGAGAGTCAAGCACTTCAACTGGGCACCAAGCGCTGTTAGTTTGATAGTATTTAACCACAAACCTCTGATCAGTCTGTCTATTCTTGTTGTTGGGCAGCTGTAACTAATAGTGCTCAGGGAATCTGGTGAGACTACCTCTGAGCAGAACAGGAGCATGACAGCTGGCTTGTGACACTTCCCCCAGGTCGGAGGAACCCAAAGAAACTAAGATAAATGGCTGCCTCGAGCACTATACTGGGACCTGTGCCGAAAGGGAAAGAAGACAGTACGTCCGAGAAATCACTGAAAATCTGACTGCTGATAGGTTGCTGAGATAATTGAGCTCTCCCCTGGATCCTCTGTATACCCCTGAGCATGGCTTTCAGAGGGTGAGCAGCAAAAACAGATGTACTGTTAGGTGCATGCAGGGACCTGAAATGTTGAACATCCGATAAATATAGTTTAATGGTACTAGCAGATAATGCCAGCACACTGTGGCAATACGCAGTGAAAGACATGACATAGTTGATATCCTCAGGGCAACTAGCAGGGTATAAAGACGTAAACCTGAGGAAAGTCTTCCAACCCATCGTGTATGCTTATAGCATATTCCTGGATAAAGACCTATTGGTCAGATCAATCGCCTTAGTCCAGAATGTGTTTAATCGATGACTAACAGCGAGTTGTGCACCGAAGCATGTTCAACGATGGTAGATGGCAGCGGTTGAGAAGGAGATGGAAACAACAGCCTAAAGCATTCCGCTTTCCTAGCCATAGCCAGGAAAGGAATACCCCTACGTACCCAGCCTAGGTACAATCCAACTTCTTAACGATGGTGAGCTGCGAGGGGTAGGTGGGGTGAACGCAAACTCGTCACTCTCCGACAGGTGTGACATAGCGATATCTAAGAAGAGATGAACGGCGATAAGAACGAAATAACAGTACCACCAAGCCTACATGCCTCACTAAATACAAACGTGTGTGAAATGGTGACAGACCAACACAAATGAGAGAAGTGACCAAACTATCCTAAGGTGTATGGAATGCGTAAACTCGAGAACACTCGGGGCTATGATACCCACAGACCGTGGTGGGTAGATATGAATGAAATGGGTGATGGTGCAACGTGTGACGTATGATGTACAGGTGAGAAGATTGTGGTCCAAACAATCACTTAAAAATGTAACCTCAGCCTGTATGGATCTGTAGATGTGACAGACCCTGAAATGTAACTAAACCTGACTAACACCTGTGAAAAAGAGCATACACACGCACCTTACTGATACTGTACAAAATGCTGAAATCCGACCTGAAATATTATCACAAGTACCTGCAGTGAAGCCACCAGACGTAACAACCATGAACAGAAATTAATATAAATATTGAAAAAGACAAACCGCGCTGATCTCACTGATGGAGAACATGAACGCCCAAATGAGCATGGCTGTAACCAACCCATGATAGCCAGTGAGGCCACTGGATTAACTGACCCCCAACCCCCCCCCCAAAGAACAGCCCGTGGCCCGATAAGCCAGAACAGAAATGAGTTCCCTGTGAAATGCAAAAATTACAGTTAACATGACAAAAAATGTCAGACTGCGTGACATATAATCAACATATAATCAACATACAATCAACATAAAAAATTGACATACAATCGACAGAACGACCGCAAGATCGATTGCACGATCCAATCGCATGACAGATCGCAAGATCGGTCGCATGACAGATCACAAGAACGACCGCAAGATCGATTGCACGACCCGATTGCATGACAGATCGCAAGATTGGTCACATAACAGATCGCAAGATTGGTCACATAACAGATCGCAAGAACGATCTCCGACAGATTGCAAGATCGATCGAAGATCATCTGCATGACAAATCGCAAGACCGATTGTCAATCGGACTTTTGCCAACCAAGAATGCACAAATCATAGCGGACACCATGATGACAGATGCAAAACCCAGCGTGACCCCCCTGAGCTGATTGAGGGTACAGTGAACAGAAAGCATAGCTAGAAACCAATGTTATTCCATAGACTGTATCTTACTGCGTAACTGCTGTTGCACAGCTGACACATATTGCAACATTACTGTCCCTGTATTATTCTTACCAGGGGTCAAGTCCTGGGCAAAAAAGTGTGGGAACTCCCACCCAAGATCCACTCCCCCTCCAAAAAATAAAAAATGAAACGCTCATATGCACGAACACTTCAAAAGTGGTATTTTTCATCCAATTTTCGTATTGTGTGTATGAAGCTTAACGGTTAGTACATAAAAAAAACAATCCTCAATAAACATAAATACGGTAGTTCTCTGAATAATCAGCATTCATTCAATTGTGCTTCCATGCAAATGTGAACATTATGTTCTGATCTTTATTGGGGAATGTTATTTTGTATATAGTGTGTTTATGTGGTGAGTTTACACTTTTCATTGAACAGAGTTTGGATAACACAGGGTTAAACGGAAAGGTCATAAATGAACTGCACATTATCTGGGGAGAATGCTTGGGGAGATAGTGATGTGTTCCTGCTTAGGAGATGTATGTTAGCTTGGGGGGGCTGCAAACTCTGCAAGGCTCCAACACACATTCGCTGCTATTCCAACCCTTCACATATCTCCACATAAACATCCCTCCTGGCATTAAACTTTGCCAGGTATTTTGCTCAGCTTACCACCCCAAACTGATGTTCCTCACTCAGCTCACCTCTCTCCCTGCATGTCCTGTGAGCATAAATAGCTGATCTACTCATCAGCTAGACTTGACCTATCCATCAACTAGACCTGATCTACCCATCACCTAGACCTAGACCTGATCTATCCGTCAGCTAGACTTGATCTACCCGTCAGCTAGACCTGATCTACCCGTCAGCTAGCTGTGATTGACAGGTAGATTGAAGCAGAAGCTGTCATGGGGCCCCCTACTGGCAATGCCTGAATGGTCAGGTGTGCGGCACTTACTATTGCGAGCTGTTTCAGCATCTGCTGCTGTAGCACCTGCCACACACCTCGCATACTTCAAAGTCTTGCTAACGGGAACTGAGTTCCTGTTGTGGAAAAAGTACAGGAACTCCGTTCCCATGCGTTCCCGCAGGACTTGAGCCCTGATTCTTACTCTGTAATGTATTAAGTTGCAGCAGAGGTTTAACTTGTATGTAGCAGCAGCTAACAGCATGATTATACCTATATACACAGCATACATCAACATTGATGTAAATACAGTGATTTAACCCCTTGTCAGAGGGGGCCAGCAACATGTGGCACAACACACGAATACTAATTGCAAATCAATTGACAAGCCTCCGTGAAAATGGCCCCGCCAGGCTCCCGCACAACAGTGCCGCTCCCGGCCGATATGTTCACCGTCCATCCCCCCGCCCACCCCCCAGACTGAGGCTAATGTGGGCTCCCCCACAGTAGCCTGCATGATACGCCCCCCCCCCCCCCAGCTGCGATACCTGAGCCACGAGGTGAACGGATATAGAGGCTTCCCACAGCGGTCCTACCTCCTGACGATTCTTCTGCACAAACAGAATGACGTCAGAGTCGCACCGGAAATGACGAGCATCAGCTGTTTCCCTAAACCAGAAAGATGAGCCGACGAGGGACCTGTAGGAGGAGGAGGGATATATACCCCCAGACTCCCCCTACAAATCCAGACTGGCCTACGGCCAGCCTTCTGACTTATTACACTTCTGTTGGTGCACACAGTACCGTGCACCCATAGTGCAGTTGCTACTACTTTTCTGGTGGTGTACACAACACAGTCAAGTGTGGTGTTGCAAAACAAAATCCCCATAATGTCCGGAAGGCCACCAAGTGAAAGGCAGATGCTCACAGGCCACTAAAAGAGGGCAAGCAGGCTCTGTGTCTACAGTCAACAGTGCTGGTTGTGGACATGGTACATCTTCTGCAGGTGGCCATAGGGCACTCTTGTCCTTTTTTTCTGCTGCTGGGACAGGGGCAGAAAAATTGGGCTTTTGGTGGTGGTGCCACAACATGGTAACCCCTCACAGATACTCTTATCAGGCCCTGCTGTGAAATATTAGATCAGAAATTGTAATTACATGCCCCCGTTAAACAGGGACAGAAATATTGGGATTTAGGCAGTGGTGGTGGTGCCCTGAACCAAAAATATTGTTGGAAGTTGCATCATCAAAATTGAGGAGGAATAGCTAGATCTGACTGAACGCCGTTCCTGGTGTACTGTTTCTAATATACTGCAGGCAGGTGATTCAGTTAGCTGCAGTATATTTAATATATATACAGTCATGTGTGTGTGTATATATATATATATATATATATATATAGTCAGTCACGTGTATATGTGTGTGTGTATATATAAGAGGGCCAGTATGGTGGCCCATGATTATGGGAGGAGCCTGGAGGATATTTAATCAGACCACCCACAACGGTCTGTGTCGGTTCCAGTGCAAGGTACTGCACATCAAGGGGCCGACTCTTCTCAGCTCCCTCACGGTCGACTATCTGTGCGTCCAATCGCAGGTGCACTTCGGCTTCTTCATTCGTGGTCTTCGTCGGCGGTTCTCGCTCATGATCGCAGATAAGTAGTATCCGAATCTTTTCATATCATGTGCAAACTTGCGGCTTATCATGCTTACTATCCTGAACCCCTTTCGCAAAACTTACCTCTGAGTTGTTGACATTCATGTCCCGACATCTTTCGGCACAGGCATAGTACATTCGTAAATTCCTTCTACCAAACATACGATTCATTCATAGATCCAAGCCTCCGAGTCGCTGTCGGTCGTTCTCCAATATCACTCGCCATAGGCTTCACTAGTTATAAGATTCACTGTTCTCATCCTTTTTTTGAGATAAACAGGTATTGTTTGTATGGGTTTCTGTGGCTGATTGAGGTGTAATTAAACCCACCTGATGTCTTTCCTGCACTTGACTAGCCTGGGGGGGATGGGTGGTTGATAGGTGGTTTCACAGTAAGGAATGGCATACACTCTGCAACCAATTCGTATCAGATACTCCTTACTGCCAATTTATATCAGATTCATCTCATACATTTTTTAAGCTGATTCGTGTCAAATGCATTGCACAGGCTGACTCTGCCAACTCACTGCGTGTCCACATTGTTGTACCTTTGAGATCGGTCGTATATCTTCATCGATTGTCCCACGCTTGGACCGCTACACACTCGCTGTTGTAGGTAGGACTTTGTTGTTACCGCTCCTCTAAACTCTAGTAGTTACGTTATCATGTTCGTTTATCATGTTCGTTTTGCAAAAAGTCGCCCTTACGCCACCGTAAGTCTTTCTATGTCATCTTTCATGTATTTCATGCTTTCTACTCAACGCGGGTTTACTCGAGCCGTTCACTTCACGGCGATGCGGTCAAATCCGACATTCAAGCCCCTTACTCACCTCGCGTCTACGGCCGATTCGAAACTAGTCGCAACTTCGCTTCTATGTTTCGGATCCTCGGCAATCACAAAGCCCCTTCAACCGCCATCACCATTTAGTTGATTCAAACCCAGCCATATCATCGGCAATACGGTCAGATCTGTCATACGAGCCCTGTAGTCACCTCACATCTATGGCCGATTCGAAACTAGTCGCAACTTCGCTTCTATGTTTCGGATCCCTGGCAATCACAAAGCCCCTTCAACAGCCATCACTATTTAGTTGATTCGAACCCAGCAATATCATCGGCAATACGGTCAGATCTGTCATACGAGCCCTGTAGTCACCTCACATCTATGGCCGATTCGAAACTAGTCGCAACTTTGCTTCTATTTTTCGGATCCTCGGCAATCACAAAGCCCCTTCAACCGCCATCACCATTTAGTCGATTCAAACCCAGCTATATCATCGGCAATACGGGCAGATCTGTCATACAAGCCCTGTAGTCACCTCGCATCTACGGCCGATTCGAATCTAGTCGCAACTTTGCTTCTATGTTTCGGATCATTGGCAATCGCCAGCCCCTTCAACCACCATCACAATTCAATCAATCCGAACCCAGCCATATCCTTAGCGATACGGTCGGATCCCATATATCAGCCTCTCAGTCGCATCTATGGAAGATTTGAGTCTAGTCGCAGCATCGGCGCAACGATTCCAGTCCTTGCCAAACGCAACTCTAACAACCAAGCCGAATCCTGTTGTATCTCCGATTCAAATGAGTCAAATCTTTTGCAGACTATTCCATAGCTATAGCCCAGTTCAAACTAGTCACATCGACTGTACGAATTCAGCAGTACTTACGTTTGACTTTCTCAGTCTATCCATACATGATCATACACAATTCTCTCCACCAATTCGCTCAGTGTTGCGCACGGTCATTCCTACATAATCACATTTCCTCTATAAACCTTTTCTTTCGCCTTTCAACAAAACTCCTTGCAATCGCTGCAAGCATCAATGCAATGGCTCAAATACGGCCACTCATCTCCAGTAGCAACACAGCTGCTCACCTCATTCATCCATTCATTAATTTTCACCTCATAATTCAAATAAAGCCGCTTCCTTGCAATCGCTGCAAGCATCAATGCAATGGCTCAAATACGGCCACTCATCTCCAGTAGCAACACGGCTGCTCTCCTCATTCCTACACACTTATAATTTAATTTATAGTTTCAAATAAATCTGCTTTCTTGCAATCGCTGCAAGCATCTCTGCAATAGCTTAATACGGCCACTCATCTCCAGTAGCAACACAGCTGCTCACCTCATTCATCCATTCATTCATTCTCACCTCATAATTCAAATAAAGCCGCTTCCTTGCAATCGCTGCAAGCATTTCAGCAAGTGGCTCAAACTGCCACTCATCGTCTCCAGTAGCAACACGGCTGCTCATCGTTTTCTCTGTCGCTTTCCCCTTTTTAGGCCAGTTAGAACACCAGTTAGTCCACCCTGCACCAGGTTTGGACAGTATCTCCCCAAAAAAAAAAAAAAAAAACCATTGTCGAGGGCTTGCATCTTCACCAGGGGGCCAGCTTTGCCCCAAAGAGCTCTTTGCAATCCCCCTTGTCAAAACGAAATTCTCATGTCACCTTACTACAGGCTCCCGGTCAACTCAGTTCTTGACCCAACCAGTCGACTTCACAACTAGTGCATAAAGTCAGGTGTTTAGTTCAATGGGATTCCCCCTTTCTCTTAAACACTCTTTCACTACATATTTTTACTTCACATACAGAATTTGACCTGCACCTGAGGCGTTAGCAACTGTCACATTCTTCTGTGCACTTCACTCTGTTTTCGAAGCACAAGCCTTCAATACGCAGACAAGGTCACCTAATCTCCATACTTGCTGGCAGTGCAAGCATTAGTAGACCGAACCCACGTCAATTAACTACAGATCGCAACATTCCTACTTAGTATACCAGACTTCAGCTACCCACCCCAGTCCGCCCTGGGGCGCTCTGGTTCATTAGTCTGTGCCGAGCACAGACTGACACCCGAGCTATCGGTTACCTAGCCAGTCACCTCCTGGCTCACCTCGGTTGTCACGCATTCTTTTGAGTTTTCTAAAGTCACACTCAACAGCGCTCGAGCGCAAACCAACTGTCACTATGACTGTCGTTCCTTGTCCTATTCTTCTTGTTTCCTTATGCCTTTCATCTTATCTACCCAACGCAACTATCCCCTCCTACCTTTGCAACTTACCTCAAACATACGCACCCCCCCCTTGCTTTTAGTTGACGCCATGTCACAGGCAGACAGTGAGGACTTTGCCTCAGCCCTGCCATCACCCTTTACGGGCTCAGCAAGCGGCGGTTTACAGTCTCACAAGAGCTTGGACCAATAAAAAAAAAAAAAAACTCATAGCAGAACGGTGTCGCAGGAGTAAATCCTACCCTGCCGCAGCCAGGAAACTAAGCCTTAGGCTACTGTTTCCACTGCCAGTGGCACCCCTTCCAGGCACCACTTCAGTCTATCTTCTTTGCGACTACTCAGCGGCACTTCTGGGTAACCACACTGTCACCAGCAGTCTCCGAAGTCCAAGCAGAGTGACAGCCCTGGAGGTATGCCCAGCCGTGCCCCTACCAGCTCCAGTCACCACCGTCATTCCCGTACCTTCACTTACAGATACACCCAACTTCTGCACCATCGTCTTCCCTGCACACCTTGTCCTAGCAGGGCATCTAGGAGGACATCTTGGATGACGACGTTAAATTAGCATCCCTCCTCATAGCAGTACACAACTTGGCCTAGAACAAGTCATATTCGCGGGGAGATGTCTCCGTCATCCTGAAGGCCAGAGACCCTTTACTTAATCGCAAGCTCACTGTCACAGAGTTTGTGCTGGCCTTGGGGACAGTCAGAGACATGTTAGGCAGAGCAACCCCAACAGGAGGGTAGAATTGGACCCGTATCTGCATGCAGCATGTCACAAGTACGCAGGGTGCCCATCCTTTGACTATCACCGCTCATTTTCAGCCAAGGCAGCAGCCAGACTCAAGGGGATCCTTTACCTCCCATCTTTTAGTGTTTCTCTTCCAGGTAAAGACCCTGACTAAATCCTTAAATTAAGATGTGCCAGCTATAGCAGATCTGCCCATGGGAGTCGAATTTCTCACAAATTGGAATAGCATGCCAATGTGCATTCCCTCAGCATCTCTCTCTTCATCTCAGGTAGTCATGGTCACCACAGCCTCCACAGGTCCTTCGCCTCAATTTTTTCGCCAAATTGGGTTTATAGTGCCATGGCCGTCAGTAATCCTCTTGATTCCTGGGTTCAGTTAGTCCTCCTCTTTGTTCGACCTCTACCCCATTGTCTGGTGCAACAACTGGGCAGGACAAACAGTGACGTTCGCCACAGACAACCAAGCCACAGCCAGTATTAGGAATAAAGGAGGTCCTAGTAGCCTGCCATCGTGGCCTTCCTGCGCAGGCTGGTGCCACTATCCCCACAGCACCAATCTAACGTCCTATGCGTCCACATCCCAGACAAACGCAATAATCTGGCTGACGCACTACCCGTTAACTTTGCTTCGTTATTTTGCAGGAACCTGGAACCGACCCGACCATGTCTCTTATCCCACACTGGTCGTAGCTAACCTCGGATTCAAACAACACTTTCACGACGCTACCTGCCTTATTAATCTTTCACTATCTCACAACACCCTGAAGGCCTACCGTGCAGCCTAGAGGTTTTATGTCAGGTTACTAGCCTCAAACCCCAGAGCAATACCAAGAGTTCTCCATCACATCCTGGTCTTCATATTATGCCACCACACACAGTTGGCATTGTCACACAATACCTTAGACCCCACTCAGCTGACATTCAGTATTTCATCCCCTTATGAGATCCTAACAAACCGTCTTGTTTGCCGCCCATACGGTCAAGACCATGTTGTGTGGTATTCACAGGCAATGACCCCAAATCAGTATCAAATGGCTACCCGTCACCAGCGCCATATTCCGAGACGTGTCTTTCATCCTGTCACATTCCCCTTTGGCTAAATTCAGCCTGGTCGTTCAAGCAGCCATCTACCTGGCTTTCTACAGCTTCTTACACCCCAGTGAATACTGTCACCATCCCAGTTGTAAAGTGTTACGTAGACGCCACCTCACACGCCATCAGACTTACTTCATCTTGCTCCTCAGGGTGTCCAAAACACAATAGTCCGGTCCAGGGGTTGACATCAAACCTTTCCAAACTCTCAAAGCCTGGTGCCCTGTGTCCATCCTAGATCAATTTTTTGGCCCATATGTTTGATCCCTCGCAGGACAGCCCATTACTACCGTTCCCGATTAGTACCCCAGGCAGCAACCAGTTCATTAGTCACGTCAGGTTCCTTTTGAGCAAATTAGGCCGGGACCCTGGCCATTTTCTTGGACATTCTTTCGCATTGGAGCAGCATCAGCAGCCTCACGAAACGGGGTCCCAGTCCACGCAATCAAAGATGGGCAGGCGGGAATCCACCTGCTTTACTCGATACATCTCCAATCCACAAGTGGAAATGTCATGAGCCTTCAGCAACTTTGCCCTGTAGTGTCTTGTTGTACATAAATTAATAATTACCTCCCTAAACCAAGTCTTTTGCGGCCTTCTCTTGGCATATCGCCCAGCAGATCAGGGCTCACCGCCCAGCTCACCAGGGCTTACCTTACAGCAGACCAAGGGCACAATTCAGGTCTATTTTATGTTGTTAGTCTTGTGACGTGTTTATGTGTTCTTTCATATCTCTTAGAGCGGAAGGCTCCGACCATAAATATATATATATATATATATATATATATATATATATATATATATATATATAAATCCACTGCATACAGTTTAGCTATATTTCACTGCAGGCCATTACTGGTGTACTGTTTCTAATATACTTCTGGAAGGCAGGTGATTCAGTGAGCTGCAGTGCATAAAATATATATACAGTCTCCTACATATATATATCCACTGCATTCCAGTCTAGCCAAGCCTATACCTGACTGCAGGCCATTCCTGGAGTACGTTTTCAAATACACTTTCAAGTAGGCAGGTGATTCAGTGATCTGCAGTGCATAAAATATATATACATTCTCCTACATGTATAGCCACTGCATTCTAGTCTAGCCAAGCCTATATCTGACTGCAGGCCATTCCTGGTGTACGGTTTCAAATATAATTTCAGGCAGGCGATTCAGTGATCTGCAGTGCATTAAATATATATAGTCTCCTACACATATATATCCACTGCATTCCAGTCTAGCCAAGCCTATATCTGACTGCAGGCCATTCCTGGTGTACATTTTCAAATATGCATTCAGGCAGGCAGGCAGGTGATTCAGTGATCTGCAGTCCATTTAATATATATATATATATATATATATATATATATATATATATATAGTCGGGCGTGGCAATGCGCAGCAGGTTGCGTGCACATGCAGGCGTGCACCCATGGCAAAAAACAGCAACAGTGGCCTTCGCGCTACTATATATAGAAATCACAAATAAACTACCAGATAATGTAAAATTAAATAATAAAAAAGATTCACAGACCACAGTGCAAAAATTTAACGCTAAAGTGTTATGATAATCACAAAGAAATTCCTATTGAAAGTGCTAGAATAAATGAGTGCAAAGAAAGTGTCAAAAACACAAACACCCCAAAAATACTTCACCCAGGGTTACCAAAAAAAATAAATATAAATATATATATATATATATATATATATATATATATATATATATATATATATATATAAATACCTGGATGTCACAAGTGTAAAAATAATGAATGAAATATAGTAAAGTGCAACACTGTGCTAAAAAAATGACCCTGCAGCAGAATCTAATAGCGTTCACATAACACGTAAATGAATAAAGAGATAGTGATCCTGCGCAATGGTATACAGTGCATAAAACTAAGAAATCGTGCAAAAGACACTCAAAAAATGTCCATGACTGAGAGAGATATGCCGTAAAATTTTAAGCTTATAAAATAAAGATTATATTAAAAAGTCTCCAAAGTGGTATTCATATGCTGTCATATATAACAAACTCCCGCAGAAATGAAGAAAGCACACTGATAAAAGTGTAATCCAGTAATGAGCTCACAAAACTCTCACCTCCACTCCTTAGTTTTGTCAGCATCATTTTGGATAGCCTCCTTGCTTGCCTCAATATCTGCCACCAGGGGGCCTTCCGTCCCTATAGCTCCACAGCTTGGTTGTATCAGCATAAGGTTGGGCTCCTCTTGGCCTCCTCATCTATTCTGGTCTCTGCCACCAGGGGGCCCTCCGTCCCTACAGCTGGTTCAATACATGACGAGCCACCACATCCACATCTATATCTAATATTATGTGAAGCTCACCAAGGGAAAAAAGGGGAGAAAAGGGATGCCTCCAATGGTGTAGTATATTAAAATCATGGACTTGATTTATTAATTAAAACAAATTAGACTCTTACATAAAACAACAAATAAAAAGCTCAAACACGGTAACTGTCTGGTGTTTTCTGCCAGTCTCATGTCACTTCCGGTATTACGAAGCTCTACTTCCGGTCGCTCCCTACGCGTTACGTCAACCACGTGACTTCATCAGGGGAACCGGATTGGCTGTTGTGGACTTCCTTTTATATATCAAAACTGGAAGTGCCAGCGCAGCCATTTTTATTTAGGTCCATTATAGTAAACATTAGCGGCCATTTTCTTATAGCCAATTGTATAGGCACGTTACGGCCATTTTATTGGTTATTATATTGACGGTAATGACCGAAAACACTATGAGGCAAATAAATCTGTATCTTTATTAGATTTCGCAAAAATAATTAATAAAATCTTAAATAAGATAATTGGATCAAAAAAGTTTTCTTAATAGACAATAATTATAATAAATATAAATCAAAACAACCACCGAGAAAAAAATGAGAGGGGGAAAAGGGAAGGAAAAAGAATAAAGGTAAGAAATAGCTAATGTAAAAAAAGAAGAAATGAAAATAAAATAAATAAATAAAAATAAAAATGAAAATAAAAATTAAATTAAGATAAAAAATAGATAAAAAATAAAATTAAATTAAAAGGGAAAAAAGAGAGAAAAAAAAGAGAAAAAGAAAAAAAGAAAATGAAGAAAAAGAAAAAGGAGCAAAAAATAAATCTGTGTGGTAATCAATATGAATCAATAAATTACACGACCGAAAAAAACAAATAAAAAACGTGAAAAAAAACGCATACCGGAAATAAAGTGATAAATATAAAATAACCCATTACACTTCACAAATATCAACAAGAAATGAACAAATTCAATAAAATAATCCATCTAAAAACATAATAAAAATATAATTAAAAATTACTGAGGAAACAATTAAGGTCAAATTCTACGTTTAAGCCATCAGGTGTGAAGGTTCTCATGGTATGTATCCACCTAGATTCCTTTTGGCTTATTGTCCTGACTAGGGATGAGCCGAACACTCCCCCCGGTTCGGTTCACACCAGAACTTTCGAACGGACCCCAAATTCGTACGAACGTTAGAACCCCATTGAAGTCTATGGGACTCGAACGTTCGAAATTAAAACGGCTAATATGCAAGATACTGTCCTAAAAAGGGTTTGGGGACCTGGCTCCTGCCCCAGGGGACATGGCTCAATGCAAAAAAAAGTTTTAAAAATGGCCGTTTTGGCGGAAGCACTGATTTTAATGACGATTAAAGTGAAAAAAAAAGTGAAATATTCCTTTAAATATCGTGCCTGGGGGGTGTCTATAGTATGCCTGTGAAGTGTCACGTGTTTCCCGTGTTTAGAACAGTCCCTGCACAAAATGAAATTTTTAACGGAAATAACGTCATTTCAAACTGCTTGCGGTTTTAATGTTATATCTGGTTCCTGCAATATGGTTGAAAATCATTGAGAAAAATGGCATGGGTAGCCCTCCCTGCCCATTACCAGCCCCTTTGGGTCTTGTACGGATATTAAGGGGAACCCTGTACCCATATTAAAAAAAGGAAATACGTGTGGCCCCCAGGCCCTATATACTCAGAACAGCAGTATACAGGCGGTGCAAACAAGACAGGGACTGTGTAGATTTGTTGTGTTAAGTTGAATCTGTTTGTTTTTTTCGACTGGTACATTTTTAAAGTGTAGCTCCAGTCAAAAAAACTATTTTTAAGCTTTTTGGAAAACATAGGGAAGGGTTATCACCCCTGTATAATTTGTTTTGCCGTCCGTCTTTTTTTATCTCACTTGCTGTTGTCTCCTTCCGTTTGCAGTAGGAGATGTTTGTAAGTTGGATGTTTGAAAGTAGGGGCCTGCCCTATATGCTCTGCAGAAATGGCAGAACAAGGTGTTGGTTTTGCCACAACATTGTAAGCCCTCAAAGTGACTCTTGGTGGGCGCTGGAGCACCCTGCTGTGAACGATTATATCAAGAATTGTAATTACATGCCATTGTTAAACAGTGGTAGAAAAATTGACCTTTGGTGGTTGTGATGCTGGTGCCACAACACTAACCTCACAGTTACTCTGGGTGGGCACAGCAACGGGCCCTCCTGTGAAATATATCAAGAATTGTAATTACATGTCCCTGTTAAACAGGGGCAGAAAAACTGGGCCTTAGGCACTGGTGCTGGTGCCACGACACTGCAACCTCTCCCATATACTCTAGTTTTAGTGCAGGAATTAGCCCTGCTGCAAAGCATTGCATCAAAAATTGTAATTAAACGCCCCTGTTAAACAGGGGCAGAAAAATTGGGCCTTAGGCACTGGTGCTGGTGCCACGACACTGCAACCTCTCCCATATACTCTAGTTTTAGTGCAGGAATTAGCCCTGCTGCAAAGCATTGCATCAAAAATTGTAATTAAACGCCCCTGTTAAACAGGGGCAGAAAAATTGGGCTGCTGGCATCACACAGAACCAAAAATGTTCTTCCAACATATCAGCGGAGGAGGAAGAGGATAGACAATCAACATAACAGGACAGTCACTCAGCATCAGCATAGGCAGTCTTGAAGGAATGTGATATTTCAAAAAAAAATATTTAGTTACATCAGCTTCAGGTGCTTGGTAGCTGTGGGTGATCCAAGACTGATTCATCTTGATGAAGGTCAGTCGATCAACTGATTCGGTGGACAGGCACACCCTGTGATTGGTAACAAAGCCACCAGCAGCACTGAAGGTGCGTTCCGAAAGAATGCTGGATGCAGGACAGGCCAGTAGCTCAATTGCATACTGTGCAAGCTCTGGCCAGTGATCCATCCTCAAGACCCAGTAAGCCAGAGGATTTTCGGTGGGAAAGGTGTCCAAGTCTGGACCTTGCCCCTAGGTATTCCTGCACCATATAAATCAGACGCTGGCGATGGTTGTTGGAACCGATCATACCTTGGGGCTGCGGACTAAAAAATTGCCTGAAAGCATCGGTCAGGCAGCCACCTTCTCCACCGCTCCTTCTGACTGATGCCTCAGCAACACGTTGTCCAGGACCAGGAGTTTGTAACCTCCCAGTCTCCAATAAACGCATTGCACAGAGCTTTCTGCAAGGCCTCCCGGAGATGTCTCATCCTCTGCTCCCTCTGCGATGGCAAGATAAGGTCGGCAACCTTACCCTTGTACCGAGGATCAAGGAGAGTGGCCAGCCAGTAATGGTCCCTCTCCTTGATCCAAAGAATACGAGGATCCTTCCGCAGGCTTTGCAGGATCAGGGAGGCCATGCAGCGTAGGTTAGCTGAGGCATTCGGTCCGGGGTCCTCTGGGTCACTAAGGACAACATGATCCGCAGCTACCTCCTCCCAGCCACGTACAAGTCCACGGGTTTCTTGGGACTGTAAATCATCCCTACAAGACTGCTTCTGCTGCTGATGCTGAGTGCCAGCCTCCACCTCCATGCTGACACAATCATCCTCCTCCTCCTCATCCTCTTCCTGTGTGATGGGTGGCACAGCAGGAACACTGTCTGGATAAAGGGGGCCTTGAGAGGCAAGGAAGTCCTCCTCTTCCTGCCTCTGTTCTGCCTCAAGTGCCCTGTCCATTATTTCACGCAGCGTATGCTCCAAGAGGTGGACAAGAGGTACAGTGTCACTGATACATGCACTGTCACTGCTCACCATCCTTGTGGCCTCCTCAAACGGTGACAGAACAGTGCATGCATCCCTGATCATGCCCCACTGGCGTGGTGAGAAAAAAGTGAGCTCCCCTGACCCTGTCCTGGTGCCGTAGTCGCACAGGTACTCATTGATGGCCCTCTGCTGCGTGTGCAGCCGCTGCAGCATGGCCAACGTTGAGTTACACCTGGTGGGCATGTCACATATAAGGCGGTTCTTGGGCAGGTTCAACTCCTTTTGGAGCTCAGCCAGCTGAGCACAGGCATTAAATGATCGGCGGAAATGCACACAGACTTTCCTGGCCTGCTTCAGGACATCCTGTAAGCCCGGGTACCTACCCAAGAACCGCTGCACCACCAAGTTAAGTACTTGAGCCACACAGGGCACATGGGTTAGTTGTCCCTATCGGAGGGCGGAGAGGAGGTTGGTGCCATTGTTGCAAACCACCATTCCTGTCTTAAGCTGGCATGGCATCAACTACCTCACAGCCTGCCCCTGCAGAGATGACAGAATATCTACCCCAGTGTGGCTCCTGTCCCCCAAGAACACCAGCCCAAGCACGGCATGGCATCTTTTTGCCTACGTACTTGCGTAGCCCCTTGAATGCGTACGGAGCACTGCTGGTTCCGAGGCCAAATCACAGGAAGAGGCCATGGAGTAAGAAGAAGAAGAGGAGGGGTGGAGGAGAGGTGTGTCAGAATCACCAGTAGTAGCATTTTGGAGGCGTAACAAACTCCAACACTACTGTACCTTGTTCTGCATCCTTCCCAGCTGCCAGAAGAGTGACCCAATGGGCTGTGAAAGACAGGTAACGTCCCTGTCCATGCCTGCTGGACCATGAGTCAGCGATAATATGCACCTTACCACTGACCGCCCTGTCCAGCGAGGCAAGTACATTGCCTTCCACATGCCAGTAGAGAGCCGGAATCACCTTCCGAGAGAAAAAGTGGCGTTTGGGGACCTGCCACTGAGGAACCGCACATTGTACAAACTCAGTGGGCCGAGTCTACCAACTGAAAAGGCAGCAGTTGAAGTGCTAGCAATTTAGCCAAGCTAGCATTCAACCGCTGGGCATGTGGATGGCTGGGAGTGAACTTCTTTCGCCGGTCCAGCAGTTGGAGCAGGGACATTTGCCTGTTACAATCGGACATGTGTGTACTGCTAGCAAAGTGCCCCGAAGCACTTGGCTGTGACACACCTAATTCTACACCTTCATTCCTCTCAGAGCAGGTTTCAGAGAGGAGTGAAGGTCTAGTGGGGTTGGAGATCCCAGCTGATGAGGAGCAAGGAGAGGTCCGCTTTGTTCTTTGGTGTGGGTCTTTGAGGTACGCTTGCCAACGAGCTGCATAGCAGGTCAACATATGTCTGGTCAAGCATGTGGTGCCCAAGCGGCTGATGTTTTGGCCACGCGAGATACACTTGAGACATATGTTGCAAATAGCAGCGGTGAGATCTGATGCACTCGTCTCAAAAAAGGCCCACACCAAAGAACTTTTAGAATAACGCGCAGAGGCAGCGCCCTGCACAGGCGGAGCTCTGCGGTGTGATTCAGTTGGTGTGCTGCCCCTAAGCTGGTCCCTGGAGGGCATCCTGCCTCATTGGACATGTGCCTCCTCCTCCTCCTCTCTCCTACCAGGCACCCACGTGGAGTCAGTGCCCTCATCATCCCCTCCCTCTTCATCGCTGGAGCAAACCTGGCAGTATGCTGCAGCTTGTGGAACATGACTGCCAGATTGCTGTCCTTCTTGAGCATCCCCTCTCTCTGCATTCACGCTACTGCCTTCCTCTAGCTGAGTATCATCATCAGAGCCTACAAAACACTGGGCATCCTCCTGGAGCATGTACCCAACACTGTGCTCAAAGAGTTCAGGAGACTCCTCAGGAGGACGTGGTGGGTCTAGGGAAGGAGTCACTGATGATGACATTGAGAGGAGGGAAGACGATGCGTTGGCAGCTGCTTTGCTAGTACCCTAAGCCTTGGTGAGAGAGGATGAGGATGAAGAGGGCTTCGTCATCCACTCTACCAAGTCGTTGGCATGTTGCGGCTCAACGTGTCCAGCTGCCGAAAAAAGAAGGACAAGCGTGTCCCATGGCCACGTGCTGATGATGACGATGCACCGCGTCCACGACCAGCACTGTTGTCTCTAGACACAGAGCCTGCTTGCCCTCTTTTATCGGCTCGCGCCTGTCTGCCTCTCCTTGCTGGCCTTCCAGACATGGTAATGGCCTGAAGGGAGTTGGGAAAACCAGCAATTGGGTAGTGTATATTGTGCTGGAGGCACACACAAGTTCCACTAACTCCTGCAAATGGCTCAAATAGAGAAGAGCTATGTAGGTGGATATAGCGGTGTATACTGGGTTCAGAGCGCGCAGACAGCACGCACAATCTCCTACCACTGACTGCAAGCTCTATTTAAAACAAGCAAGGTAGTTAGCTATATAGGTGGATATAGCAGTGTATACTGGGTTCAGAGCACGCAGACAGCACGCACAATCTCCTAACACTGACTGCAAGCTCTATTTAAAACGAGCAAGATAGTTAGCTATATAGGTGGATATAGCGGTGTATACTGGGTTCAGAGCATGCAGACAGCACGCACAATCTCCTAACACTGACTGCAAGCTCTATTTACAACAAGCAAGATAGTTAGCTATATAGGTGGATATAGCGGTGTATACTGGGTTCAGAGCACGCAGACAGCACGCACAATCTCCTAACACTGACTGCAAGCTCTATTTAAAACAAGCAAGATAGTTAGCTATATAGGTGGATATAGCGGTGTATACTCGGTTCAGAGCACGCAGACAGCACGCACAATCTCCTAACACTGACTGCAAGCTCTATTTAAAACGAGCAAGATAGTTAGCTATATAGGTGGATATAGCGGTGTATACTGGGTTCAGAGCACGCATACAGCACGCACAATCTCCTAACACTGACTGCAAGCTCTATTAAAAAAGAGAAATTTAGCTAGCTATATAGGTGAATATAGCGGTGTATACTGCGGTCAGGGCACGCAGACAACAACCACTACAGAAGAGCAAGAACGAAAAATCGGCCGATAACGATAGGTATATACTGTGTTGAAGGTACACAGAATACCCACTAACTCCTACAGACGCCAACACACTACACAAGGCCGCCGCGCTGGCGGCCTTATATAGTGTGGGGCGTGTACTACACCGCCTGAGCTATGATTGGCCACAGGCATCCTGCCTGTGGCCAATCATGGCTCTCCTCGCTGCCGGCGCTGTGATTGGCCAAGCATGCGGGGTCACAGTGCATGCTTGGCCAATCATGAGCCAGCAATGCACTGCGATGGGGCAGTGCATTGTGGGCCGTGAGCGCCACACGAATTTGGCACGAACGGCCCATAACGTTCGGAATTCACCGAACGGGTGAACAGCCGATGTTAGAGTCAAACGTATGTTCGACTCGAACACAAAGCTCATCCCTAGTCCTGACCTTATCGCTCCCTCTCCATGATGCGTTATACCTTTCAATACTCCAGAACTGTAAATGAGAGGGTCCCTATTATGAACTGCATCAAAGTGTCTGGAGACACTGTGCTTAGGGAAACCATTAATAATATTTTGCACATGCTCCTTTATTCTGACTTTAAGGGCCCTTTTGGTTCTTCCTATATACGGTATTGTAGATTACAACTACATTGAAGACAGTACACAACTCCTTCCGTATGGCACCCTATAAAATCCCTAATTGTATAGGTATGTCCTGTAGTGGTAGCTGTAAATTCTAACCTCTTGTTCGGAAACTTCTTTGAGTTATGGCATGCATAACAATTTCCGCAAGGAAAAAAGCCTTTCCCAGTAAAGAAAAGTATAGCCCATCTTGGGTGGAGGTTCCACTACCAACTTCACTATCATATCTCTTAGAGTGGGTGGTCTTTTGTAAATTATATTTGGTTTATCAGGTAAGGTGGTTTTTAAATCCTTATCAATTTTAAGTATGTGCCAATGGCGTTGGATAAGCTTGGACATTGTAATCTAATATCAGGCATGGGGCCTCATTTTGATATACTTCCTTTTTGGGTTTATTTTGCAGCATGATAGTTCTATCCACTTCTTTAACATGCTGAATCTGTTTTTCAATCCGGATGTCTTTATATCCTTTTTTCTTTAAACCTTCCAGCAATCACATTAGCTTTTGTCAAATAATCTTCATCCTTTGTACAATTACTTCTTATTTTCACTAGTTACCCCTTAGGTATATTATATAGCCAAGGTTTAAAGTGACAGCTATTCATCGACAAATAACTATTAATATAAAAAAAATTTAAATGGGTTGTCGTGATTATTTTGTGATCTTCCAGGGATATATTTAAGGCAAGAAAATCCACAGATTGTTCATCTATTTTCCACTCAAGACAAATGTTCCTATCATTATTATTTAACCACTTCGGACCCAGGCCAATTCTGACATTTCTCTCCTACATGTAAAATTCCTAATTTTTTTGCTAGAAAATTACATAGAACCCCCAAACATTATATATGTTTTTTTAGCAAAGACCCTAGAGAATACAATGGCGGTCATTGCAACTTTTTATCTAGCACAGTATTTGCGCAGCAATTTTTCGAACGCGTTTTTTTCAGAAAAAAAACAGTTTCATGCTTAAAAAAAAAAAAAAACAGTAAAGTTAGCCCAATTTTTTTGCATAATGTGAAAGAGGAGGATATGCCGAATAAATAGATACCCAACATGTCACGCTTCAAAATTGCACGCGCTCGTGGAATGGCGCCAAACTTTGGTATTTAGAAAAAATCCCCATAGGCGACGCTTTACATTTTTTTACTGGTTACATATTTTGGGTTACAGAGGAGGTCTAGGGCTAGAATTATTGCTCTCACTCTAACGTTCGCGGCGATACCTCACATGTGTGGTTTGAACACCGTTTTCATATGTGGGCGGGACTTACGTATGCGTTCGCTTCTGTGTGCGAGCTCACGGGGACAGGGGAGCTTTAAATATATATATTTTTTTTTATTGTTAATTTTATTTTTATTTTTTTAGTTTTACACTTAAAAAAAAAAATAAAAAAAAATTGATGACTTTTATTCGTATTACAAGGAATGTAAACATCCCTTGTAATAGGAATATGGCACGATCGGACCTATTTACAGTGAAATATGGGGTCAATAAGACCCCATATCTCACCTCTAGGCTGGGAAGAATAAAAAATAAATAAAAAAAAAACGGTCATGGCTTCCTAGCCAGATCGGCGCCGTTAATTTGAATTCCGAGGCCGGGCGTGACGTCATAACATCGCGCCAGGCCTCCGAACGATCATAGAGACTCCGGGGACAATCTAGTCTGCCGGAAATCTCTATGATCACTTGCTGGGGCCGGCGGATCCTGTGACCGACTCACCGATGGAAACGGTGAGTCGGTAGAAGCACCGGAGGAACAGCCGCTATGATCATTCTTATGGTGTAGGGAATCGCCGGATGAAAACGGCAATATCTGAATGATGTCTGTGGCCTCAGGCATCATTTAGATATAGCCAGCGAAACCCCATGACGTCAATAGACGTAGTGCGGGTTTCAAGTGGTTAAATTTCTTTAAAATTCTTCAAGTGAGTTTCTACTCCCATTCCAGACAATTATAAGATCATCAATATATCTTTTGTATGATGTTAACTCAGCAGGCATATCCTTATATACAGCCTCTTCCTCCCAGTGTGCCATGAATGCGTTTGCAACACTGGGGGAAGTTTGGCTCCCATTGCTATTCCAATAGCTTGTCTGTAGTAGGTTTGGTTATGCCAAAAATAGCTGTGCTCTAAACAAAAATCCAAACATTTAATCAAAAACTTTCTTAGCTTGCAAATCAGTGTAGTGTGTGTTCTCAAAAGCCATTTGGTCGCCGCACATGCTTCATGATTTTGGACAATAGTGTATAATGATGACACGTCTGCAGTTGCTAGAAGGGTTCTACCCTCAAGTACTGGTACCGTATCCAGCAACTGCAAGACATGCTTGGTGTCTTTGAGGTAGGCCTTTGTATTTTGTACTGCCGGTTGTATAAAATAATCAGTATATTCTCCCGTTCTTGAAGTTAATGAATCTATACCATTCACGATAGGTCTGCCTGGTGGATGTTCTCAATTATGGTATATATTATTGGTATTCTGCATGACTCTGGTATTAGATACTTAACCTCTTTTTTGGTTCAAATTTTCCTTTTTAGTTCCCAGATGAACTATCAGTTCCAATTCTTTCTTAAATGTATGAGTGGGATTGCCCAATAGTTTAACATAAGTCTCTCCATCTTGTAACTGTCAATCAAGTTCTTGTAGGTATTGCTATTTGGATTGTATAGAGGATATAATTTTCAAGCGAAGTAGGAGGAGTTCTCCAGAAGGAAAGTTGTCAAAGGAGTCGTTGTGGCTCTTGTATGAGAACTTGACCGCGAAAGGGAATGCCCATTTACACTTGATGTCCTTCTGGACTAGGGTGGACAGTAGTGGTTTCAAGGCACGTCTACGTTGAATGGTTGAAGGCACGAGATCTGCAAAGATTTGAATCGCATGCCCTTGGCACATCACCTGGGTAGTGTTCCGGGCCTGCTTTTGCTCATCTTTTCTTCTTTAACTGCGTAATGATGCGGTTTAACAATTATGTCTTTGGGAAGGCCATCTTTCCTGGGGGGGCCCAGGGCTCTATGAGCTCTGTCCAATTCCAGGCGCAGAGGGTTGATGTTGGGCAATAGCGATTTGATCAGGTCTTGGGTCGCAGCAGTCACGTCTGTGATTGTTTCCGGTAGCCCCCTGATCCTGAAGTTGTATCACCTCGACCTGTTCTCAAGGTCATCGATACGCGATAAAGCTGTGTCTAGCTGATCCTGTATGGAGTGGATCATGTCAGAGTTCTGATTAGCTACTGCGGCTGTAATGTCCAGTTTAGATTCTATTGCCTCTATTCTATGGCCAATGTTTTGTAGGTCAGATTTAATGTCACCTGTAATTTTTGCCGCTGTAGTGGCCAGTCCCCTTTCCAACAACATTGATAGCTTTACAAAAAGATCTGTTGTGGATAGATTTTGCTCCTGGGGAAGCTGTTCTGCTATGGGGGGGGGGGCCCGGGAGAGAGGGCCTGAATTCGTCTGTGGGAGATAAGGCCTGGTCTGCCATGGTCAGGCCTATGAGAGACTCTGTGGAGGCCGGAGAGGGGGTTCGCAGCTGGGGGAAGTTCCCATGAAGGACAGGGGTGTAATTCAGGATGGCCGGGGAAAGAACTTGCCTGTGTTCTAAGTTGTTATCCATGCTGTGAGCATGAGGCTGCCTGTGTGCTTCAGCCGCGGCGGCCATCTTGGTACACCCTGCTCGGGAGGCCGCTTCAAATTGTGGCCCCAGATCATGTCTGGTTGCGGTGGCGGTCATCCAGGGGGGATCCCTGGGTGTTCGGGTGGCAGAAACTGTGGAGAGTTACCTCCCTGGGTCGTGTTTGGCCGCTCTGTGAGCTCCGTTGCTCCGGTGGGGTGCGGAGGATCAGGCGCTGGCGGCCATCTTAGATCCCTCACGCATGCGCACCGATTGTTGCAATATTTTATGTCACACGGTATTTGAGCAGCAGTGTTTTAGACGCAACTTTTTGGGAAAATGGATACTTTCATGAGTTAAAACAAAACTAAACAGTAAAATTAGCCCATTTTTTTTGCATAATGTGAAAGATAGTGTTATGCCGAGTAAATAGATACCAAACATGTCACACTTTATAATTGCACGCACTCGTGGAATGACGACAAAATACGGTACCTAAAAATCTCAATAGGTGACGCTTTCAATTTTTTTTCCGGTTACCAGGTTAGAGTCGCAGAGGAGGTCTATTGCTAGAATTATTGTTCTCGCTCTGACGATCACGTCGATACCTCACATGTGTGATTTGAACACCGTTTACATATGCGGGAGCGACTTCCATATGCGTTTTCTTTGCTTCGCGAGCTCACGGGGACATTACATTTTTCCTTTAGAAATTTAATTTTTGCTGTAGTACTTTTGTAAACCTGGGGAAAATGCAATACTTTACAGGCAGACTAAGGGGACCCCCCAGGCACGATATTTAAAGGAATATTTTATTTTAATTGTTTCACGTTAAGCATTCTTAAAATCACTGCTCCTGAAAAAACGTCAGGTTTTTTTGCATTCATTCATGTCCCCTGGGGCAGTATCTGGGTCCCCAAACACTTTTTTTGGCAATAACTTGCATATAAGCCTTTAAAATGAGCACTTTTGATTTTTCACGTTCGTGTCCCATAGACTTTAACGATGTTCACACACAATTTTTGTCTGTTCGCAAGTTGTGATGTGAACCAAACTGGGGTGGGGGGGGGGGGGGGGGGGGTAGTTCGGTTCATTCCTAATCCTGACTAATTTTCTTCTTCGGTAAGTACCGCTGGAACAAAGGTTCTGCTATAATAGTGACTTGCCATCCAGTGTCAGAGGCACATAATCTCCTGGCTATCAAAGTAACTGTGCACCACAGGGCAATTTACCACCACGTCCCATGTGTGTGACTCCGGAGTCATTCCACTGGGCTGCCTCACTGCTTGACTCCTAGCATCGGGGCGTTCTCTGGGTTAAGTGTCTCTTTTGGCATTCTATCAGGGCAATCTCTTGAGCAATGCCCCTTTTCTGACAGCCCCAACATGGGGAGAATGACCTCTCTCTCATCTAGATCATGTTGTGGGGGTGTTCGCTTCCTCCAGGAGATGGTGTTCTCCTTTGGATTGTCTCGTTCACACCTCAGCACGGCTAGTTCCGTCTGGAGCTGGTCCATCCCTTCTGTCAGTTTGTGGATGGCAGCCTCCCACGGAGTGGTTTGTTCAGTTTGTGGCGATTTGCATGGTTTATCACCTATGCTGGCCACGAAGGCATCCGTACTGGCAGGTCTCTGAACAGAAGATAGATGCCTCTAATAATTCATGGAAAGTAAAATTTTGGTTACTTCTGCCCTTTTATTATAACTTTTCCCTGCCTTTATCAGACAAAAGCCTCTATACAAACTGATCCTTCAGCCATACGTCTGTGTCATTCCACCCAGTGCTTCCTGTTCTCCACCTCTCTCTGTGGCAGATCTTGGCTGCTTGAGCCTGCAATTCCAGAGCATACTGTAGAATGGATTCTCCCTCTCTCTGCTTCCTACTGATAAAGCAAGCTTTAAGGTCCCCCTAATGCAACCGTCTGAGTGTACACTGCTTCCAAGCAGCTAATTATCTTGTCCAGGGAATAATGGTCCTCTACTGGAAGTTGCAGAATTAACATACTTGCTTTCCCTTCAAGGGCTTTAATGGTCACATCTGCCTGCTGTGTGGTTGGATTTCCATATGACCGTATCAAGCCCTGAAATCTCCTGATCTGGTCCCGTGTACTTAGGCTGCTGTTGCGGTAGCAATCCCACCAGCAATAGAGAAGTAATGGCAGACTGTTTAACTTCCTTAGCGCTGCAGTCGGTGACTCTGCCATTGTGCGGCTCCCCTCACCACCAGTGTTGGTCATCTTACTTTAAAAAAAGTAATTAGTTAAGTTACAAATGACTTCTCCCAAAAAGTAATTGCGTTAGTAACTCGGTTACTACATTGGAAAAGTAATTAGTTACTCAGCAAAGTAACTGTGATTTTTTTAAAAATATTCTAAGGGGCAGGTCTATTATTACTGTAAGCAAGGGGCGCGTTCCCCCCTGCACGCCTATTTTCCCTCTGTACCCCCCTGCAAGTCTATTTCCCCTCTCTACCCCCCTACCCGTCTATTTCCCCTCTGTACCCCCTGCACGTCTGCCCCCCACACATATATCTGTTCCCCCTCTGTACCCCACTACATGTCTGTCATCTCCCCCTCCCCACAATATCTGTTTCCCCACTGTACATCTGTCCCCCCCCCCCCCCAAAATCATGGATCGGATCGTTCCTCGGATCAGTCACGGATCGCATAATTTTTTGGATCAGCTGATAACTGAATTTGCAAAAACCTTTGAAAATTCCACCACCATATAGTCCCCACTGTAATATCCACACTCTCCCCAATGTAATATCCACGTCATCTCCCCCACTGGAATATTGGCTGAGTATGGCTTGGTACGGCTGAGCATGGCTGGGTATCGCCGAGTATGGCTGGGTATTACCGATTATTGCAGAGTATGGCTGGGTATTACAGAGTATTGCAGAGTATGGCAGAGTATGGCTGGGTATTACTGAGTATGGCAGAGTATGGTTGGGTATTACCGAGTATGGCAGAGTATGGCTGGGTATGGCAGAGTATTGTCAGGGTATTGCAGAGTATTGTCAGAGTATTGTCAGGGTATTGCAGAGTATGGCAGAGTATGGCTGGTGTGGGGGATCAGGGGGTGAAGAGCTGGCTCAGAGGCAGTCCAGTAAAATATAATTGGCTTTTATTCAGCAAAACAAAACATAAGATCAGACAGACTTGTCTTATCACACGGATGTGCACACAGGTACAGCTCACCGTTCATCAGCCCACAGGCTTAGAGGTAACAGTTCATAGCTCCAAACACAGCTTTTTTTTGTGGTTTAACTGCTTCCCGACCGCCGGCCGTCAACTGACGGCCAGGCAGTGCACCTATTGTATGCAATATGCAAAACGCCTCCCGTTTAAACAGGGAATGCGCGCGATCGTGCTCACGCATCCCTGTTTCTTCGGTGGCAGCGTGTCACGGAGACACTGCTCGCCACCGAAGGGGGTGAACAGCCATTGGTTATGGCTGGTTACCACGCGATTGGCCTTGATGAAGTCACGGCCGATCACAGATGGTCACACCCCCACTGTGCACGGCGCATGCGCGCGGTCGCGAGCGAGCTGTGCGTGTACGTTGGTGGCAGCGTATTCCCCCGGAACACTGCTCATCACCGACGGTGGTAAACAGCCATTGGCCGGCTGTTTACCCGGGTGATTGGCTGTGATCCTTTCATAGCCGAGCACTAAAATGTAAACAAACCGCGGTAACGAGGTGTCACCGGGGTTCTCCTCCTCACACACCGATCGTGTGTGAGGAGCAGATTGCGGTAACAACTCGTTACCGCTTACGGTGTACACCAATCACACTGATTGCCCCTCCCCAATAAAGAGGACCTGTCACCACCCCTCATAGTACCTGTCACTCGCAGTCCATCAGAGTACCTGTTACAGCCAATCAGAGTACCCGAGTACCTGTCACAGTCCATCAGAGTACCCGAGTACCTGTCACAGTCCATCAGAGTACCCGAGTACCTGTCACGGTCCATCAGAGTACTTGAGTACCTGTCACGGCATATCAGAGTACCTGAGTACCTGTCACGGTCCATCAGAGTACCTGACTACCTGTCACGGTCCTTTAGAGTACCCGACTACCTGTCACGGTCCATCAGAGTACCCGAGTACCTGTCACGCTTCATCCGAGTACCTGTCACAGCCCATCTGAGTACCTGAGTCAGTCCATCTGGGTACCTGAGTACCTGTTACAGTTCATCTGAGTACCCGAGTACCTGTCACAGTCCATATGAGTACTCGAGTACCTGTCACGGTTCATCCGAGTACCCGAGTACCTGTCACGGTTCATCCGAGTACCCGAGTACCTGTCACGGTTCATCCGAATACCCGAGTACCTGTCATAGCCTGAGTACCCGGGTACCTTTTACAGTTCATCTGAGTACCTGTCACAGTTCATCTGAGTACCAGAGTACCTGTCACAATCCATATGAGTACCTGAGTACCTATCACCGCCCTTCAGAGTACCCAAATACCAGTCACCAGGCCATCACAGAACCTGTCACTAGACCATCAGAGTACCCAAGTACCTGTCACCAGGCCATCAGAGTACCCGAGTACCTGTCACCAGGCCATCAGAGTACCCGAGTACCTGTCACCAGGCCATCAGAGTAACCGAGTACCTGTCACCAGGCCATCAGAGTACCTATCTGCAGCCCATCAGAGTACCTATTTGCAGCCCATGCCTCATAGAATATATGTTGGGGTGTTTGCTTTCCAAAATGGGGTCATTTTGTGGGTAATTTCACTGTCCTGGTGCTCCAGGACCTTCAAAAGTGTGATAGGTAGGAATGAAATGAGATGTGTCATTTATGCTCCTAGAACGCCTGAACGTACTACTTCAATGTTCGGCCTCTCTATGTGACCAGGCTGTGTAAAAGTCCTACACATGTGGTATCGCCATACTCTGGAGGAAGAGCAGAATGTGTTTAGTGATTAAATACCACTAAAAGAAAGCTCTATTTGTGTGGAAAAAAGGACGCAAGTTTCATATGGGTACAGTGTTGGATGACTGAGTAATTGTCATTCAAACTGTGAGAGCGCTGAAAGCTGAAAATTGGTCCGGTCAGGAAAGGGGTGCAAGTGGACTGTACTGAGGTGGTTAAGCTCACCCAGCAATGGACGTTTCCACACAGCGTGCTGCTGTGTCTCTCTCTCCTACTCAACAATTCCACACTGACACTTTCAGCACACCTGATAATAAGCAGGCCTGAAGGGGAAGTACTTGCCTTCTTCAATTAACCCCCCCTTAACCCTGCCCCAGGCTGACCCTCTACATATCCCCCCCTCTGTTCCAGGCCACGGGTCTGGACACCACGACTCCAGTGGCAGTAGACCCGGGAAAGGGCATCCGCATTCTGATGTACCTTTCCCGGTCTATGTACCACTACAAACCTGAAGTCCTGTAGAGCAAGCAACCACCAGGTGATTCTGGAGTTTTTATCTTTATTTTGGGCCATCCACTTAAGGGGCGCATGATCTGAGACTAACTCGAAGGGTCGGCCCAACAAGTAGTAGCGGAGTGTCTCCAAAGCCTATTTTATTGCAAGACACTCCCTTTCCACAATGGAATAATTCCTCTCAGCTGGTGTGAGCTTCCGGCTCAAGTACACAACAGGGTGCTTATCGCCCCCAATCATCTGGGACAGTGCTGCACCCAAATCCAATTTTGAGGCATCTGTTTGTACCAGGAATTCTTTTTGGAAGTCGGGAGCTACCAACACTGGTTCCTGGCAGAAAGCTTGCTTCAATCGGCAGAACGCTGCTTCTGCTTCTGCACTCCACTGGACAACAGTTGCGTTCTTTCCCTTGGTGAGATCAGTCAGTGGTGCTGCTAGACTGGCAAAGTTGGGGACAAACCTCCTATAATAGCCCACAATGCCAAGGAAAGAACTCACTTGTTTCTTTGTGAGTGGACGGGGCCATTTCTGAATAGCCTCCACCTTGTTTAGTTGGGGCTTAATCACACCCTTGCCTACAACATACCCCAGGTAGCAGGCCTCCTCCAACCCAACCTTGCTCTTTTCTGGGTTCACTGTGAACCCCACCCTTCGGAGGGCATCCAAGACCAACTGGACCTTCGGTAAGTGACTCTCCCGGTCCTTACTAAAGATGACAATGTCATCAAGATAGGCTCCTGAGAATTCCTTATGAGTTCTCAGGACGAAGTCCATGGCCCTCTGGAAAGTGGCTGGGGCCCCATGTAACCTGAATGGCATTCGGGCATACTGCCATATGCCCTCGGGTGTGGCAAATGCAGTAAATGCAGTTTTTTCTTTAGCCTCTGGGGATCTGCCAGTATCCCTTGGTCACGTCAAGAGTGGTGATGTACCGGGCCGGTCCTAATCTCTCGATTAATTCATCGACCCGGGGGCATGGGATACGCGTCTGGCTTGGAGACTTCATTTAACTTACGAAAGTCATCGCAGAACCGCCAGGTTCCATTCAGCTTGGGTACTGGGCCGCCAGATGACCTAGTTGATGGCAAGACCAACAGCGAACCTCACGGGGTTCCCTGGAAGCTTAGGTGCTGTGGTGCTCTTGGTAGTTGTATTATCCCTCCGAGCAGCCACTATGCGATCACTGGGAAGCACACTGGTGCTGGAATGAACTTCTTTAAAATGGTCTAGCTCTCTTGTGAGAGAGGGACTCTCCCAGAACTTTTACGCACAGCTGTAGCGCTCAACAGCTGTAATTGTTGTATAAGATACCTCTGCGCCAACCAACCAGACAAGGGAAATGAAATGATACTGCAAACACTGGGGGGAGCTTAACCTACTCCCTAAACGATATGGGTTAGGTGGTTTTAGTGTTGCGCAAATAGGTAAGGACAGAGGAGGGGGGAAGGGGGGAGAGATAGGAATGGGGGGGGGAAAGGGAGGGGAGAGAAGAAAAGGGTAGAGCAAGGAGGGGAAAGGGGGGGGAAAGGATAAAGTATGTATGGTAAGGGACAGGAAGAGAAAGGTGAAAAAGTGATAATAAAACAACTAAAGTGTCTACGTGTCCTGAATTAATAATAAATTAATAAGGTGCGTGGTAAAGAATGTTAAATGTTGAGGGGTTACAATCAAATTTAAATCCTATTAAGATACCATAAAGATATAACTCACGATATTAAATAAATGAATCAGCTGGTAAACATGACAATCATATAAACTGTGCAACAATTGCAATAAAGTGTACCAAATATAAAGGTAAGTAAATGTATAAATTATAGTGGTGATCCAAAGTGGTCAAAAATGTGCAGTTTAAAAGTATTCACATAAGTATAATTCCATGTGACATGCCAAGTGAAAAAAAATCAAATATCAATCAGTCCAATATACATATGTACAAAATACGTATTCCATGCAGTGCTTTTTAAGTGCAATTAATGCTAGCAACAATACAAAACGTAACAGCACAAGTGAAAAAAATATAAAAAAATTTTGATCAAATGAATAAAGTGCTAGTAGCCAGTATGAGCTATTCGATCCTGTGAGCGTGCTGTGTTTCTAAAGGAAAGCCCTCTGCTTCGAATTTCAGTGATCCATGCAGACATACAGTGCAATTTATTTAATAAATTCAACGTGTTTAAATTACTACACTATGGGATATCATCTTTTTATCTTGTGAGGCATACCTATCCTAGGATCAGAAGCAAACTATCCACCTATAGTTGATTAAGGCTGTAACCTCACAGGCGTGAGGTAAGGGCACATCCGTCCATTTATTGGTTAACAGGAAGAAAAAGCCACTGCACTTGTATGTCTGCATGGATCACTGAAATTCGAAGCAGAGGGCTTTCCTTTAGAAACACAGCATGCTCACAGGATCGAATAGCTCATACTGGCTACTAGCACTTTATTCATTTGATCAAAAAAATTTTATATTTTTTTCACTTGTGCTGTTACGTTTTGTATTGTTGCTAGCATTAATTGCACTTAAAAAGCACTGCATGGAATACGTATTTTGTACATATGTATATTGGACTGATTGATATTTGATTTTTTTTCACTTGGCATGTCACATGGAATTATACTTATGTGAATACTTTTAAACTGCACATTTTTGACCACTTTGGATCACCACTATAATTTATACATTTACTCACCTTTATATTTGGTACACTTTATTGCAATTGTTGCACAGTTTATATGATTGTCATGTTTACCAGCTGATTCATTTATTTAATATCGTGAGTTATATCTTTATGGTATCTTAATAGGATTTAAATTTGATTGTAACCCCTCAACATTCAACATTCTTTACCACGCACCTTATTAATTTATTATTAATTCAGGACACGTAGACACTTTAATTGTTTTATTATCACTTTTTCACCTTTCTCTTCCTGTCCCTTACCATACATACTTTATCCTCCCCCCCCCCTTTCCCCTCCTTGCTCTACCCTTTTCTTCTCTCCCCTCCCTTCCCCCCCCCCCCCCTGTTCCTATCTCTCCCCCCTTCCCCCCTCCTCTGTCCTTACCTATTTGCGCAACACTAAAACCACCTAGCTCAACAGCTGTAGCCATCTCATCCAGTGACTGAGGCTCGGACTGAGCCACCAAATGGTGGAGCTCCCTGGGTAGTCCATGCAGGAAACAGTTGAGTGCAACGTTTTCCACAATCTGAGTGGGTGTCTTTTCCTCAGGTCTCAGCCAATCTTGGAACAAATGCATCAGGTGGTAGAGTTGCGCATGGGCAGGCTTAGCCTTGTCAAAGCGCCAGCCATGGACACGGTTTGCCCTTAAAGCGACAGTCACTCCCAGCCTTGATAGGATTTCTGCTTTCAGGAGCTTATAATCGCGTGCTGATTCCGGGGCCAAGTCACAGTGCGCTTGTTGGGGGGTCTGCGGTCAGGAAAGGAGCCAGTACATCTGCCCAGTCTTTTTCAGGCAGACCCTCCCTTGCTGCAACCCGCTCAAACATAGCTAGGTATGCTTTCACATTGTCTAAGGCCGTCATCTTTTGCAGGGTCCGCTGCACTGCCTTCCGTGGGTCACTCTTTACAGCGGGGTCATCTTTCGTCATTTCAGCCTGCTGGGTCACCATCTTTTGTAATCCCGCTATCTGTTCACTCAGTAAGCGATTTGTTTCCTGTTGTACAGTGACTGTCTGCACCAGGATTTGCTCCTGCCAAACCTGTGCTTCCTGATGGCAGGCCTGTGCTTGTACCAGGGCCTCCTGATGGTGGACTTGGGCCTCCTGATGGCGGGCCTGTGCTTGTGTATTAGCCAGTACCAGCTGCTTAACCATATCCTCCATGGCTTGTTCAGAAGATTTCACTGTCTATGCAGCTTTAACCGAGGACATGGGATTAGACTGGACCCCTCAAATTGCCCGATGCACGCTCCACCAATTGTAGGGGATCAGGGGGTGAAGAGTAGGGTTGCCACCTTTTCTTCAAGCCAAACCCGAACACTTTAGCGGTGCACGGCATTTTTTTTTGTAGTATAAACTATACATATATTTTGTGATGGAACAAACTTTATATTTAAGCATTGGAATTATGCATTGGAACACGACCCGTGTATAAAAAAATATTATTACCTATAAGAAAGCAAATATATTGCTTGTAAAAAGTAGAGATTTAGTAAGTTTTTTCACCTTGCAAGGAAAGAGTCTAATTACATACAATGTTATCTTCTGTAGTTTAGTCAAATAGTAACAGAAAGAAACAAAACAAATTAGTAACATATTTATTTTATTTCTTAACCTTGTAATGCAACAAAATAACTTATACATTATAAACATAACAATGACCCAGCTTGGGTACATAAATAAAATATTATTTTAACTTTTAGGAAACAAAGTGCACTTGATACATAACAATGACCAATACAAAAATACTACATCCAGTAGAAATAACAAATAAACCCCTCCCCCCCCCCCCCAAAAAAAAGTGCTTTGCAAAAAATATTAAACCCATCCTATGTTGATAAATAAAATACTGATTTTCAGAACCCAAACCTAAATAAGACATTGCTTTAAAAAAAAAAAATGTTGAGATTAAGTAAAAAATAAAGTGCACATCAAACAATGCAAATTTCACATCAAGATCAAACTAAAAATAACTACACGTTATTTCTTTTTCCATATGTATTTTGTATTAGACTTTGCAGCTTTTAGTAGTGGTTTGTTATTTACTACAAAGTCATAGATTTCCATACAAGACATTTTGAAGTTGAATTTTATGCAGATTTCTGCTTTCACCAGATTGGGGGACATCCGATTTCTTTCATCACTCCAAAGGTTTTGCATAACGCTACAGACCCGCTCCACAAATGCATTGCCTACAGGAATTGCTAAAACACATTCCGCTATTTTTAGAAAATTAGGTGCAGAGCTTTTCTCAAAGAATGCTACCCATCTTTGGTCCATCGAATGTTCTCCATCAGGATCCAATGTGTGAAGAACTTTACTCAGAATGGTGAACTCACTGAAGAGCTCATCACCATCAACATCTATGTTGAACATCTTCTTAATGTCACATAAACTGTCAAATGTTAAAGTCTCTTTAGGTTTAAGACTTAGAATGGCAATTTTCTTTAAATAGGAATCTGATCCGAAATTAAATCTCTTCTCCAAATATTGTACACATGCATTATAAACTTCTAAAGCATTTTTCTTGAATGCCTCCTGTGAATTTGGTGGAAGATTCTTCAGTGATTGGTTTACTTTAAAGCCAAAAAAATTCTCTGTTATTCGCAACCTGAGATTGTTAAGAACGTCTTCAAGAATATAAAAGATCTCAGTTGACTTCATTGTGTCACTCTCCAATTTTAAGATGGCAGGTTGAAAAATATTCATAAAATTGTGAACAAAAAAAGGTAACATTCATGGAGTGTGAGATCTGAATCGAAATTAAGACCATGTTCCTGAGACCTAATAAAATTCCAGATGAGAAGTGGACAGTTCTCTTCTCCCTTTTGAATAAAGTATATTTTCACAGCAGGCCAATTCTTCAACAACCGCTCCAAAGCTGTAAATAACGATAGCCATCGCGTTGGTACATGCCGTAAAAGTTTATGATAACCCATATCCAAAAATTCAAAGCATGACTTGAGTTCTTTAACATGCTTAGCGCTGCAGGAAAATTCATTGTAGACTTTAATTATGAATGCTTCCACATCATACATCAACCTTTTACAGCCATATTTTGCGGCGTTATGCAACAGATGGCAGTTGCAGCCTGCAGCTAAAAGGAAAGAATTTTCTGACCTTAAGTTGGTATAGACGGAATGATGGGTACCATAGTTGACAGAGGCGTTATCTGCACCATAAGAAATTATTTGCTTGAGGTCCAGATCAAATGAGCTCAGAACCTGACGTTTATGGCCAGATATTGCATCAGATGTTTCATCAGCATCCTCATAAAAATCCAGAATTTTCTTCTGAACTCCCTTATCCTTGGTGAAATAGGTCACCGCAAGTGGAAAATATTTTGAGTTACCTTTGTTCGAAGCATCAAGCGAAACTGAAAAAGGTTTTCTACCTTGTATCTGCTTTACTATGGCTTCAACTGAAGAAGGGGATAAAACATTTTGGACAATAGCTTCACACTTTGTTCTTCCACAGTGTATTTTCCTGGCAATCTGAGAGTCTGGAAAAACTTTAGAATAAAGTTTATTCCCACAGTCCTAAAATAAATATTATATAAAAAAACAAAAAACAAGTATATGTTATAGTGTAATCGAAATTATTATGGATCATAATACCTTTATATTCCAAGTAAATACTTCATAATGTTACTATTAAAGGGGGGCAAACATACCTTATAATGCTACTATTACAGGGGGTAGGCAAACATACCTTATAATGTTACTATAAAAGTGTCAGGAAACTCCTGAATTAGTTTTTTTTACTTACAGGTAAGCTTATAATAAAGCTGTATAATTTACCTGTAGGTAAAATGAGAATCTCCTAAACATGCACCATTTTTAAAGTTTACTACTTCTTTGAAGGGGGGCAAACATTTAAAAAAAAATTATTATTTTATTCAAATACATGCCATAAATAATTAGTAAGGCTCGGTTGGCACGACTTGCAGCGCAACTTACAGACGCGTCCTGCAAACGACTTCAGCGGCGACTTGCAAAACGACTTCTGTATAGAAGTCAATGCAAGTCGCCCCAAAAGTAGTACAGCAACCTTTTTTCTAAGTCGGAGCGACTTGAGTCGCTCCTATTAGAACGGTTCCATAGTACAGAAGGGAGTGCGCCTGGACAAGTCGCCCCTGTGTGAACCGAGCCTTAAAATACATTAACTGTATTGATGGAAGAACACAATTTATGTGAATTAAACTAAACTACTAGGAAAATGTAGCATTATAAAAATCAAATAATTTTCTCACCTGAGACAAATAGGTGTGGTGATGTGTAACCCCATGGTAGATTAGGCTGATTTCAGCAGCAAGGACTTTGTCTGCTTCCTCTGTGTTGACTTTGACAAAAAAACTTTTGCAGAGTATCTGATGTTTTCTGAGCACGCATAGCTTGCTTGTGACGGTCTGAATTTTGGTGCGCTTTAACAGCTTTAAGGCCATCATATGTTACCTTGAATGTAACAGGACACACTCTGCATCTTCCCAATGTATCGTCACCTTTTTCCCTTACAAGCCAGCTTTTAAAATCAGCATTTTCAAGCCACTCATCCCGAAACTTGCAAAGCCGCCTGGCTTTTTTACTAGTACAGGGCTGCTGTTCGTCCTCTGAAGACATTATGACTACTGTTGATACAATATATGAAACATTTTAAATGCTTTATCATCAGCCAAATGAGATGTGGGGTTGAGGGCTTTATATACATACATACGTATACTGTATGTAATATATATACACACACACACACACACACACACACACACACACACACACACACACACACACAGTGGTGAGATGATTGGAGCTTTGTGACATGGTGCATTATCCTGCTGGAAGGAGCCATCAGAAGATGGGTACACTGTAGTTATAAAAGGATGAACATGGTCACCAACAATACTCAGGTAGGCCGTGGTGTATAAACGATGCTCAATTGGTACTAAGAGGCTCAAAGTGTGCCAAGAAATTATCCCTCACATCATTACACCACCACCAGCCTGAACTATTGATACAGGGCAAGATGTATCCATGCTTTCATGTTTACGCCAAATTCTGACCCTACCATCAAAATGTTTGAACTTCAGCAAGTCGTCTTCATCACATCTAGATGCCTAAATGCATTGAGTTGCTGCCATGTGATTGGCTGATTAGCAATTTGTGTTACTAAGCATTTGAATATATGTACCAAATAAAGTGTTTAGTGAGTGTGGGGGGGAAAAAGTTTGCCTACCTATACACAAGCAGCTAATGTAACCTGGAGCCCTGTTTCACACTGATGCAGGGTGGGTGGGATTTGCAGTGATTCCTGTGCATTTTCTGCACCGCGTCACAATCATAGTCTTTCCATGTGAACTGTTGTGGTTGTCAATATTAACAACACCCCAAAAACAGTTCACAAAATGCAATGCAATTGTCAGAATCAGATTGCATAGGTGTGAACACCCACACAATCTGATTCTAGTGTGGCAAAAAAAAAGTTGCATGCACCTTTTTTGTGTGGGTGCGGTGCGATTTGAGCCATACAAAATGAATGGGCTCAAATTGCACTGCAACGCATTGCATGTGTTTTTAACAGGAATGTAGTGCGATTCCTCTGAATCACATGCAGTTCCCTGCACCACACTAATGTGAACATAGATTCAAAGTAGTCCCCTTGTAGAACAATTCAGAATTTTTTTCAGAATGTTGTGCAATATCTTTGCCACGGAGCGCTGGATGTCTGCAATGTCATTAAATCTGTGTCCGAATTTCAATCCATGTAAGGTCAAGCTGACTGTGCTGAGGTTGACCTATCGATCAACTTTGATACAACCAGCATGTCAGATTTTTCTACATACAGTTACTGCCAGGCAGCTATAGCAACTAGCAGCAACCACAATATTCTGTCAGACGAGAATGCAGAATACAATAGTGTACCGGAGGCATTTTCCAATCAACGCTGTGTTCATGGGGGAATTGAGCTATTTGCTTTTCTTTCTTTTAGCCATGCTGGAAGGAAAGAAAATTGTATCATATATGACCAGCATAACTCCAACCAATTTTATTCTAGTTTTAAATAAGGGCATGGAAAGGCTAGAACCTCTATTAGGTTTTTCATGCTGCATCTGACCCCACTGGGAGACTTTCCTTATTATGTGTCTTTTGGACACCGCTTTGACATCAGTTTATGAAATCTCAACACACCAGAATAGGAAGACACACACCAAAAAAAAACAAAAAAAAAAACTATGCTTGCCACTGAAGTTTGCAACCAATCATATTTGCTAGTAAATGTGATCTATCTGGTTATTGTGATATAACAGATGCAGTTCTACAAATTGCAAACATCTACCACGTTTTTACTGTTAAAAAGGAAACTCTGTAGTCTGCCATGTACATTTGATAAGCATCACGTCTTTGGGTGACAAACAAAAAATTTTGATAAAATGCCAGAAATAAATTTTAACTTTTTGTCACCAGCGATGATATTCATATTCATGCAGTGTGGTAGTCCTTATAAACAAGCTTTAGACTATTCTCCCCACACTCTCTGCTTAAAGCCACCACTTCCTCACCATACACATATTCTTTAAAAAGTCCCTTAAATCTAGGGTGGTTCTACACCTGCACACAATGCAGATTTTATGTAATGACATAAAAGCGCCATTCTGTGCAGGTGTAATAAGAGCCCATGATGACGCACCCTTAGGCCGGGTTCACATACTGTATGTGCAAATTGGATGTGGTTTTCACCTCATCCAATTCACATGACAGGCGAGTGTGACCGGCTCTCTATGGAGCCGGTTCACACAGGTCTGGGGTGGCTGCAGTCTGCATACAAAAAGGGTCCTGTGGGTCTTTTGGTCTGGATCAGGTCCGAATTTAGGCAGAAATTCAGACCTGATTTGCACCTGAACCAGTGAACAGTCACATCTGGACCCCACAAGCAAACATGCGGCCCCAGGTTGCTAGGAGACCGGACAGCTCACTGTGGCAATAAGCGGCGAAAGACATGACATGGAAGATATCCTTTTCAGGCACATGGTGCCTGAATCACAGCGGTGGGGGGGGGGGTGGTTGGGGGAGTTTTTGAAGCACCTGATTAAAGCCATAGGATCTAGTAGGCGTCACAAAAAGCATGGTGCTCGCAGGTAACTCAGCTGTGTTAGAAAAGTGAATGAATATTCGCTTTACTAACACTAAACCGCCTCTCCACTAATCAGGTGCTCAGGTCTGTTACCTGTTACCTGATTGGCTGAAACTACAGGCGCTGCTATTGGACATCTATCAGGAGGAGAGGACGGGAGATGAGGACAGCAGGAGACGCACACAGGACCCTGCTCATCGCTGTCACCCGCTGCCCCACCAAGAAAGGGTGAGTGGCGGGCAGACAGCGAGTAGGTGGTGGGGTCACACTGATGGGCACACTGCCAGCATTTGATGGTACAGTGGCTGCAATTGATGGCACAGTGGCAGCGTTTGATGGGCACAGTGGCAACGTTTGATGGCACAGTGGCAGTGTTTGATGGGCACAGTGGCAACGTTTGATGGCACAGTGGCTGTGTTTCATGGGCACGGGCTGGTTTTCATGGGCACAGTGGCAGCGTTTAGCACAGTGGCAGCGTTTGATGGCACAGTGGCTGCATTTAGTGGGCACAGTGTCTGTGTTTGGGCACAGTGGAAGCATTTGATGGGCACAGTGGCAGCGTTTGATGGCACAGTGGCAACGTTTGATGGCACAGTTGCTGTGTTTCATGGGCACATGGGCTGTTTTACATGGGCACAGTGGCTGCGTTTGATGGCACAGTGGCAGCGTTTAATGGCACAGTGGCAGCGTTTGAAGGGCACAGTGGCTGCGTTTGAAGGGCACAGTGGCAGCGTTTGAAGGGCACAGTGGCAGCGTTTGAAGGGCACAGTGGCAGCGTTTGAAGGGCACAGTGGCAGGGTTTGATGGCACAGTGGCAGCATTTGAAGGGCACAGTGGCGTGCATTTCATGGCACAGTGGCTGCGTTTGATGAGCACAAAGGTTGATGGCATGGCACAGTGGTAGTGTTTGAGGGCACAGTGGTATAGTTTGAGGGCACAGTGGTAGTGTTTGAGGGCACAGTGGTATAGCTTGAGGGCACAGTGGTAGTGTTTGAGGGCACAGTGGTAGTGTTTGAGGGCACAATGGTACAGTTTGAGGGCACAGTGGTATAGCTTGAGGGCACAGTGGTATAGCTTGAGGGCACAATGGTAGTGTTTGAGGGCACAGTGGTATAGTTTGATGATTTTTTTCACATTTTCTGCGACCTCCCAAGCAAAGATTTTGAGCCACTGAGCATTACAGACCTCCCCCTGGTGACAAACCCCCCACCCCCAGACCCTTTTAGCGCTGAAATCCTATCATACAGTGCCTAGCTCCACCACCCACAGTGCAAGAAACCCCCCCCCCCTTACCTTTCAAGAGTCGCTGTAAAGATGTGTATGTGAAGTGGGGGCAAAGTCTATCACCATGCTCTCTCTCTGTCTCTCATCGCGTCCCAGGTTGCTAGGAGACCGGACAGCTCACTGTGGCAATAAGCGGCGAAAGACATGACATGGAAGATATCCTTTTCAGGCACATGGTGCCTGAATCACAGCGGTGGGGGGGGGGGGGGGGTTGGGGGAGTTTTTGAAGCACCTGATTAAAGCCATAGGATCTAGTAGGCGTCACAAAAAGCATGGTGCTCGCAGGTAACTCAGCTGTGTTAGAAAAGTGAATGAATATTCGCTTTACTAACACTAAACCGCCTCTCCACTAATCAGGTGCTCAGGTCTGTTACCTGTCACCTGATTGGCTGAAACTACAGGCGCTGCTATTGGACATCTATCAGGAGGAGAGGACGAGAGATGAGGACAGCAGGAGACGCACACAGGACCCTGCTCATCGCTGTCACCCGCTGCCCCACCAAGAAAGGGTGAGTGGCGGGCAGACAGCGAGTAGGTGGTGGGGTCACACTGATGGGCACACTGCCAGCATTTGATGGTACAGTGGCTGCAATTGATGGCACAGTGGCAGCGTTTGATGGGCACAGTGGCAACGTTTGATAGCACAGTGGCAGTGTTTGATAGGCACAGTGGCAACGTTTGATGGCACAGTGGCTGTGTTTCATGGGCACGGGCTGGTTTTCATGGGCACAGTGGCAGTGTTTAGCACAGTGGCAGCGTTTGATGGCACAGTGGCTGCATTTAGTGGGCACAGTGTCTGTGTTTGGGCACAGTGGAAGCATTTTATGGGCACAGTGGCAGCGTTTGATGGCACAGTGGCAACGTTTGATGGCACAGTTGCTGTGTTTCATGGGCACATGGGCTGTTTTACATGGGCACAGTGGCTGCGTTTGATGGCACAGTGGCTGCGTTTGATGGCACAGTGGCAGCGTTTAATGGCACAGTGGCAGCGTTTGAAGGGCACAGTGGCTGCGTTTGAAGGGCACAGTGGCAGCGTTTGAAGGGCACAGTGGCAGCCTTTGAAGGGCACAGTGGCAGCATTTGAAGGGCACAGTGGCAGCGTTTGATGGCACAGTGGCGTGCATTTGAAGGGCACAGTGGCGTGCATTTCATGGCACAGTGGCTGCGTTTGATGAGCACAAAGGTTGATGGCATGGCACAGTGTTAGTGTTTGAGGGCACAGTGGTATAGTTTGAGGGCACAGTGGTAGTGTTTGAGGGCACAGTGGTAGTGTTTGAGGGCACAGTGGTATAGCTTGAGGGCACAGTGGTATAGCTTGAGGGCACAGTGGTATAGCTTGAGGGCACAGTGGTAGTGTTTGAGGGCACAGTGGTAGTGTTTGAGGGCACAGTGGTAGTGTTTGAGGGCACAGTGGTATAGTTTGAGGGCACAGTGGTATAGCTTGAGAGCACAGTGGTGTAGCTTGAGGGCACAATGGTAGTGTTTGAGGGCACAGTGGTATAGTTTGATGATTTTTTTCACATTTTTTGCGACCTCCCAAGCAAAGATTTTGAGCCACTGAGCATTACAGACCTCCCCCTGGTGACAAACCCCCCACCCCCAGACCCTTTTAGCGCTGAAATCCTATCATACAGTGCCTAGCTCCACCACCCACAGTGCAAGAAACCCCCCCCCCCCTTACCTTTCAAAAGTCGCTGTAAAGATGTGTATGTGAAGTGGGGGCAGAGTCTATCACCATGCTCTCTCTCTCTCTCATCGCGTCCCAGGTTGCTAGGAGACCGGACAGCTCACTGTGGCAATAAGCGGCGAAAGACATGACATGGAAGATATCCTCAGGGCCATCGGAAGGGTATAACTCCGCAAACCTGAGGAAAGTCTTCCAACCTGTCATGTACGCCCTCAGTGTGTTCCTGGACAAAGACTTATTAGCCAGGTCGATCGCCTGAACCCGGAATGTGTTCAGTCCATGACCAACAGCGAGTATGGGGGGACAGGACGGCCCGTCCGATCTGCCTCTGGATGCTGCAAGAAAAAATGAGGCATGTCAAGACGGGATAACGCATCAGCCGCACCATTGAGACTCCCACAGATGAATTCACCCCGAAAATGAAATCTGTACATCAAACCCAGCCAAGTCAACCTATGAATGAATGACATGATCAGAAGGGAGCCCGATTTGCCTTTATTGATAATTCTGGCTGCAGCCAAATTATCCGTAAAGAAGATGACAGACTGCCCCGACCAAACCGGACCCCAAGTGACTGCTGCTGCCAGAATCGGATAAATTTCAAACAAGGCTGAGGTCAGCGTAAACTTTGGTAGGATGAAAACCTCAGGGGGCCAGCGACTGGCCAACCACTGATGACAAAAAATGGCCGAAAAACCGACTGACGCGGCGGCGTCTGAAAAAATCCTGGGGTAATTACCTGAAGGCTGGGGAATGAACATAGAGATGCCATTCCAGTCACACAGGAACCGATCCCACATGATGAGATCCGCTAAGGCATCAGCTGGAAACTTAACCACCGCGTCAGAATCATGATAAAGCGGAAGAAGAGCCAGCAATCTGGACACAAACGCCCTACCCTGCAGGATGATTCTCATAGCAAAATTCAACACCCCCAATAAGGACTGCAATTCCTTCTTCGAGCATACAGGTGACCGGACCAACATATGAATGGTCTGTCTAACTCTAACCAGCTTCTCCAACGGCAGGCTAGCCACCATGAGATTAGCATCAAGTGTAATCGTTAAAAAGGTAATGACTTTAGATGGACCCTCCACCTTGTGAGCAGCTAAAGGGACATTCAAATCTGAAAACAGTCCTGTAAGCGCATGCAGATCCCTGGGTGGCACCTCTGGTTTCTCCAAAAGTAACGAATCATCCAGATAATGGATTACCTTCTGACAACCTTTGCAATTCTCCAATATCCAGTGAAGGGCCTGGGCAAAGGTATCGAACAGCTGAGGGCTGCTCTTGGACCCAAATGTTAACCTGGTAGCAAAATAATACTGACCGTGCCACTTGACACCATGCCATTGCCAGAGAGCAGGACTGATGGGAAGTAACTTAAACGCATCAGTAATATCCGCTTTGGACAACCAAACACCCCTACCTAACTGCACCATATGCTGAATGGCCAAATCCACAGAAGAATACTTCAATGAAAACTCTTCATATGGCATGAGCGAATTAAGACTAGGGACATGAGATGAATGAGGCGCAGACAAGTCATAAATTAAGCGAAATTTATTTGAAAATTTCCCACAGACCACCCCAATGTGACTGACCCTCCACATACCAAATGGTGAGGAAGGGAAAGGCCCAATCAGGAACCCCTTGGAGACCTCGACCTGAAGCAACTGGTCTACAATGACAGGGTGATTCTAGGCTGACCTTAAATTATTTGCACTCAAAAGACTCGGTAGGCAGAGTAATGAGTCCAGTGTGGAAACCTGAAGCAAAACCCTCCAGCAAAAATTGCCCAAAACCAGGGGATGGGTGGCCCTCTAAGTAAACCCCTAGCAAGGAGATGTTGACCTGGCCTAGTCATGACGTGCAGAAAGGTTTACCATGGCAGGCGGACTTGGGGTGGTCTCTGAAACAATTAGCACAAACGTGCAACAACCTGCATTGATTATAGTTGCACCCCGTTTAATTGTAGTTATTGCACAACTGAGCTTTACCTAGAAAATGGATAGGTCTACCCATCTTGTCCACCTGACCAGAACTACCGGAAGAACCACCTGCCACCTGTTTGGAGGGCCCTGGAAGACTGGAGGCCTCACAGTTTGGACACCAAGCTGTGGTGTGGGCAGAAGACTGGCAGTTGGCACATACAGGGGACTTCTGATTAGCGAAATGCCTACAAAACAGCTCCATGTCGACGTTGCCCCAACACGTCACCACCTGAAACTGGGCCCAAGTAGCCGCCACCTTTGCTGCAAAGGAACGATGGTAGTCATAAAACGTGAAACCCCCGTACTTGTGAGCCAAATCCACCACTTTATGAAGATACAAGTCCAACTCCTCCCTCCTCCCTGGACTGACCGAGCAGATAATGTCTCTGAAGATGCCAAAAGCCAGAACAAATTCCGCAACACTGAGTTTGCGACTAAGCCTGGGATCCTTGGATTTGAGCACCACCGACACCTCCCCGCAAGCAAAAGACTTGTTCTCCGAAACATCCTGAGCTGCTATTAGAAGTGAGGCTAAATTGACATCTTTCCCCTCCAAAATATCTTTCTTGATATTGGCAGGGATGAAGTGGGCAGGAGACACCGAAGGCAACACTGCCAATGGAGAAGGGATTGCTGAAGGTAAAGACAGTGCATTACCTGTGACAGGGCTAGGCAGGACCAGAGCTGGGGGTGCAGCGGACACCCCAGCACTGGCCGCACTGACTGACTGGGCTTCCATCACCTCAATCCTGTCCTGCAACTGCAGCATGGAGGCAGAGAGAGTGTTTAATACCGCATGTATCTGCGTCAAAGAGTTATGGGCTGACGCATGTTCCACGCTGGTGGATGCCAGCGCCTGAGACGGAGATGGAAACAGCAACCTGAAGAGTTCTGCCTTCCTAGCCGTGGCCAGGAAAGGAATACCCTTCCGACAAAGCTCAGCCATCAGCCTGGGTACCGTCCAACTCCTCAATGATGGAGAACTGCCATGTTCTGAACCCCTGTGAGGGGTAGGTGGGATGAACTCAAATTCGACACTCTCTGACATGTGAGACATGCTGATATCTATGAAGAAATTAACTGAGAGAAATAAGAACGAAACAATACCCCCAAGCACCCCCCCCCCCCCCGGCACCTTAGTGCCTAACTAAACCCAATGTGTGTGAACAGGTGACAGACCATCAGCGCGTGAAACTGAATGAGTGACCCATCATTCTGAGTTAAATGAAAAGAATAAGCCCGAGCAAACCTGCAGCGCAATACAGGCAATTAACAACGAACACTCAGGGCTTTGCAACCCACAGACCGTGGTGGGTAGACATGAAATGAAGTGCGACGTATGACGTATGTTGTACAGGCGAGACGATTGTGGTCCAACAATCACTTAAAAACGAAACCTCAGCCTGTACGGTCTGTAGAGGTGACAGACCTAGAAAATGTACCTAGCACCTGTGAAAACAAAACAACATGCACCTTCCTTTTGTAATAAGCAGCAAATCCAGACCTGAAATAACGACTATACCTGCAATGAACCCACCGGACGAAACAAAATATGACACAAGCGTAAAATGAAATGAAACAGTCGTAACCCCAGTGATGAAAACGCCATAAAACTCAAATGAGCATGGCCAAACCACCCATGACAGCCAGCGAGGCTCTGGTCCAGCTGGTAACAGACCCCCACTCCACCCCAGAAAACCTCCCTTGACCACAGAGAAAAACAACAGACAACATGACCACACATGCACACAAAAAACTGACATACAAAACCACAACACCCGATCGACTGCATGATCATACTACCGCCCACCTAAAACTGCGACTAACACCAGCAGTAATGCCAGCAGCTGTACTTTCCTACCCATAGAAATGTTAACATCCAGCTGAAAAACCCCATGCGTTAGATGCTGCCGCCGCTGTCTCCCGACAGGCTCCCCGCACCTATCTGCTCCCACATACCCACAGACATGCACGTACGCCCTCATGAGCCCACATTTGAAACAAGCAGCTGTTGCCTTCAGGTGAACAGAACCCCAGGTCCCTTGTGTAAATATAACAGCTCTCAGCTCAGTCTTTTATGTGGACCTTGTACCGTGCTCTGTGACTGTCAGGCAGTGCCTTCTCCCTGCAGTAGATGTGATCTGCACAAGGATAAATACAAGGCACTGTCTATAGAGGGATGTAGTGCTGCTATCATCTTCAGCTGTACAGAATACCATGCACAGTGTAGATTATAATGTATGCGCTCGGTGATCTGCAGATATATAGAAACCCATGTACAGTGTATATTTTGTATGGGCTCTGAGATCTGCAGATGTATGGAATTTTATGTGCAGTGCATAAATGTATTGCATTAGCTCAGTAATCAGCAGACCAAATCTTATATATGAACACCCAGTAAATGTAAGGCAGTTTCCAGATCAGTTATTTGCAATCCATTCTGTCCCTGGCAGTTCTCCCAGACAGACCTGCCCCATGATCAGCACCCATCAGCCCCCCAACCCAGGCCACCATGGGATCCCCCGCAGTAGCATGCGCCGCAACAATGAGCCCCCCCCCACCCACCGCTGGGATACCTTGAAAGGACGCCTGTAAAAACCACGAGGTGACCGAGAGAAGGAAACTTCCTCCGGCGATCGCACACCAGTCGAATAGCGAGCGTAAATGACATCAGCGCAACCCGGAAGTGACGAGTGTCAGCTGCTACCATAGAAACGAACCAGAGCTGAGCCGACGAGGGACCTGTAGGAAGGAGGAGGGATATATACCCCTCAAACTCCTCCTACAAATCCAGGCCGGCCTCCGGCCAGCCTTCAGACTTGCGGCTATGTTGTCGGCTCCCGTAATACAGAGAACACTCAATGAGTGTTCTCTGTATTAGCCGACAATTCATTCATTCATTGATAAAAAAAAAAAAAAAAGCGTGGGGGTTCCCCTAAATTCAATTACCAGGCCCTTCAGGTCTGATATGAATATTAAGGGGAACCCCGTGTCAAATAAGAAAAAATAAATTGACGTGGCGGTCCCCTAAATATCCATACCAGACCGAAGGGTCTGGTATGGATATTAAGGGGAACCCCGCATCAAATTAAAAAATTTTTTACGTGGGGGTCCCCCTAAAAATCCATACCAGACCCTTTATCTGAGCACGCAACCTGGCCGGCAGCAGGAAAAGAGGGGGGAGGAGAGAGCGGCCCCCCTCCCTCCTGAACCGTACCAGGCCACATGCCCTCAACATTGGGAGGATGCTTTGGGGGTCTATGACCCCTCAAAGCACCATGTCCCCATGTTGATGGGGGCAAGGGCCTCATCCCCACAACCCTGAGTGGTGGTTGTGGGGGTCTGCAGGCGGGGGGGCTTATCAGAATCTGGAAGCCCCCTTTAACAAGGGAACCCCCAGATCCCGCCCCCCCCGTTTGAAATGGTAAGGGGGTACCCCTACCATTTCACAAAGAAAGTGTAAAAAATACATCCGTCTTTTTTTTTTTTTAATAAAGGAATTTTTCAAAAGTGTGTTTGTCTTATTTAACCATTTTTACACTTTCTTTGTGAAATGGTAGGGGTAATTTTGTACCCCCTTACCATTTCAAACAGGGGGGGCGGGATCTGGGGGTCCCCTTGTTAAAGGAGGCTTCCAGATTCTGATAAGCTCCCCGCCCGCAGACCCCCACAACCACTGCTCAGGGTTGTGGGGATGAGGCCCTTGTCCCTATCAACATGGGGACATGGTGCTTTGAGGGGTCACAGACCCCCAAAGCATCCTCCCAATGTTGAGGGCATGTGGCCTGGTACGGTTCAGGAGGGAGGGGGGTGCTCTCTTGTCCCCCCCTCTTTTCCTGCGGCCGGCCAGGTTGCGTGCTCGGATAAAGGGTCTGGTATGGATTTTTAGGGGGACCCCCACGTCAATTTTTTTTTAAATTTGATGAAGAGTTCCCCTTAATATCCATACCAGACCTAAAGGGTCTGGTATGGATATTTAGGGGGACCCCCACGTCAATTTTTTTTTAAATTTGACACGGGGTTCCCCTTAATATCCATAGCAGACCTGAAGGGCCTGGTAATTGAATTTAGGGGAACCTCCACGCTTTTTTTTTTTTTATCAGTGAATGAATGAATTGTCGGCTAATACAGAGAGCACTCATTGAGTGTTCTCTTGGGCAGGAGGTTAAGAGATCTAAGACCATTACTTTTACATGGTCAAAAGTGATGTTTCTGTCCCTAACACGGTGACGGATGGAGAACTCTTAGGAATAGGGATGAGCCGAACACCCCCCTGTTCGGTTCGCACCAGAACCTGCTAACAGACCTAAACTTCGTGTAAACTTTAGAACCCTATTAAAGTCTATGGGACTCGAACGTTCACAATCTAAAGTGCTAATTTTAAAGGCTAATATACAAGTTACTGTCCTAAAAAATGTTTGGGGACCTGGGTCCTGCCCCAGGGGACATGGATCAATGCAAAAAAAAGGTTTAAAAACGGACGTTTTTCAGGAGCAGTGATTTTAATAATGATTAAAGTGAAACAATAAAAGTGTAATATTCCTTTAAATGTGGTACCTGGGGGGTGTCTGTAGTATGCCTGTGAAGGGGCGCATGTTTCTGGTGCTTAGAACTGTCCCTGCACAGAGTGTCATTTGTTCAGGAAAAAAAGTCTTTTAAAATCACTTGCGGCTATATTGTCGGCTCCCTTTTTTGGCTGTAGGCAGAGTCACATTATAATTAGGGGATGGGGCATGCATTTGTAGGCGTGACATCAGAACATACGCCAAGATGGGTGTGGTTTACACAAAATAGTGGTCATGTCTTAAAAGGGCATGGTTCAAAGGGGATGTGGTTTCGTCTGAGATAAATGAGGGATGGAGAGGGAAAGGGAGGAGAGGAATGGAGGGACAGCAGCCCCAGATCCTACACCACATTAGAAATATGTTTATTCCAAAGTTTAACAATCAGCAGATAAAGATACTCCAAACACCTGGTGTTAGTGCTTCAATCATCCCGTCACCTGGTTGTTATGGTGCCAGGATGATTGAAGCGCATTATTACTATTAATACATTGTAATATAGAATGAAATCTTTCAACTCACCATAATGTATAATCAGTGGGACCCCTAAGTGTGTCATCTGCCACTTCACCTGCCACCAGATGCCATCAGGTGCCCCCAGCAGAGTCCGTTCTTGCATCAGTTTCCCCCAGAAGAGTCCATTCTTGCATCAGGTGCCCCTAGCAGAGTCTGTCCTTACATCAGGTGACCCCAGCAGAGTCTGTCCTTGCATCAGGTGCACCCAGCAGAGCCTGTCCTTGCATCAGGTGCCCACAGCAGAGTCTGCCCTTGCATCAGGTGCCCCCAGCAGAGTCTGCCCTTGCATCAGGTGCCCCCAGCAGAGTCTGCCCTTGCATCAGGTGCCCCCAGCAGAGTCCGTCCTTGCATCAGGTGCCCCCAGCAGAGTCCGTCCTTGCATCAGGTGCCCCCAGCAGAGTCCTTTCTTGCATAAGGTGCCCCCCAGCAGAGTCCGTCCTTGCATCAGGTGCCCCCAGTAGAGTCCGTCCTCGCATCAGGTGCCCCCAGCAGCGTCCGTGCTTGAATCAGGTGCCCCAAGTAGAGTCCGTCCTTGCATCAGGTGCCCCCAGCAGAGTCTGTCCTTGCATCAGATGCCCCCAGCAGAGTCCCTTCTTGCATCAGGTGCCCCCAGCAGCGTCCGTTCTTGCATCAGGTGCCCCCAGCAGAGTCCGTCCTTGCATCAGGTGCCCCAGCAGAGTCCGTCCTTGCATCAGGTGCCCCCAGCAGAGCCCGTCCTTGCATCAGGTGCCCCCAGCAGAGTCCGTTCTTGCATCAGGTGCCCTCAGCAGAGTCCGTCCTTGCATCAGGTGCCCCCAGCAGAGTCTGTCTTTGCATCAGGTGCCCCCAGCAGAGTCTATCCTTGCATCAGGTGCCCCCAGCAGAGCCCGTCCTTGCATCAGGTGCCCCCAGCAGAGTCCGTTCTTGCATCAGGTGCCCTCAGCAGAGTCCGTCCTTGCATCAGGTGCCCCCAGCAGATTCTGTCTTTGCATCAGGTGCCCCCAGCAGAGTCCATCCTTGCATCAGGTGCCCCCAGCAGAGTCCATTCTTGCATCAGGTGCCCCCAGCAGAGTCCGTTCTTGCATCAGGTGCCCCCAGCAGAGTCCGTTCTTGCATCAGGTGCCCCCAGCAGCGTCAGTCCTCGCATCAGGTGCCCCCAGCAAAGTCCGTCCTTGCATCAGGTGCCCTCAGCAGAGTCCGTCTTTGCATCAGGTGCCCCCAGCAGAGTCCGTCCTTGCATCAGGTGCCCCCAGCAGAGTCCATCCTTGCATCAGGTTCCCCCCAGCAGAGTCCGTCCTTGCATCAGGTGCCCCCAGCAGAGTCTGTCCTTGCATCAGGTGCCCCCAGCAGAGTCCGTTCTTGCATCAGGTGCCCCAGCAGAGTCCGTCCTTGCATCAGGTGCCCCCAGCAGAGTCCGTCTTTGCATCAGGTGCCCCCAACAGTGGAGCCACTCCTCACATCAGGTGTCCCCAGCAGAGTCTGTCCTTACATCAGGTGTCTCCAGCAGCGGGGACCCTTCTTACATCTGGTGTCCCCAGCATCAGAGCCCCTTCATACATCTGGTGTCTCCAGCAGCGGAGCCCCTTCATACATCTGGTGTCTCCAGCATCGGAGCTCCTTCATACATCTGGTGTCCCCAGCAGCGGAGTCCCTTCATACATCTGGTGCCCCCAGCAGAGTCCGTTCTTGCATCAGGTGCCCCCAGCAGAGTCCGTCCTTGCATTAGGTTCCCCCCAGCAGAGTCCATCTTTGCATCAGGTTCCTCCCAGCAGAGTCTGTCCTTGCATCAGGTGCCCCCAGCAGAGTCTGTCCTTGCATCAGGTGCCCCCCAGCAGAGTCCGTCCTTGCATCAGGTGCCCCCAGCAGAGTCTGTCCTTGCATCAGGTGCCCCCAGCAGAGTCCGTCTTTGCATCAGGTTTCCCCTTAACAGTGGAGCCACTCCTCACATCAGGTGTACCCAGCAGTGTCTGTCCTTACATCAGGTGTCTCCAGCAGCGGAGACCCTTCTTACATCTGGTGTCCCCAGCATCAGAGCCCCTTCATACATCTGGTGTCTCCAGCAGCTGAGCCCCTTCATACATCTGGTGTCTCCAGCAGCGGAGCCCCTTCATACATCTGGTGTCTCCAGCAGCGGAGCCCCTTCATACATCTGGTGTCCCCAGCAGCGGAGCCCCTTCATACATCTGGTGTCCCCAGCAGCAGAGCCCCTTCATACATTTGGTGTCCCCAGCAGCAGAGCCCCTTCATACATCAGGTGTCCCCAGCAGCGGAGCCCCTTCATACATCAGGTGTCCCCAGCAGCAGAGCCCCTTCATACATCAGTTTCCCCAGCAGTGGAGCCCCTTCATACATCAGGTGTCCCCAGCAGCGGAGCCCCTCCTTTACATCAGGTGTCCCCAGCAGCAGAGCCCCTCCTTTACATCAGGTGTCCCCAGCAGCGGAGCCCCTCCTTTAGATCAGGTGTCCCCAGCAGCAGAGCCCCTCCTTTACATCAGGTGTCACCAGAAGCGGAGCCCCTCCTTTACATCCATGTCCTCAGTGTAGCAGAGCCCTCCTTTACATCCGTGTCCCCAGTGCAGCAGAGCCCTCCTTTACATCTGTGTTGTGCTGCAGATCCCTCCTTGTCCCCAGCACCGGCGATCATCTCCTTCATGTGCAGCAGCAGCTACACAGTTCCTGGCTTCCACGTGTGTTCAGTGGAGAGAGGATTGGGCTCCGATCGATCCGTGCAGCCAATAAGCTTCCGTTTACAAGAGAATACTTGTACACTGAAGAAAGAAGACTTTTGGCTGCCCCTCCTCTCTCCACTGAACACAAGGGGAAATGTACTGGCAGAGGTGACGGACATTTTTTTTAGAACCTGTTGGACGTTTTTTCCCTAAAACATTCCCGATTTTCCTGGGACAAAAGCGAAATCCTGGGAAATGAATCAGGATGGGACGAGGGTCCCAAAATCTGTATTGTCCCGGGAAAATCTGGACTGTTGGCAAGTATGAATGTCTTTGAGTTACTTACATATGACTCATACTTTCAACTCCTAGGAAGGGAAATTCACTCCTGTAAGAGTTCTTATGGGAAAAGGGTGTCTCCACTGCGGCTTTATTGCCAATCCTTGTTTCCACAACATTGTAACAGGGACAGAAAGGGAGATGACATTATCTGAACAGGGCACGAACAGCTAATCAAATGTTACATGGGTGTTAAAGAGGTTGTAAACCCTGGTGGGAAAAAAATGTTGTAAGACAAAAGCAAGAGATAGTATGCATCGCATACTAGCTCATAATGAAATACTTACCTTAGACCGAAGCCCTCCATTGGCACCTGCACACCGCTGAGACGGCTGACATTTTCCCGGTGTTTCTTCCGGGTTTGCGTTCTCCGACGCTGTGAGTAGCTGCAGCCGCGATGGTCACTTCAAAACCAAACTGACCAAGATGTTAATTTTTGAACAAATTAACACAAACGCAGCACGAGTTATTGGTGTATTTGTTATAGTATCTAATAACATGAGGTCAGGCCCGTCTTTAATATTGATTGGACCCTTGGCAAACATTTTCTTGGGGGCCCCCCCCCATGCAAATTTTCTCTCCACCCGACATTGCAAAAAAACAAAATCACACGTAAATGTATGTGTACTGTGAGGTGTTTGTATCATACAGGGCACAGAAAAAAATCAGCACAAGGGGCAGTACTTGCATATTCTCCCCTCCTCTCCCAAAGTAACCATCTACTGGTCACCTCTGCACACCCCTTTGCTTACCTCTGCACCCTCATCCACAGCTCACCTCTGTACCCCCCTCCATCTACAGTTCACCTCTGTACCCCCCTCCATCCACAGCTCACCTCTGTACCCCCCTCCATCTATAGTTCACCTCTGTATTTCATATTCATGTCTGTACCCCTTCATCCACAGCTCACTTCTGTATCCCCTGTCTACCTCACACCACCCCCATCCATGTCCACCTCTGTACCCTCCCTTCCACGTCCACCTCTGTACCCCCCATCCACGTCCACCTCTGTACCCCCATCCACATTCACCTCTGTACCCCTCCATCCACATCCACCTCTGTACCCCCCATCCACGTCCACCTCTGTACTAGACATGGGCGCCATCAATAATTTGTTTTCGTTCCGTTACGGTTCGTATTAGAATTAATACGTACTTCATTTCCGTAACTCAATTTGGATTCGTACGATATACGAATTGTCGTTAGGTTCGTTAACTTGTCGTAACAATTATGAACATTCTTTACAATGAATTTAAAGGCAAAAATATATATACCTTAATATGTCAGTCGATCCTGATGAAAGTTTTGTTTTTATCCAAAATGTGAAATTCCATTGAAGAATTTCTGATCCGAAATACGCATTTTCGTTAGATGCGTTCAATTTTCGGTCCAAATTTCATTACTATGGAAACAACATGTGACTGTTGGTTGACCAATCAGAGGTTTTCTTCTGCTTCTGAGGCCTACAGGGCAGGCCCGATCATGTGACTTCCCTTTGTGGGTTAGTTAGTGTAATAGAGCAGATCACACGATTATGAGTGAATATCTTTGCAATCCTTAGTTTTTCATTGTTCATTTTAGTTTATATCTGTTGTAGTTTGCGAGTGTATCATCTGTTAGTGTTTAGTTTCTGGTTTTATTCCTTTTTTGGTTGGTTTTGAGAGATATTTTTTTTTTTTCATTTCTTGTTTCATTTCGTTAATATTTTGTTATTTTCTGTTGGTATAATAATTTTTTGTACATTTGGTGATTTTGGTGTTACTTTGCTGCAATCAAAATCATATTGTTTTTTGTCTACATTTTTCTAACTTTTAAAGGAAAAATTAGCAGCAAACAAGGCCAAAAAAAGCAGTGCTGCTGGGAGAGGGAGAGCTATGAGCTGTGTACATGAGCAGCAGGTGGGACGTTCTGTCTCTGCGCCCTCTGAGCTCAGCTCACCTCCCATAAAGCTGAGGCGAATGGGAGTGAAGACTGCTGGTGGTAAAGAGCCTGGCAAACAGCAGACATTTGCACATCGCCAGCTGTTCCAGGATTTACTTCCTAGAACCAGCAACGCAGTTCATAGCAAAAGTGGTGCTACCACCTCAGCTGCTGGTAGCATGCTGCCCATTGGTACCTTTTATGGAAGAGGGCAGGCTAAAGGGGTTCCCAGTGCGCATACATTTGTGCAGTCAAAGCTGGAGATGCAGCAGGAAACATGTCAGGAGGCCGAGGCTCATGATGATGTCACCACCACCATTGCTGCCAGTGCCATCACCATCAACACTACAGGGAGCTTAGCAGTGATCAGCAAGTAGACATGTGCAAAAGGAAAACATTCATTTAGTTTCGTTTCGTTTTAATTTGTTAATTCATTAATTTCGTTTAGTTATATTCGTTAACTTCCTTAAATTCGTTTTCGGATTTCGTTTAGTTTTCTACCGAATTCAAAAAATTGGCCACATTCGAAAATATTTCAACCAAATTCGAAAATATTTCTACCGGATTCGAAATTATTTCAACATGATTCGACATTATTTCAACCAAATTCGAAAATATTTTGTGACCCAAATTTAGGGCCATGTATCTCGGGGTCACTTGGTGCTAGAAACTCCAAATTTGGATATGTTGTAGTGTTAGTACTATTGTGTTTGCATACCAAATTTGGGGTTTCTAGCTATAAGTGACCCCGAGATATGTGGCCCCAAAATCGGGTCGCAAAATGTTATTCTCTGCTCTAATAACTAATAACATTTTGCGACCCGATTTTGGGGCCACATATCTCGGGGTCACTTATAGCTAGAAACCCCAAATTTAGTATGAAAACACAATAGTACTAGCACTACAACATATCCAATTTGAAGTGTCTAGCACCAAGTGACCCCGAGATACATGGCCTTAAATTCGGGTCACAAAATATTTTCGAATGCGGTTGAAATAATGTTGAATCATGTTGAAATAATTTCGAATGCAGTTGAAATAATGTCGAATCATGTTGAAATAATTTCGAATCATGTCGAATTCATTTGAATTCATTTGTTATATTTCTTTCGTATTCGTTGTAATTTGTTATTTTTTTTATTCGGACATTCGGATGCATCCGAATGTCCGAAAGATGCAAAATTCGGCCGAATTTCGATTCGTTACGAAACGAATTGCACAAGCCTATCAGCAAGCAGTAGGGTTGCCACCTGTCCGGAATTCACTCGGACAGTATGGATTTTGAAACATGTGCCCGGGTTTCTGACCACCTGAGACCCGGGCACATTATTCATTTCAGACCCGTCAGTGGCTCCCTGCATGGCTGTGTCTCCTCACTTTCGGGTCCGCAGCGGCGTAGCACTGCTTGATTTCTGCTCCTGTTTAGCTGAGTGCAGGACGGGAGTCGGGACACAGAGGCAGAGGCGGAGCCTCCATGGTGCTCTCCTCCAATCCTCTGGCTGGCTGCAGAAGGGACAATGAGGTGGGCGGAGCCTCCCTATTCCCTGCTGCTCTGCAATGTGGGCAGAGATTGCGCTGGGACTGCAGCCAAGTTTGTAAGGTAAGTTTTTTCATTGTCAAGATTTCATAGTACTCTCACCTCTCCTCCCCCCACTATACACACACCCTTCCTCCCACCATACACTATATACACCCCCCTCCCCCACCATACACTATACACTATATAACCTCTCCTCCCCCCACTATACACACACCCTTCCTCCCACCATACACTATATACACCCCCTCCCCCACCATACACTATACACTATATACACTCTCCTCCCCCACCATACACTATATACACCCCCCCACCATACACCCCCTCCATACACTATACATACACCCCCCACCATACACTATATACACCCTCCTCCCCCACCATACACTATACACACACCCCTCCCCCCCACCATACACTATATATACCCCCTCCATACACGATACATACACCCCCCTCCCCCACCATACACTATATACACCCTCTTCCCTCCACTATACACACTATACACCCCCTTCCCCCACCATACACTATACATTCACCCCCCCCCCCACCATACACTATATACACCCTCCTCCCCCACCATACACCCCCCTCCATACACTATACATCCACCCCTCCTCCCACCATACATTATACACACACCCCTCCCCCCACCATACACCCCTCCCCCCACCATACACTATACACACACCCCTCCCCCACCATACACCCCCCTCCCCCACCATACACTATATACATACACCCCACCATACACTATACACCCCCCCACCATACACCCCCCTCCCCCACCATACACTATATACACACACCCCTCCACCCACCAAACACTATATACACACACCCCTCCACCCACCATACACTATACACACACCCCTCCACCCACCATACACTATACACACACCCCATCCACCCACCATACACCATATACACCCCCTCCCCCCACCATACACTCTATACACCCTCCTCCCCCCACCATACACTATACACACACCCTTCCTCCCACCATACACTTTATACACCCTCCTCCCCCCACCATACACTATACACACACCCTTCCTCCCACCATACACAATATACACCCCCCCTCCCCCACCATACACTATATACACCCTCCTCCCCCCACCATACACTATACACCCTCCTCCCCCACCATACACCCCCCTCCATACACTATACATCCACCCCCTCCCCCACCATACACTATATACACCCTCCTCCCCCTCCATACACTATACATACCCCCTCCCCCACCATACACTATATACACACCCCTCCCCCCACTATACACCCCCCTCCATACACTATACATACAGCCCCCTCCATACACTATACATACACCCCTCCCCCCCACCATACACTATATACTCCCCCTCCCCCCACCATGCACTATATACACCCCCCTCCACCCACCATGCACTATATACACCCCCTCCCCCCACCATACACTATAAACCCCCCCTCCCCCACCATACACCCCTCAACCCACCATACACCCCCTCCCCCATCATACACTATACACACACCCCTCTCCCCACCATACACTATATACACCCCCTCTCCCCACCATACACTATATACACCCCCACCATACACTATACATACACCCCTCCCCCCACCATACACTATACATACACCTCTTCCCCCACCATACATTATATACACCCCACCCCCCACCATACACTATACATACATCCCCCTCCCCCGCCATACACTATACCTACTCTCCCCTCCATACACCATCCATATATACAGTCCCCCCATATATACTGTTCTCCACTCCCCCAGACACCATCCATATATACAGTTTTCACTGGGTGACACCGTCACCGTCCTCTGCCCTACCGACACCGTCCTCTGCCCTACCGACACCGTCCTCTGCCCTACCGACACCGTCCTCTGCCCTACCGACACCGTCCACTGCCCTACCGACACCGTCCACTGCCCTACTGACACTGTCCGCTACCCTACTGACACCATTTACTGCCCTACTGACAGCGTCCGCTGCCCTACTGACACCGTCCACTACCCTACTGACACCATTTACTGCTCTACTGACACCGTCCACTGCTCTACTGACACCGTCCACTGCTCTACTGACAACGTCCACTGCTCTACTGACACCGTCCACTGCCCTACTGACACCGTTTACTGCCCTACTGACACCGTTTACTGCTCTGCTGACACCGTTTACTGTTCTGCTGACAGCGTTTACTGCTCTACTGACAGCGTTTACTGCCCTACTGACACCATTTACTGCTCTACTGACACTGTCCACTGCCCTACTAACACCATTTACTGCCCTACTGACACTGTCCACTGCCCTATTGACACCATTTACTGCCCTACTGACACCGTCCACTACCCTACTGACACCGTCCACTACCCTACTGACACCATCCACTGCTATACTGACACCATTTACTGCCCTACTGACACCATTTACTGCCCTACTGACACCGTCCACTGCTCTACTGACACCATTTACTGCCCTACTGACACCATTTACTGCTCTACTGACACTGTCCACTGCCCTACTGACACCATTTACTGCCCTACTGACAGCGCCCACTGCCCTACTGACACCATTTACTGCCCTACTGACACCGTCCACTACCCTACTGACACCATTTACTGCCCTACTGACAGCGTCCACTGCCCTACTGACAGCGTCCACTGCCCTACTGACAGCGTCCACTGCCTTACTGACACCATTTACTGCCCTACTGACAGCGTCCACTGCTCTGCTGACACCATTTACTGCTCTGCTGACACCATTTGCTGCTCTACTGACAGCGTTTACTGCTCTACTGACAGCGTTTACTGCCCTACTAACAGCGTTTACTGCCCTACTGACAGCATTTACTGCCCTACTGACAGCGTTTACTGCCATACTGACAGCGTTTACTGCCCTACTGACACCATTTACTGCTCTACTGACACTGTCCACTGCTCTACTGACACCATTCACTGCTCTACTGACACCATTTACTGCCCTACTGACACTGTCCGCTGCCCTACTGACACTGTCCGCTGCCCTACTGACACCATTTACTGCCCTACTGACACCATTTACTGCCCTACTGACACCGTCCACTACCCGACTGACACCATCCACTGCCCTACTGACACTGTCCACTGCCCTACTGACACCATTTACTGCCCTACTGACACCATTTACTGCCCTACTGACACCATCCACTGCCCTACTGACACCATCCACTGCTCTACTGACACCATTTACTGCCCTACTGACATCATTTACTGCTCTAATGACACTGTCCACTGCCCTACTAACAGCATTTACTGCCCTACTGACACTGTCCGCTGCCCTACTGGCACTTTCCGCTGCCCTACTGGCACTTTCCGCTGCCCTACTGACACTGTCCGCTGCCCTACTGACACCATTTACTGCCCTACTGACACCATTTACTGCTCTACTGACACTGTCCACTGCCCTACTAACACCATTTACTGCTCTACTGACACTGTCCACTGCCCTACTGACACTGTCCACTGCCCTACTGACACCATTTACTGACACTGTCCGCTGCCCTACTGACACTGTCCGCTGCCCTACTGGCACTGTCCGCTGCCCCACTGACACTGTCCGCTGCCCCACTGACACTGTCCGCTGCCCTACTGACACTGTCCTCTGCCCTACTGACACTGTCCATTGCCCTACTGACACCATTTACTGCCCTACTGACACTGTCCACTGCCCTACTACTGACACTGTCCACTGCCCTACTACTGACACTGTCCACTGCCCTACTACTGACACTGTCCACTGCCCTACTACTGACACTGTCCACTGCCCTACTACTGACACCGTCCACTGCCCTACTACTGACACCGTCCACTGCCCTACTACTGACACCGTCCACTGCTCTACTACTGACACCATCCACTGCCCTACTGACACCGTCCCCTGCTCTACTGGCTGACAGTGTCCACTTTTAAGGTAGGCTATTTTCACTGACATTTCTTTTATTAATTGAATCATATTTTATGGGTACACTAAATGCTTTTGTTTTATTTAATCATGCCCCTTTAAGTCTCCCCACTGTTAATGCAATTTGGCTATAGCCACTGTTCACTGTAGCACACCTCATTACTACTCTTTTTTTTGGTAACCCGAGGTATTTTACAATCCTACAGCGTGTACTACAAAAAAATTGCCATGCGCCGTCAAAATGTTCGGGTTTGGCTTGAAGAAAAGGTGGCAACCCTAGCAAGGGAGACAGAGTTTACAGCTTCTAATGGTCACTGTTCCCTTGGTAATGTGGAAGAGGTGGAAGCAAGCTTTCCTGACATTGTAGACAAATTTAATTTCCAGCCCTCTACCCATGTTGGTACCACCGACAGCCCAGAAAGTATTTCCCCTCAGTCCCCACTACTTTTTTCTCCTGCCCAAGTGCTTTCTAAGCCTCCAGCATCAGAATGGGCCAATGCAACCATTAGGCCTCAATCCATCACAGCACCCAAAATACCTGGAATGTTCAGGTCTCTTCCTCCAGCCGAACCTTAGGAAGAGAGTGTGACCACAGCAGTGGAAGGGATTCCATCAGGCAGTGTCATTGGTGGTGGCTGCCGTTGCAGCATTTGGCAGCATTTTAAAAGAATTGGTGTTGGTCAGAAGGCCAAATGCAATCACTGTGGCAGAGAGGTCAGCCGGGGCTGAGACATAGGGCATCTCAGTAATAGTGGCATGAACCAGCACATGCGTTTGCACCACCACGCAGTGCTGTTAGGGGAGAAAAATATTATGGCCACTCCTCCAAACACCAAAAGGGGAACCGATAGTGGCACCGCCACAGCCACCATGAGTGCCAGCACCACCAGCCAGTATAAGGCAGAAAAAAATGCTGTTACCATCCCGCATCCAATCCATACCAGCCAGGCCACCCTGGAATATTTTGGTGGCTTTCAGAGTAAGGGTATATCTTGGGTACATAAAATAACACGCCTGATTGGTGAGCTCATTGCAGTTGGAGGAGCACCTTTCAACATGGTGGAAGGTGAGCCCTTCAAACAATTGATGCAGGCTGTTGCACCACAATACCGTGTGCCATCACGTAAGACCTTCAACCAAACTGTGGTGCCAGCCTTATACAGGTCTTGTGTTGGGGTGCTCAAGGAGAAAATTGGAAGGGCAGGTGGACAGGCAGTGCACCTGACCTGTGGAGTGTGTGTAGTGCCCAGCACGCCTTCCTGTCCCTGACGGCACATTGGTGGCAGGCCAAGGTGTCCCATGATGTAGTTCAAACATCTGAATCCTCGTCAGCAGTTGACAAACAGGGACACCGTTCCTTCCTCCTGCACGCTGAGGTGCTTGATGAAAAATACACAGCGCAAAACATCCTGCAAGCCCTGCAGAAAATGTTGCAGTGGTTTGGACAGGCAGACAGAAACTACCGGATTGGCTATGTTATCACTGATGGAGGCAGCAAGGCTATAAGGGATGGCAGCTTTGTGGGTGGGCGCTGCTCAGCTCACCTACTCCACCAGGTATTAACTGAGAGTTTTCGGTTGGTGGAGGCCATTTCTGGTGGCGATGGAAGGCTGTCCAAAGTGGTAGACTCTTGTTGGAAGATGGCTGGCCACTTCCATTGGATTGTGCGGGACAGCCACCTCCTCAGGGTGGAACAGAGGAAGGCAGGCCTTCCACAACACTGCCTAAAACAGGATGTGGGGACTAGGTAGAATTCAACCCTAGCAATGCTGGAACGCATCCTTGAGCAGCAGAAGGCTCTCCATGCCATGGCCTGTGCTCATAACATTGGCATAGAGAGACCTTTAGGCAAAGAGGACTGGCCCATAATTGGGCAGATTGTGGCAGTCCTCAAACCTTTCCTCTCTGTCACAGAACACCTAAGCCGCGGGGATGCTAGCATTGGTCATGTGCTCCCACTCTTCAACCACCTTCAGAGCAAATTGTAGCGGTTCAAGTCGGCTGAGGAATCTTTGCCTGGTGGTGGCCCTCAACCAGATGGTAAGGCTGGGAGAGGAGGAAGAGGAGGAAGAAGATATTGAACACCCCCTCTCCCACGCATCATCTAGTGAAGTGAGCAGAGCTCCTGCCAGTGGAGCATCTTCTGTCTTGGCTGAGGCACTTGACACCCTAATGGGAACCTCCAGCATAGTGCACCCCAAGAAACCCATATCAGCAAAGGAGGTTGTCATGTCCTATTTGTCAGCCACACCAGTGTACCCCACCACAGATCCAATGTTTTTTTGACAGGAGAAGAGCGAGGAGTGGCCTACCCTCGCAGATATTGCCAAGGTGCTACTGTCCTGCCCTCTGACAAGTGTCCAGAGTGAGCGGGTGTTTTCTGTGACGGGAAACATCCTGTCACCCCTAAGATCCCAGTTGTCCCCCCAGCTAATGGAGCAGTTAGCATTTTTGAAACTCAATGTGCCAAAGCTGGGGTACCCCTCCCTCACTCTGAACATTCCTTGAACTGACTGTCTGCAGCAGAGATGGCCATTTGGTCTTAGTTGGTCCCTGTCCCTCCACACAATAACTCCCCTCGCTTCTCATCTACTCCTATTTGCTTGTGACATCATCTGGGATGGACGAGAAGAGAAGAGGGGCCACCGGGGAGCAGCGGAGGGAGAACTTATTACACACGCTTTCTGCGCTACTCTGCATGCTGGCTGGTAAACGCTGTGCCCTGATGTTCCCCAATGTGCTCCAATATGCCCTGATGTGCCCTGATGTGCTCCAATATGCCCTGATGTGCTCCAATGTGCCCTGATGTGTCCCAATGGGCTCCAATGTGCCCTGATGTGCCCCAAAGGGCTCCAATATGCCCTGATGTGCTCCAATATGCCCTGATGTGCTCCCACCATTCTTCTCATTTACACATATGACTGCTAGAACAGATAAAAAGACATTTAGGGAATTTGATCAAAATTGGAGCAAACAGAATCTGGAGCAGTTGCCCATGGCAACCAATCAGCTTCTCTTCAGTTCGTTTCATTAAGATTTGAAAATGAAAGAGAGAAGCAGATTGTCTGCCATGCACCGCTGGTCCAGTTTTCGCCTGCTCCAGTTTTGATAGATCCCCCACACTGTTTGGGGTCATCGGGGATGTGCGAAGAGCACATGCGTGGTAACACCAAACAATTTCCAGTGACCCCGCACATCCCCAGTGACCCCGTACAGTACGGGGGATCAAAACTGGAGCAGGCAAAAACTGCAGCAGCTGTGCATGGCAGCCATGTGCTCATTATGAGGGGCTCCCACCATCCCTGTGCTGTGCTGACTTCCTCCTGGGGCTGTACCCCTGTAGTGCTCAGTATGTCAGCACAGCACAGGGATGGTGGAAGCCCCTCATAATGAGAACAGCAGGGGTACAGCCCCAGGAGGAAGTCAGCATAGCACAGGGATGGTGGGAGCCCCTCATAATAAGCATAATGAGTCTACGACGACTAGTCCGAAATTCGTAAACAAAAGTTCGTATTTCATACAAAATTTGGACACATGGCAATTCGTATTTCGGATCCTCCCGAACGTATGAATTTAGGGAAATTCATACAAATTTGTGATTTGTACGAAACTAATCATACATGTCTACTCTGTACCCCCCATCTTCGTCCACCTCTGTACCCCCCCCCCTCCTCCACCACACCTCTGTACCCCCAATTCTCTGCACATGTGAATCCCCTTCCCCCTTCTCTCCACGGTGATCTTTCTCACCTAATGAAATGGCGGTGCAACACAGTCTCTGCCTATCAGACCCATAGCACATAGCCAGAACCCTTCACTCAGCTGTGTGCTACACAGATCTGTCAGGTGGGGTTGGGGGCAGGAGGAACACAAAGCGCCGCTCTGTAATTCCCTGTCAATCTAGTCCGCAACTCCTGACAGGGAGAAACGGGACGAGCGGGCTCAAGCATATGAAGCCCGCAGCTGTCCCGTTCTGTAGTTATATTGTGTCCCAAACAGCAGGGGGGGGGGGGATCGGCTGCACCCACTACTCTGAGAAAACCGCAGGTAGCGCAGGGCTTAAGTAGCAGCTGCTTTGGGCCCCACAGCGATGACAGGGCCCAGGGCAGCTGCCCCTTTTGCCCTGGTTAAAGAACATGGGGTGCAAAGTGAGTGAGGTTTAATAAAATAAACACAAACTCTTACAATTAAAAAATCAAGGCAGCACAAACTGGTAAAAATGCAGCACAAAAAAATGATAAAAGATAGAACGTAGATTTAAATTGCACAAACATGGCACTAAACATCCAGCCCAGTTTCGTGTCCTTGTGGCTGTTGTAGGGGGGTCTCAGTGACCTCTGGTGACCTTTAGGGATGAGCCAAACACCCCCCTGTTCGGTTCGCAGCAGAACATACGAACAGACCAAAAATTTTTGTGAAGCCTGTTAAAGTTTATGGGACTCAAAAGTGCTAATTATAACCACTTTAATACCGGGCCATAGTCATATGACGTCCACAGATGGGATCTCGGTATCTCGCCACTCCTGCGGGTCCTCGGGGGCCAGCAGCGCAGCGATCATGGATGAGATGTGTCGCTCGGACACCGCTCATCCACGATCCATGTGATCCGCCTCCCCTCTGTACCTGAATGGCATGCTGCTTGTGCATGCCCCTGGGGCGCGTGCAGAGTGGCGATCTGGGATGAGGCTTGTCACCCTGACATAGCCCAAACCAGATCGCAGTAAAGAGCCAGTGAAATTGTCTCTTTACCAAGTGACCGGCTGTGTCCAATCACTTCCGGTCACAGAATGTAAGCAAACCGTGGTAACAAGATGTAACCGGGTTCTCTTCCTCACACACCGATCGTGTGTGAGAAGGAGATTGTGGTAACATCTCGTTACCGCTTAGTGTACACCAACACACACTGATTACCCCCCCTAATAAAGAGAACCTGTCACCAGCCATCAAAATACCTGTCACTAGCCATCAAAGTACCTGTCATCACCCGTCACAGCCCATCTGAGTACTCGAGTACCTGTCACAGCCCATCTGAGTACCCGAGTACCTGTCACAGCCCATCTGAGTACCCGAGTACCTGTCACAGCCAATCTGAGTACCCGAGTACCTGTTACAGCCCACCTGAGTACCAGAGTACCTGTCGCATCCCATCTGAGTCCTCGAGTACCTTTCACAGTCCATCTGAGTACCCGAATACCTGTGTACCAGTCGCAGCCCATCTGAGTACCGGCCGCAGCCCATCTGAGTACCGGCCGCAGCCCATCTGAGTACCGGCCGCAGCCCATCTGAGTACCGGCCGCAGCCCATCTGAGTACCGGCTGCAGCCCATCTGAGTACCTGAGTACCTGTCACAGTTTATCCGTGTACATGTCCAAGCCCATCTGAGTACCTGAGTACCTGTCACAGTTTATCCGCGTACCTGTCCAAGCCCATCTGAGTACCTGAGTACCTGTCACAGTCCATCTGAGTACCTGTCACCAGCCCATCAGAGTACCCGAGTACCTGTCACCAGCCCATTGGAGTAACTGAGTACCTGTCTCCAGCCCGAGTACCAGAGTACCTATTTGCAGCTCATGCCTCATCGAATACACGTTGGGGTGTTTGCTTTCCAGAATGGGGTAATTTTGTGGGTAATTCCATTGTCCTGGTGCTCCAGGACCTTCAAAAGTGTGATAGGTAGGAATGAAATGAGATGTGTAATTTATGCTCCTAGAATGCCTGAAGGTACTACTTCAATGTTGGGCCTCTGTATATGGCCAGGCTGTGTAAAAGTCTCACACATGTGGTACTGCCATACTTGGGAAGAGTAGCAGAATGTATTTTGGGGTGTCATTTTTACTGTATACATGCTATGTGTTAGAAATATCTTATAAATTGACAACATTGTGTAAAAAAAGAATTTAAAAAATTCACTTTCTTTCCACATTTTCTGAAGACTTGTGTATAAAAATTAACCGTTCACAAGACTTATAATGCTTCATAGAATATACTTTGGGGTGTTTGTTTTCCAAAATGGGGTAATTTTGTGGGTAATTCCATTGTCCTGGTGCTCCAGGGCCTTCAAAAGTGTGATAGGTCTTTAGGAAATTAGAGGTGTATTTTATACTCCTAGAACACCTGACGGGGCTCCCTGCATTTTGGGCCTTTGTATGTGGCCAGGCTGCGTAAAAGTCACGTTTTAGTTTTCCAAAGACTTGTAAAAAAAAATGAACTGTTAAAAGGACTCATTATGCTTCATAGAATAGACGTTGAAGTTTTTGCTTTCCAAAATTGGGTCATTTTGTGGGTAATTCCACTGTCCTGGTGCTCCAGGGCCTTCACAAATGTAATAGGTCGTTAGGAAATTAGAGGTGTAATGTATGCTCCTAGAACCCCTGACGGTGCTTCCTGCATGTTGGACCTCTCTGTGTGGCCAGGCTGTGTAAAAGTCCCACACGTGGTATCGCAATACTCAGGAGGAGTAGCAGAATGTATTTTGAGGTGTAATTGGAAGTATGCATATGCCGTGTGTGAGAAATAACTTGTTATGACAATTTTGTGGGGAAAAAAAGAAAAATTCTTAATTTTCCCAAGAATTGTGGGAAAAAATTACAACTTCAAAAAACTCACCATGCCTCTTTCTAAATACATTGGACTGTCTACTTTTCAAAAAGGGGTCATTTGGGGGGTATTTGTACTGTCCTGACATTTCAGAGCCTCAAGAAATGAGATAGGCTGTCAGTTCATAAGGTGTGATCAGATGTGATCAATTTTCAATGATCTGCACCATAACTTGTAGACTCTATAACTTTCAAAGAAACTAAATAATATCCACTAATTTGGGTTATTTTTTACCAAAGAGATGTAGCAGTATAAATTGTGGCCCACATTTATGAAAAAAAATTACTTATTTGCAAAATGTTATCATAGAAATTTAAAAAAAGTTATTTTTTCTAAATGTTCGCTCTCTTTTCACTTATTTTACAAAAAATAAACCCAATGGTGTTTAAATACCACAAAAGAAAGCTCTATTTGTACAAAAAAAATGATAAAAATTTTTGTAATTGGCATTCAAAGTGTGAGAGCGCTGAAAGCTAAAAATTTGTCTGGGAAGGAAGGGTGTACAAATGCCCTGTATTGAAGTGGTTAAAGGCTAATATGCAAGTTATTGTCATAAAGTGTTTGGGGACCTGAATCCTGCCCCAGGGGACATGAATCAATGCAAAAAAAAGTTTTTTCGAGAGCAGTGATTTTAATAATGCTTAAAGTGAAACAATAAAAGTGAAATATTCCTTTAAATATTGTGCCTGGGGGTTGTCTATAGTATGCCTGTAAAGTGGTGCATTTTTCCTGTGTTTAGAACAGTATCTTCACAAAATGACATTTCTAAAGGAATAAAAGTCATTTACAACTGCTTACGGCTGTAATGTAATGTCACCCCCAGCTCATTACCAGGCCCTTTGGGTCTGGTATGCATATTTAGGTGAACCCCACACCCAAATAAAAAAAAAAGCCATGGGGCCCCCAGGCCCTATATACTCTATACAGCAGCAGTATACAGGCGGTTCTCGGGTTACAAACAAGATAGGGACTGTAGGTTTGTTCTTAAGTTGAATCTGTTTGTAATTTGGAACAGGTACATTTTTTTTAAGTGTAGCTCCAGCCAAAAAATCAATTTTTAAGCTTTTTGGATAACATAGGGAAGGGTTATCATCACCCCCTGTAACATTTGTTTTGCTGTCTGTGCCCCTGTTAAGAAGATTTCTCCTCACTTTCTGTCCCAATGACAATTGGATTTTGAAAATGTTTGGGTTATTAGGGAAGCGAGGATTCCCTAATAAAGCATAAAGATGATAAAGCATCAGTGGGGAGACACCTTTTTCCCATATTAACTCTTACAGAAGAGAATTTCCCTTTCTATGGGGGTAGATTTCCTCTCACTCCCTGTTGTCTTCCTCTGTTTGTAAGTCGGATGTTTGAAAATAGGGGACCGCCTGTATAAACTATATGGCCTGCCCTATACACTCTGTGGAAAATTGGCCTTAGGTGTTGGTGATAACAGAACACTGTAAGCCCTCACAGTTACTCTAGGTGGGTGCTGGAACGGGCCCTGCTGTGAAATATTATATCAAGAATTGTAATTACATGCCCCTGTTAAGCAGGGGCAGAAAAATTGGGCCTTAGGCAGTGGTGGTGGTGGCACAACACTGTAAAGCCCCACAGATACTTTTGTTGAGCACAGAAACAAGCATTGCTGTGAAATATTAGATAAAAAATTGTAATTACACACCCTGTTAAACAGGGGCAGAAAAATTGGGCCTTAGGCAGTGGTGGTGGTGCCCTGAACCGAAAAATATTCTTAAGCCGCGTACACATGGGCGGACTGTCTGGCCAACTTAGTCCGTCGAAACACATTTCAGCGTACAGTCCGCTCGTGTGTGGGCTTCAGCGGACTTTTTCAGCGTGCAGTCTGGTGGACTAAGTATTTCGGAATTTCCGTAATATTGTCCGTCAGACTTTGGTTTCAGCGGACAATCCGCTCGTGAGTAGGCTAGTTCGACGGACTAAGTATGGCGCATGCTCAGAAAGGATTTACACGGCGAAAGGTTGCATTGCTGTGTATTGGACTTCCTATTTCTAGTCCCGTCGTACGTGCTGTACACGTCATCGCGCAAGCTTTCGACGGACTGTTTTGCATCCGTGTGTGGTCAAGTCCGTTCATTCGAAAGTAGGACGGACTGTCCGTCGGATTGTCTGACGGAAAAGGTTGGCCATACAGTCCGCCCGTGTGTACGCGGCTTTAGAAGCTTTCATCATAAAAATTGAGGAGGAATAGGATAGTCACTCAGCATATGCAGTCTTTCAGGGATCCCACATCCATAGAAAAATCAATCGGTTACATGAGCATCAGGTGCTTGGTAGCTGGTGATCCAAGACTGATTCATTTTTATGAATGTGAGCCGATCAACAGAGTCTGTGGACAGGCACACTCTGTGATCGGTTACAAAACCTCCAGCAGGAAGAACGCTGGATGCAGGACAGGCCAGTAGCTCAATTGCATATTGCTCAAGCTCTGGCCAGTGGTCAATCCTCAAGACCCAGTAACCCAGTGGATGTTCTGGTGGAAAGGCCTCAAAGTCTGTTCTTGCCCCTAGATATTCCTGCACCACGGAATTCAGACGCTGGCGATGGTTGCTGGAACCAATCAGACCTGGGCGATGAGGACTGAAGAATTACCTGAAGGCATCGGTCAGCTGGCCACCTTCTCCACCGCTCTTTCTGTGACTGAATGAAGCCTCAGCAACATGTTGTCCAGCACCAGGAAATTGTAACCTCCCAGGCTCTGTAAATGCATTGCACAAACCTTTCTGCGAGGCCTCCCGAAGATGTTTCATCCTCTGCTCCCTCTGCGAAGGCTGTATAAGTTCTGCACCCTTACCCTTGTAACGTGGATCAAGAAGAGTTACCAGCCAGTAATGATCCATCTCCTTGATACCACAAATCCTAGGGTCCTTTTGCAGGATCAGGGAGGCCATGCAGGGTAGGTTTGCACAGGCATTCGATCCTGAGTCCTCTGGGTCACTAAAGATCACATGATCCTCAACCACCTCCTCCCAGCCACTTACAACTCCATGGGTTTCTGGGGACTGCAAATGATCCCTTGAAGACTGATGCTGAGTGTTATCCTCCAGATCCATGCTGACACAATCTTTCTCCTCTTCTTCTTCCTGTGTGATCGGCAGGCCTGCAGGAATACTAGTATCTGGATAAAGGGGGCCTTGAGAGGTAAGGAAGTCCTCCTCTTCCTTTCCGCTGTTCTGCCTCAAGTGCCATGTCCATTATTCCATGAAGCGTGTGCTCCAACAGGAAGACAAGAGGGACAGGATCACTGATGCATGCACTGTCACTGCTCACCATCCTCGTGGCCTCCTCAAATGGTGACAGGACAGTGCATGCATCCTTGGTCAGTAGCCACTGGCGTGGCAAAAAAAAGCCAAGCTCCCCTGACCCTGTCCTGGTGCCATACTCGCACATGTGCTCATTGATAGACCTCAACAGCATTGCCAACATTGAGTTTCAACTGGTGGGCATGTCACAAATGAGGCGGTTCTTGGGTAGGTTGCATTCTCTTTGAATGTCAGCCAGCCGAGCACTGGCATTATATGACCAGCAGAAATTACCACAGACTTTCCTGGCCTGCCTCAGGAGATCCTGTAAGCCTGGGTTCCTGCTCAAGAACTGCTGTACCACCAAATTCAGGAGGTGAGCCAATCAGGGAACATGGGTCAAGTGTCCCTGTTGGAGGGCGGAGAGGAGGTTGGTGTGCCAATGTCCAATACAACCATTCCTGGCTGAAGCTGGCGTGGCATCAATCACCTCTGAGGAAGAGGCCATAGAGGAAGAAGGAGAGGAGGGGGTGGAGGAGAGAGCTGTGGCAGAATACTGAATCCTGTCCCCCATCCTTCCCAGCTGTCAGCAGAGTTACTCAGTGTGCCGTGAAAGAAAGCCTTACTGCTGACCGCCCTGTCCAACGAGGCCAAAACATTGCTTTCCACATGCTGGTAAAGACCTGGAATGGCCTTCCGTGAAAAGAAATGGTGTTTGGGAACCAGACACTGAGGTACCGCACATTCCACAAATTCACGAAAGGGGGCAGAGTCTACCAGCTGAAAAGGCAGCAGTTGCAGTGCTAGCAATTTGGCCAAGCTAGCATCCAGATGCTGAGCATGTGGATGTCTGGGATCGAATTTCTTTTGACGGTTTAGCAACTGGGGTAGGGAAATGTGCCTGCTAATATCAGATGGAGGTGTACTGATAGATTGGCTGCAAATACTTGGGACACCTATTGATATACCTTCATTCCTCTCAGTGCAGGTTTCTGAGAGGACTGGAGGTATAGTGTGGTTGGAGAACCCAGCTGATGAGGAAAAAGGAAAGGGCTGCCTTGTTCTCTGATGTGGGTCTTTTAAGTGCTGTTGCCAATGGACTGCATGGAAGGTCATCATATGTCTGGTCAAGCATGTGGTGCCCAAGCGGCTGCTGTTTTGGCCATGCTTGATACGCTTCAGACATATGTTGCAAACAGCAATGGTGCGATCTGCTGCACACGTGTCAAAAAAGGCCCACACCAAAGAACTTTTCAAAATATGTGGGGAGTCAGCAACACCCTGCACCTGCTTAGCTCTGCAGTTTGTGGTGCAATAGGGTGGCTGCCCTTAAGCTACCTCATTGGAGATGTGCCTCCTTTTCCTCTCTTCTATCAGGCACCCAAGTTGAGTCAGTAACCTCATCATCCCCTCCCTCCTCATCACTAGAGCAAACTTGGCAGTATGCTGCAGCTGGGGGAACATGACTGCCAGTTTCTTGACTTTCTTGCGCACCCCCTCTCTCTAGGCTGACGTTACTTACTTCATCAACTTGGGTACCATCGAATCCTTCAAATCGCTGCACATCCTCCTGCAGCATGTACTCAAAACTGCAGTCGAATAGTTCAGTGGACTCCTCCATGCATGATGGTGGGGCTAGGGAAGGAGTGACTGTTGACATGGAGCCGATGGAATAGGCCACTTTGGCAGCTGCATTGGCAGGCAAACTACTCTGAGGCCGGGTGACAAAGGAGGGCTTTGTTATCCATTCTACCAACTCTTCTGCATGTTGTGGCTCAATAACAATGGCCAGCTGCAGGAAAAAGGACAAGTGTGCCCCACGACCATGTGCTGAGGATGCACCGTGTCCATGACCAGCACTGTAGACGCAGAGCCTTCTTGCCCTCTTTTAGTGGCCTGTGAGCATCTGTCTCTCCTTGTTGGCCTTCCGGGCATGCTGTACACTTTGTTTAGAAAAAAAAACTACACTGTATTGTGTACTGTATACACCACCAGGAAAGTAGTAGTAACTGCACTAGGGGTGCACGGTACTGTGTACACCAACAGAAGTTTAATAACAGCTATGGGTACAATGTATGCAATGTGTACACCACCAAGAAAGTTGTAGAAACTGCACTAGGGGTGCAAGGTACTGTGTACACCAACAGAAGTGTAATAACAAACTTTTTTTAGATTATATAAATTTTTAATTTTGATTTTTTTTTTCCACAGAAGAGGGGAATGTAATCTTCCCAATGTTATAATGAGTGTTGTGCAGGGAGAAAAGGGGGGGGGGGGTTGGGTGGGGTCTGGAGGGAGTTGTTTTTTTTTTTTACATTCATTTGATACACTATTTGTCACTAATTTTGTTTTAATGGAATAGTTGAGGCCCATTGATACTATGGTATATATATATCAAAATTTTTAAATTTGTTATACTGGTCTAAGGATATAGTAATAATATACCATTTAGCTCTGTAAATAAATATAAATTGATTATTAGATGTAAAGTATACATTTATAAGTTCTGGCGTGGTCTTTGATTTATTTATTTTTTGCTCATCGGACGAGGGCTGGAGGAGAGCACCGGGGGAGGTGTTTGTGTATGTCTTGTAGTATTGTAATTGTTTTTTTTTTTTTTCTCTTTGTTCCCTCTTTTCCTATGTTACATTTGTGTTGCATTTTTCTTTTTACCCCCCGGATTAGATAAAATAGGGGGCAGATGGACTCCCTAACTATACTATCACTTAACATTAGGGGACTAAATACACCAGAGAAGCAACCTATATTGCTCCAGGACCTGAAAAGGTTAAAGGTAGATTTAGCATTCCTACAGGAAACACACTTTGGGGAATAGGGATTTTTTCGGTGGTATACCATGCTACTAACCCTGTCGCTAAGACAAAGGGGGTATCTATATTTATGTCAAGTAAGATTCCCTGGGTATATATGGACTCCCTAGTGCAGTCATGGCGAACCTTGGCACCCCAGATGTTTTGGAACTACATTTGCCATGATGCTCCAGTACACTGCAGAGTGCCATAGCATCATGGGAAATGTAGTTCCAAAACATCTGGGGTGCCAAGGTTCGCCATCACTGCCCTAGTTTATAGTGGATACTGGGGGTCAATACCTTTTTCATAAAGGCAAGATCAGGGAGATGGAGGCAACGTTGCCATCCTTCTATACTCCTAATGTACAACAAGATTGCTTTATCAGAAAAATATTAGACAAATTTGAGGAGCTTAAGGAGGGTCAGTTGATTTTGGGAGGGGACCTGAATATGCATTTGATACCTAGGGAAGATATCTCCATAGGTATTTCATCAGTTCTACCGAGTCTAAAGCCCCATACACACTATCAGATTTTCTGCAGTTTTTTCCTTCAGATTTACCAAAACCATACATTATGTGGTCAAACCTTAGGAGTTTCAATTTGTATGCAATCAGGCAGGCCCTTCTACTACATGGTTTTGGTAAATCTGAAGGAAAAACTCAACAGAAAATCTGATAGTGTGAATGGGGCTTTAGAAAACTTATGCCGCGGATACTCCAGGGAGCAAGATCACATCACAAGAAACCATCTCCTGCGTAAAGACTGGCTTGCTGACATCCCTTCTGGCTCTTTATCCTGTTTGCTGTTGCTCCACTTTGATCCCTGGCTTCTGGGCTGGCTGATTACCCGATCTGGTTATTGAACTCTGGACTGGCTGACTACTCGATCTGGTTACTGGACTCTGGCTATGCTTTGACTACGCTTACTCTATTTACCTTTTTATTTTTTATTAATAAACAAGTGTGATTTAATTGTACTTCTGTCTCGGTCTGATTCATGGTTTCTGACAGTAGGCGAAGGCCATGAATTCAGAGGATACAGTCAATCCACTTGTTGGTAATATTTTTTCCAGATTGGATGAGCAAGATCACCGCATGGATCAGTTTGCCTTGGCGTTACAAATGCTCCTGAGTCACACGGCTCTCCTGGAATCCCCCACTGTGGCTGCTTCGGTACAACCTGAGTCGCAGGCCGTCCCTGCTGCTGCGCCAGTCTCTGTGCAGGCACCTGCCTTGAGTATTACCTCTATAAGAGTTATGTCTGGTTCTGATCTGCTTCCCCAGCGATTTGGGGGCAATCCAGTTCAATGCAGAGGGTTTCTCAATCAGGTTGAGATATACTTTGAAATGCTGCCCAGGCATTTCCCATGGACAGAAGCAAAGTAGGTTTCGTAATATCTTTGTTTTCTGAGAGAGCCTTGGCCTGGGCTAACCCTCTATGGGAGATGCAAAAATCTGTTGTCTTGAGTTACCCTCAGTTTGTGGCCTCCTTTAAGAGGGTATTTGACGTTCCTACCTGCTCCGCTTCTGCTGCCAAGTGCCTCATGTCCAAACAGAGTATGAGAACTGTTGCCAACTACGCCATTGAATTCTGTACTCTGGCAGCAGAGGTTGCTTGGAACAATGAGGCCCCCGTGGCTGCTTTTTCTCATGGTCTCTCAGATTCCATCAAGGATGTGATAGCAGCCCGAGATATACCCACTGAGCTGGAGAGCTTGATCTCGTTTCCCATCCTCATTGACTCCAGACTCAGAGAAAGACTTTCTTTTAAGGAGCGCTTGCAGAAGCCTCCTGTACTGTTGCCTCCGAGCTTTGTAGTCCCACCCGTGCCTCCCTCACCTCCCATGCCTCCTGGTACCGAGTTGGTCAGTGAAGATGAACCCATGCACCTGGGCTTCACGCGTCTCTCTGCGGATGAGAGAGCCTTTAGGAGGAGGGAGAGATTGTGTCTTTATTGTGGCCAGGCAGGTCACTTTTTGAAGTCTTGTCCTACCTGTCCAGTGAACGCCCGAACCTTGAGGTCCTGTCAGGACCTTAGGTGGCATTGTTTCATCCCCAGTTATCCAGAAGGATAAGCCCCTGCTTTCAGTGACCCTTTCTTATACTGAGTCGTCCATCGAGATACAGGCTCTAATCGACTCTGGGGCTGCAGGCCTGTTCATTGATGCTGCATTTGTTTTGCAGCACTCGATTCCGCTGCAGCTGCGTGACACTCCACTTGCCATTGAGGCTCTTGACAGGAGACCTTTACAGCCTGCCCATGTGACTCATGAGATGGTTCTGTTGTCCATGGCCATAGGGGCTCTTTACCATGAGATAATCCAATTCCACGTTATTTCCTCACCCAGGTTTCTGCTGGTTATTGGTTATCCTTGGTTACAGAGGCACAACCCCTCTTTTGATTGGCTCCGTGCTGAAGTTCTCTCCTGGTCACCACAATGCAGTGAGACATGCTTCCTGAGGTATCTAAGGTCCTGTGCACCTCTTCACTCTCCTCCCTTCCGGAGGAGTACTGCGATTTTAGCGATGTCTTTGACAAGGGTCAAGCCGGTAGTTTGCCTCCACACCGGTCTTATGATTGCGCAATTGACATTCAACCTGGTTCCATACCTCCTCGTGGCCGGGTTTACCCTTTGTCGGTCTTGAAGGATAAGGCCATGGAGGAGTATGTTGCAGATGCACTTTCTCGAGGTTTCATCTGCAAATCCTCGTTTCCTGCTGGTGCTGGTTTCTTCTTTGTGAAGAAGAAGAGTAGTGAACTGAGACCTTGCATAGATTATAGGGGTCTCAATTGTGTCACGATTAAGAATGCCTACCTGATTCCATTGATTACAGAGTTATTTGACTGCCTCAAGGGAGCAACGGTTTTCACTAACCTTGACTTGAGTGGGGCATACAATCTTTTACGCATTAAGGAGGGGGACGAGTGGAAAACTGTGTTTAATACCAGAACAGGCCAATATGAGTACCTGGTAATGCCGTTTGGCCTTTGTAACGCCCCAGCAGTTTTCCAGGAATTTATTAACGATGTCCTCCGAGATTTGTTGCAGTTATGTGTGGTGGTTTATCTCGATGATATCCTCATATTTTCCATGTCCCTGGAGAGCCACCACACAGATATCTGTCGTGTGTGTCAGAAACTAAGAGAGAACAATCTCTATTGTAAACTGGAAAAGTGCGAGTTCCATCGTGAATAGGTTACATTCCTTTGCTATGTAATTTCCACTGCTGGTTTTTTCGATGGACCCAGAGAAACTTTCGGCAGTCTTACAGTGGCCTCGACCCGTGGGTTTACATCCTCTGCAGCATTTCCTGGGCTTTGTCAACTACTATCGGAAGTTTATTCATAACTTCTCGTCTCTGGTCAAGCCCCTGACTGATATGACCAGAAAGGTAATCCACAGAGTTGGTCTCCGGAGTCCATTAAGGCCTTTGAGACTTTCAAGGCTGCCTTTGTTTCTGCTCCTGTGTTGGCACATCCTGATCCTACGTTGCCTTTTATCCTAGAAGTTGACGCTTCTGAGACTGGAGTTGGCGCCCTTCTGTCTCAACATCCTATCTCTGAGAGTGCTATGCATCTGTGTGGCTACTTTTCCAAGAAAATGTCACCTGCTTAGTGTAATTATGAGATTGGTGACAGAGCTGTTGGCGATCATTTTAGCCCTGAAAGAATGGAGACATCTCCTTGAAGGTACCACTGTGCCAGTTCTTATTCTTACTGACCATAAGAATCATACCTTCTTGTCTGAGGCTAAGCGCCTCTCTCCCAGAAGGGCGCGATGGGATCTTTTCTTGACGCGTTTTAATTACATTATCTCATTCTTACCCAGTACTAAGAATGTAAGGGTTGATGCCTTGTCACGACAATTTTCCTCCACTTCCAAGTCGGAGTCGGTTTCCGGTTATTCCTCCTGATCGTATCTTGGCTACGGTTCGCACCAGTCTTACTTCTCCTGTGGGTGACAAAATTCTTTCTGCTCAGGTCCACGCTCCTCCTGAGAAGCCTTGTGACCGCTGTTTTGTCCTAGAGAGTCTCCGTACTGCCGTGCTCCAGACTTCTCCCAAGGCAGCTGGCCATCCTGGGAAGAATCAACTCATTTGGGCTATTTCCCAACAATTCTGGTTGCCTAGTCTACTGGCTGAAGTTACTGCCTTTGTAGCTGCCTGTAACGTGTGTTCTCAGAGTAAGACTCCATGACACCTTCCAGTGGGCCTCCTACAACTCATACCCAATGGAGAGAGGTCCTGGACCCACCTGTCAATGGATTTCATTGTGGAGTTGCCCAACTCCAAAGGCAACACTGTTATCCTTATGGTAGTTGACTGGTTCTCAAAGATGTGTCATTGTATTCCACTTAGGAATTTGCCTACCTCTAAGGAACTAAGGGAGAACTTTCGCTTACATGGGCTACCCAAGGTTATTGTCTCGGACCGGGGCAGTCAGTTTGTCTCCCGATTCTGGTGAGCCTTTTGTGCAGTTGGGAATCCAACTTGCTTTCTCTTCTGAATATCACCTGCAGTCTAATGGGGCCGCAAAGAGAGCCAATCAGTCCTTGGAGAAATTGCTACGTTGCTATTTTTCTGACCACAATAACAGCTGGTCAGACCTATTACCTTGGGCAGAGTTTGCTCACAACTGTGCCTTCAATTCTGCCACCAGATTGTCTCCATTTATGACGAATTATGGTTTCCAACCTTCCATGTTGCCTGACTCGTTTGTTCTGCAGATTATTCCTGCATTAGAGGAGCATCTCCGTGGTCTTCGTTCCACTTGGGTACAAGTCAAGGAGGCTTTGCGTCTTGCTAATGATAGGTACAAACTCCATGCTGACCGCAGACGCCTGCCTGCACCTTCCTACCAGGTTGGGGACAGGGTCTGGCTGTCATCTTGCAACTTCTGGCTTAGTGTTCCCTCACTGAAGTTTGCACCTCGATTTATTGGGCCTTTCCGTATCCTTCACAAGATTAACCCAGTTGGACCTTCCTCCAACCGATTTACCACCTCTGTGCCATGTCCTCACCCTATTCAGGTTGAGAACCATGAGGAGTATGAGGTACAATCCATTGTTGACTCCCATAGGTTCTGTGGGCGCTTACAGTACCTGGTGCCTTGGAAAGGGTACAGTCCGGAGGAATGCTCCTGGGTTTCATCCTTGGACGTACATGCCCCTGTTCTCCTCCGCGAGTTCCATAGACATTTTCCCCTCAAGCCCGGTGGCCCTCCGAGGGAGAATGGTCTTTAAGGAGGGGGTACTGTCAGGGCTGGCTTAGCCCTTCCTTCTCTGAACTGGCTGCTCAGCTGTCGGCTAATTGCAAGCTATCATCTCTCTCTACATTTACCCAGTTGTTCCTGATCTTGCTCATCTGACCTGCGTACTTAAAGCTGTCCAGCTCACTTCATCTCTGCCTTCGTCTTGGTCACATCACAAGAAAACATCTCCTGCGTAAAGACTGGCTTGCTGACATCCCTTCTGGCTCCTTATCCTGTTTGCTGTTGCTCCACTTGGATTCCTGACTTCTGGCCTGGCTGATTACACAGTCTGGTTATTGAACTCTGGACTGGCTGACTACTCAATCTGGTTACTGGACTTTGGCTATGCTTTGACTACACTTACTCTATTTACCTTTGTGTGGCACCTATTACATGCGGGGGAAAGAGATTATTTATACTACTCTCCATCACATAAGTTATATTTACGTATTGACTTGTTCCTTATTCCTCACAATCAATTGCATTTGGTGACGGAAGCCACTATCGGGGCAATTACTTGGTCAGATCATGCACCAATTTTTATGAAATACCAATATGTTGGGGAGCCGAGGCATTAGACCGGCGATATGAAGACTTAATGAAAGCTTAATACAAGATGTTATGGTGATGGAGGAGGTTTTGAAAGAGGTGACTTGTTATTTTTAGGCTAATGATACTCCCAACTGTACCCCTGGAATGATCTGGGAAGCCCATAAGGCAGTGATTAGGGGAATTTTGATAAAACACGGGGCCAGGCCTTTCTTAAGCGAGAAAGGCAGGCAAAATGAACACTCTTACTAAGAAAGATATCTCAGTTTGAATCATTGCATAAGCATGCTCCCTCCTCAGACGTTGAACGGGACCTCCAGACTGCTCATAGACAGGTTACGGAACTACTGATGTATAAAGCAAAAAAGGACAATACAGATTGAACCTAAACAGGTTTATGAGTCTAATGCCCTCTGTTGAAGTCGAACGACGAAACCGGTCAGGGCCTGACCAGCACAAAAACCGGAAGTGACGTTGTGCGCTCCACCGCACTCTGCCTTCTACCCAGGAGTGTAATACAGTGTCTGCAAGGAACAGCACACTTCCAGCGGATTTTGTATTTCTTTATGCTTGTTGATTGCATTTTAAATGTAAGCAGCTAGGATTAAGGGGGGTTTCTGCTATTTGGGTATGTTGCATTATAATAAACAGGATTACGCTATGTACATCTATCCTTGTGTTTTATGATACAATCGGAGTACCTTTACCAGTGGACCTTCTGGATAAGTGGGGTGTCAGCACCCCAGCGGTGTTTGGACACAGATACAAGGATCTATTTCTAGCGGCGTCTGGTGAGTTTGAACCCCAGAGGGGTGTGTGCTTCACTAGGTGTATAATTGCATTCTTACTCTGGTGGAAGGTGCACGCTAAGAGAAAAGTGACTGTGAATTATCTGAACTGTCCACATATCCATCTGCTACATAAAGACTGTTGACCGTGGTGTTTTCCATTGCCCTATGGTTTCATTACCATCAATTTTTTTTCCTATTTTTATTTTCGTTTTAGCGCTGTTTTAGTATTTATCTGATGCAAGGAGGACTTTAGCTCTGGTTATACTACTGTAATATTTTAGGTTTATGAGTCTGGTCACAAATGTGGCAAACTACTGGCTAGAACATTGAAGGAACAACAGGCAATGACTTATGTACCAACGATTACAGGAGAGGAAGGGGAAAAGTTTACAATGCCTAAACAAATTGCCCAAAGATTTGGAGAATACTGTTCCTCCCTCTATAACCTACAATTAGACCCACCGACACAGCTAGGAATAGACCGTTATTTGGCATCGTCTGGAATGCCTGGTTTAACGTCTGTAATACAACAGGAATTGGAAGTACCAGTTACATTAGAGGAGGTACAGGAGGCAGTGAATGGGACGAGGGTGGCTAAGGCACATGACCCAGATGGCTTTACAGTTCAATATTATAGGCACTTCTTACCCATACTAGGACCATATCTTAGGGAAGATGCATAATGGTATGGGTGACTGGAGTCCATTCCCATTGGAGACCCTCAAGGCCCTTATTACAGTGATCCCTAAGGAGGGAAAAGATCCCATGTCATGTGGAAGCTAAATGCAGATTTTAAATTTTTTGCAAAAACTCTAGCGACCAGGTTACAGCGACGGCTGCCTTCTCTGATACATCTGGACCAAGTAGGGTTTTTCCCGACACAAGAAGCATGGGACAATACCACCAAGGTTATGTATCCAATATATATAGCTAATTTATCTAAGCTCCCATGTGTGTTTCTTGGGACAGATGCAGAGAAGGCATTTGATCGGGTTAACTGGCAGCTTATTTTTTCGTTTTTGCGATATATAGGGCTGGGAGAAAATATATGCTCAGATGGATCTCAAGTATTTATACTTTAAATAGTGCTCAGGTAAAGTTAAACTGAGTATTATCTCCCTCTTTTGGGATTACTAATAGGACCAGGCAGGGCTGCCCATTGTCGCCCCTTCTTTTTACACTGTTGTTAGAGAAAAGGGGAATAAGGTCTGGAATGACCACTCTGATCACCTCCATCCCTGAAATGCAACCAAAAAAGTGGGAAATCGCCCTGGGACTTTGAGTGAGGTGGGAGAGATTAGGCACATGTTCACAAAAAAATGCAATAAAATCAATTTATTGATTACATAATGATGTATAACCAAATGGGAATAGCAATAATTGTGCGTTGCCCGGCATAGTGACCAAGTTAACAGCAAAGGTAAAAACAAATATCAATACATTACATTTGGTATACATCCATAGATAATAGTCCATAATGGGTAGCTGAAACAGTTGATACACATGGATAGTACAAGGTAGATAGTTTTACATACATGATAAAACAGTATGTGAAAAATAATAATACACATAATGAAAATGCCCAGTAATATAATTGTACAAGAAGCATCGATGTTTCCCTACGCGTTTCACAAGTCTCTCTGCTCGCTCTTCAGGGGCAGATGCATTATATCTAAGCCCACGTACACACGGTCGGAGATTTTGCCAACCAAATCCGTCAGATTTTGTCCGTCGGATTTAGTCCGACGGATTGTGTCCGAAACTGTTGTATACACACGGTCGGGCCAAGTTGTCTGATTTAGCAGTTGCCAAGAACGTGGTGACGTAAGCCGTGTACGGCGGGACTAGAAAAAGGAAGTTCAGCACCACGTCCGGCACCCTTTGGGCTCCTTCTGCTGATCTCGTGTCTATCGCGTGTTAGTATAAGTTTGGTGAGAGACGATTTGCGCTTTTCAGATTTGTGATTCAGATCGCTACAGCTCTTCAGTTTGTGCTTGTCTTTGCGTATCTGATAATCAGTGCGTGCAGTCAGTAAGTATTTGTTGATCATTGTGGACTATATCTTGGTATAGTACGCTTTGAAAGCCATTTCTTATTGTCTGCTTGCTTCTGCTATTCAGGTCGTTCTTTCAGGCCTTGCTGTTTATCTGTGCTTTCTGGTGTCCGTTCTGACCAGCCGACCGTTTTCAAACCATGTTTCCTCTATGTACTCGTCGTAGAGTTTCTGCTGTGCAGGGGCTTTGTGTTGGGGTTGTTACTTTGACACAAGCCCGGTCCATGAACAGGGAGGGGAGGCGTTTGTGGACCAAGAATTGGTTGCACCAGCGTGACCAGTTCTCGCACATGCCTTTGCTCCGTGAGATCAAGGAGAATAATCCTGGTGATTTCAGGAATTATCTCCGGATGACGGACCCCGTTTTTCACCGTCTGCTGGCTTTGCTGACCCCTTATATCACCAGGCAGGATACCTGCATGCGGCAAGCCATCACTCCGGAGCAGAGGCTCATTGCCACGTTGCGCTACTTGGCAACTGGGAGACGCCTTCAGGACCTCAAGTTCTCTACAGGCATCTCCCCCCAGGCTCTGGGGATCATTATTCCAGAGACCTGTTCTGCCATCATTCAGGTCCTGCAGAAGGACTATATGAAGGTAAGTTTTATCCTTTAACATCACATTCTATGTATTTCATGATTGCTAATGTCTTGCATTTCTTTCCTCATTCCCTAATTTCCATCATTGCAATATGCTCTAATTCATATGCTCTGCCCCTTTGTCCTCAGGCATATTTGCCTCACTAACTTCCCCACCATGCTCTTCTTGGCACATAAAACTATAGTCTAGTCACTTAACAATGTCTTTTGTCAGCTCCATAGTATTGCTTTACCCTAAACACCCCCTAAAATGTCTACAAATGTGATGTGTGTGCTTCAATTCATGCAGAGTGTTTTTTTTTTTGTTTGTTTTTTGGGGCGGGGGGGGGGGGGTTGTGCCAAACTCATTAGGAACCCCCCTCCCCCCAACTGCTAGCTCAGCTGATAGCAATCCTATATCTGATGACTTTACCAAACTCAATACACACTATACCTACCTTTTTGATGCTCACATTTATGGATGAATTCACCTAAGCATGTAGTGCAAGGGCCTGCCTCAATACTTTCAAATTGTTTTTTTTTTTGGTTTTAACCTATTAATTATCTGGATATGTAATATCAGAATGTCAAAAAGTGCTTACATTTTGGTTAATTTTTGTTATTATGACACTTCTTAACTGTCCCGTGGGCTGCCAATAGTGTAACTAAGGAGGGGCTTCCCAAAGTATCACACATTATTTAGCCATTTAGCTCTCAATCAAGTGTCCTAAACATCCCCCCCTCATTTTTTAGCAAGGGCCCATCAGATGGGGGGATGGGGGGGTGATGACTCTCATAAGGGGACATTAGACTTTAGGCTTTAAATACTCATTTCCCAAAATGTTTGACTAATTTAGTCACAAAATGTTTGTGTGTAATCTGCTTGGAATGTTGATTGGTCAAATTACTAATTTTTGTTCTTGTTTCACTCCACAGTATCCTTTCAACGCCACAGGAATGGCAGACTGTGGCCTTCCACTTTGCCAGTCGTTGGGACTTTCCCAATTGTGGAGGAGCAATAGATGGGAAGCACGTCCGCATCGTCCCACCATCCAACTCGGGGGTCGTACTATTATAATTATAAGGGGTTTCATAGTATCGTGATGTTGGCGGTGGTGTCTGCGACATATGAGTTTTTGTATGTGGACGTGGGGCAAAATGGACGGATGTCAGATGGTGGAGTCTTCGCACGGCCGGAGTTTTACTGGCGTCTCCAGAGTGGCAGTCTGGGCTTGCCACCCCCAGAGGAGAATCAGGAAGGACTCCGGTTCGTCTTTGTAGCGGATGAGGCATTTGCCCTGGCGAACCATCTTATGCGGCCTTTCCCCATGAAGACCCTCACCCCAGAGGAGAGGATTTTTAAATTCCGCCTGTCCAGAGCCCGAAGAGTGGTGGAGAACACTTTTGGTATACTGGCCAGCCAGTTCCGCCTTTATCTTACGCCTATTCACATGGCGGAATACAAACTGAATCACATAGTGCTGGCGTGCTGTGTTCTTCATAATTATTTGAAAAAAGTTTCTGCGAACTACGCGGTCTCAGTTGGCCAACAAGAAGCAGACTTGATGGACAATGCAGATAACCTCACGGGACTTCAACATGCTCATCCTGGCCTGCCCCCCCCCCCCCCCAAGCGCCCGTGAGGTTAGAACACAATACATGGACTACTTTGTGGGTAGGGGGGCCATTGATATGCCAGACAATGTCTGAGCGGCATTTTACAAATACATTTTGATCTGAAACTCCTTCATTTACTGCTTGGCTTGGTTTTAGGTGTCTCCTAGGTATAATTAGGTTTTATCAAGTTGTGCCTTTTTCACCAACAGTGCAAACCCAAGTTCAGAGCGAGATGAGGGGACAGTCTCTTCTTCAGATAATGTTATTTTGTTGTGGGTCTGCTACACACACACCTTCTTTTTTGGTAACTAATGTATGTAGTGCATTACTGATCAAAATCGTGCTCATTTTCAGCACCATGGCAGGAAAATGGCATGATTGTCAAAATTTACACATCACTGTGGGTGTTTTTTTTTAGTAAAGGCACATCCACTATGCACTACAAGTGCACTGCAAAAGTACACCTGAAACTGCACTTGGAGTGCAAAGTGGAGTTGCCTTTAGTAAATCACACTCCTTCTCAGCACAAACTTAAATTGTACTCCAAATACATTTTTGTTGCCATGAAAAAGGAAGCCACACATTGTTGCTAATTTAACTGTTTAATCCAACCACATTCACATGTGCGTTTTGAAAAGGTTTTTACAAGCAACCAAGAAATTGTGTGTTTCAAAAACAGAGTTTACTAAAAATGTTGTTTAATTGTTGTTTTTGTGTAAACAGGCATGTATCTAACTGTAAAATACAGAACACAGGAACTTACAAAGTTCAACTTTGAAAAGTGAAGACAATATCAGACATGAGTATGTACAAACTGGGCTGATATTGCCTTCATCACATGGGGTGTGACCCCTGAAAAAACACATTTGGAAGATGCACACAGTGTGTCAACATGTGCTATCTCCCATCATGGGGGATCAATGTACATGCTTTGGGGCTGTAACCCCTTCATCTCAGACACTTTACACAAAACACGTACATTGATCCCCCATGAAGGGAGATAATGCATGTTTACACACTCTGTGCATCTTCCAAATTTAGAATTTTGAGAAATACAACATTTTGTTAGTAAAATTCCAAAAATAAGACCCTATCTAGTTTGGGTGTTTCACACTCTCCCCAAAACATCAATGATGTTCTTCAAATTTCAATTAACATCACTGATGTTTTGCAGGATATGTTCCCAATCCAGATTGCACCCCATTATTTCCCCGATTTGGGCAGTTTCACTGGTAAAACGGAAATCTTCTTCCACATCACCTACAAAAAAAAAAAACATGTCATATAAATATGGTGACATACATTGATGAGCTTACCGGAAGCTGTGTTCTCCGACACTCACCTGTTGTGGTGACAATTTGCCCAACCTGCACGATCTCTCCTTCCTCCTCCTCCTGCTCCTCTGTTTGTGCTTTTGGAAGTTGTCCTTCTTTGTGAGGGGTGGGGTCCCTGGTGTCCTCCTACTTGCCGAGTCTTCTCTCCCCTATGAGATTTGGAAAAAATAAAGAATAAGCACACAGAGGGAAGAATTAACAATATGAAACATTGTTTGGAAGTGTTGTTCAATTGTTTATTTTGGCCGAGCTTCAAGGTCATAACATTATTGGGGACACTGTGTTCAGCTAGAATACTTACCGGAAGAACGATGTTTCATACGAACGAATGAAACCATGAACTTGAAAGTGCCCATTTTAAAATGCACAACATGAACTCAAAGCACATGGAGCAGTATGCAAGCAATAATAATCATATGAACACACGACAACTACTTACTACCTCCTTTCTCTCTCTCTCTCTCTCTCTCTCCCCTCCTTTCTCTCTCTCTCCTCCTTTCTCTCTCTCTCTCTCTCTCTCTCCTCCTTTTCTCTCTCTCTCTCTCTCCTCCTTTTTCTCTCTCTCTCTCTCCTCCT